>NC_056732.1:771580733-771693233 GCF_019279795.1 Protopterus annectens
TAGGGTGGTTCCAACAATATTTATTTTCCTCTAGTAAATGTGACTACATGCATTCTTGAAGTTTGGAGTGTGAAATTTGTTTAGTATAATAAAACAGTTAACTTTTGCCATAACTTTCTGCTATGGGAATATAATTATTTTGTGGAAGGGGAAGTATTATTGTTTGTAGTCAGAGACCATATTATTAACTGATTTTACAGATGCATATGGCTGAAACTACCTGATGTAATTGAAATGATCTGAATATGCAAAGGAATGCTTAACATATCAGTCTGCCATAGAGCTGAGTGTCCAGTTCCAGTATTATACTGTGCTACTGTAAGATTAAGTATCGGAGTCTAGCATGCCAAAATATGAGAAGAAGAAGAAGCACTTATTATACTTTATTTAATAGTTAAGCCTTTTTCAGCATCAGCTGACAATGCATGCAACAGGAAAGAACCTTCTCATTCTGAGCAAACACAAGTGCAAATTTATAACAGCAGACCTTGATATTTTTTCTAGTTAAAAGTCAACATAATGTGCTGAACCGTTTCCCTTTGTGACTGCTACTGTTTTCAGATGAAAAGTTTTAACCATTATTTGATGGGAAGTGCGCTTTACTGAATGAACAGCAATGACATGATTTAGAGGGATCAATTCAGCTCTTCTTAATTACAACTGAACAAGATGTAAGTTGTCAAAACCTGTCTCCTTTGTTTCATCACAGTTTAAATTAATTATTGGGTATTACTGGGTGAGGAGACTTTGGTGGTGCAGCGGTTAGCGTTGTCTCTCAGCAAGAGGTTCTTCCGTTTGATACTTGGCTGGAGCGCATTCTGTGTGGAGTCTGCATGTCCTCCCTGCAGTTGAATGACATTTAATGACATGCAGGTAGGTGTATGCGTGAATGGGTGTGCCTTCTTTGAAGGTTGGTCATCCAGCTGGCAACTCAGCCCTGTAAAATCCACTGCCAATCATTAGCACACCGGAGTTCTGTTGTGGCGACCCCTAACCGGGAAAATCCGAAAGACTTTACTGGGTGAGGAGACTTCATCCTTTACATATACAGAGTTTAAAGGTAAACCCATTTTGAAAAAAAAAAAAAAAAAACTGTCACTACCCTAAGCCAGTCAAGTCATGCTTCACTGACTGAATAACAAAAACTGTAATAAATGCTATCTTGGTTGATACATGGAAGCCAAAATGATCCTCTGTGAACTGTGTGATCAAACTAGTTTGTAAGGTTATCCAGTTAATGAATGTAAGCAGAGAGCTTAGCATCCTACTTGTTATATGTCTCCATGGAAAAGTGAAGAATGTTGTAAAAACAGGCTTGAAATGTGTGAAATGCAATTCATATGTTTGAAATACATTATTAAATGGCATAATAATGCAGTCTGTGCTGAAGTCACCTTGCACTGGGTTATTTTATAAACAATTAGAATAATGCAAGCCATAAAAAAGCAGCATACAGATTGACTTAAGCATCACACATGTCAACAGTTTGTATCTCTTTCTTTAAATTATGTTACATGCCAGCAGTTAGCAGAGTATGATTGTTTTATATATATATATATATATATATATATATATATATATATATATATATATATATATGTATACATATATATATATATATATATATATATATATATATATGTATATATATATATATATCTTTGTTTATGGTACTATAGGTGGAACATGTTGCAACAAATTGAAAAACTCATACCTGTTGTTAACATGGACATTCATAGTAAAAACAAACAAAAAAGTATTATTGCAGTTGTGGGGATTGCATGCTTTAAGCTATTCCTGACTCTGTTTAAAGAAAGCATAATTTAATGATTAATATGATACAAACAGAGTATGTTGTAAATTGCCTTTGTCCAAAGCAAGCTGGCAGTGTATTGGCTAGTAAATACCACCATTAATCACTGTCAGCATTCAGCATATTAATTACGATTAAAATTCCCATATAAATGGTAATATCTGAGTGTATCTTTATTTAATAACACTATCAAAACATGACTCATAAACTAAAATTAAGAAAGGCTTCACATTAAAATGCTATGGGATATTCAAGGTAGGAAAGCTAAGGTATAAACCTAACCATTTAAATGCCCATTTTTATATTTTAGGTAATATTTCATCTCAGAAAACAGAAGCTGCATAATATAAAGTTTAGCAGCAATTGGTATATAGCTGTTTTGTATATGCATTGAGGATAGGCAGATATTTAATGTTTAATATGATATCTACCAAATACAATCTTTGTATGATGAAAAATTATTTTAAATTGAAAGGCATGCCAGCCTTGACTTCAAAATCTAGTGAATCTCGGCTGCAGAAATTATTTGTACATCACCTGCTCTGTGGTTGAGGTGGATTTCATTTAACTGCCAGAAAACACCAGTGCATGCCATACCCCTGTTCTACTCAGGATCAGTAGTTCCAGCATACACGTCACCTTCTGGGACAGGTCTGTCAGCATTATAAACATTTGTCTGAAAACACAGACATACAACAACCTCAGGAAGTGCTCATCCTTCATTAGAAGTGAGAGCTTCAACTTAAAAAGATAGAAAGTGTCACAGTCTAAAGTCCCATCATACAATGCATTTGCTTCAGTTCTGAAATTACTGAAAGGGGCAGTACCTAAAGGATCCTAGGAAACACTCTGGAAATTAAGGGTATAGTTACAGAAGGATAGGCTTGCAAACTGAAAAGGCAGCCATCATGCCAATAGATGACTTCATGTAATAGAAGGCAATATTGAAAGATAATCAAATAACCTTAGACTCTGCATATAACCCACATTTAGAGATGCTATGCAAAATAATAAGACAGCCAATGATTCAAAAAAGTCAGATGAAAATTAATGACTCACACATCCCGTTTTTGTTATAAAGAAAAATCATTCCTAAGACATTTAATCTTTGCCACTCCTTTAAGGACCCGAAAGAAAGCATCACATGTCCCTGCTTACAAAAAGGTGTTAAGTATGTGCATGTGCTTTTATACCACAAACTTATCATGCCTGAGCATGAAATGAATACTACAAGCACTCTTTCCAAAAAACATGTAACATGATATAGCATGTGTGAGGCATGCCTTACAAGAGGACTCTTTGTGAAGTCTGTGTGAGGGAAGCAGGAAAAAGATTGTCTGAAAAGAGGATCCTCCATAGATCTATTGGCTATTACATTAATAGGAACTTTGAATCTTTAAAGGATACATGAGGCAGTGAAATATCACAACCTTGTCACTGTATCAGTTCTGAAAATTCCAGAAATAAAAAAAAAAAACAACAAGCGACCTTAGGAAGAACTTAATATGAGTGTAACACAGAATGATTAAGACAAAAAATTCAAAAGGCAGTCAGCACTTCACTTCTTTTTGGACTATTATTCTCAGATACATATATGTGGGAAGTGTGTAATATAATTACTTAAAGCAAATCTTAAATATGCTCTATAAAATACATTTTTGTTTAATGACTTGACAAAATGGACCTTGATTGTGATTGCAAAATAAATTGTTATATCATAAACATAACATTATTGATTAAAGAATTATTAAAATTAGTGTAACACCATTTAAAACCGAGCAATGCATATGCACCAGTGTCAGAAAATCATATTCTGTAGTCCATGTAATTTAAATGATCATGTCTACTGTCTATGCGGAGAATGTTGCAACCATTTATTTCTCTTTTATTTCATATAGTGCAGCATTTTAGAGCTTTGAATAAGTGACCACTAAGTTGAGTTACTTACTAGAAAACTCACATAATTGAAATACTTAACTGTTCAGAAAGGCTTCAGGAACTATCACTATATTTTATTTCTAACAAGATACTATTTGCAGGTGGCATCAATATGGTTTATAAGGTAATACCTGAACAGGTTCTACCTGGAAGTTTATGTAAAGAATAGGCAACTTGAGGAAATAACACCAAAGCTAGGAACATACTATTAACAAAATTAACCATTACAACAATAAATACAGACATCCATTTCCTCTAAGGGATTGGTGGCAGTTAATATTTTCTTCTTAAAATTAACATAATTTTTTTGTTAAAAACACATGTACCAGAACCTCTCTCATAACAGAAGCATCAGTTTCCAGTCAATTGAACACACTGAAAGTTTTGAATCTGAAGTCATTCAATGTTCACAGGCAACCTTTACTGGAATAAGTTTCTTCTGAAGTATAGCTGTTTTTGTGCAACTAGGCAAAGTCCCCTACTCTGACCATGAACTTGTGGTAGTAGGAGGGCTTGCATTACTCTGTGATCTTTGAAACTATGTCATCTGAAGCTTTGTGCTTGTGTTAGCATCACACTTGTTTTTAAATTGGTCTAAAGAGGGTCTAGATAAAAACAGAATGCTAATGTGATACCACGATTGTACAGTTAAACAATTAGAAAAACTCATCCAGGTAAGGAATGCCAGGACTAACCACTCAAACTATGTCTGAGAATGGTCTTATTGGAGATTCTTGTTACCCAGGTGGCTCACCTAGCCTGACTGAACTGAAGTGGAAAAAAAAGCTGTACAGAGTACCACAGCTCACCAATGTTCACCATTTACTGGTGTACAGAGTACCACAGCTCACCAATGTTCACCAATTACATTGCTGCAGTCACTTCTGTGATTTCAGACCAGTGTGCCTTTTCTTGTGGCCTGTTTTATCGCCATATTTCCTTTTGTTGCTTCTAAAGCCCCTGCTGTTTTCTTGTGTCATTCTCACTACATTATGCACCAGTCCATTTCATCCTACTACCTTCTCAGGTCTACTTGTTTTGTCCTCTACAACCTTATTCTTACATGTTTAAAACTGCTTACTCTACGTACAATCTCCATTGTCCCTATAACATAACACAGCCCACATTTGGCTTATTTCCCTTCATCAACCTGTTTTCATATACCTGCTTTAAGTGAACACTCCTATTCTTTTCACACACTTTCTGTCTCAGTTTATAGGAACAAAATGTGGTTTTCTAAATAATTTGTTAGCAGCACATTTCTCAATGGACTGAGTTGGGGGCAGATCTTTATCCTTCCAGGCTTTTCAGACACCATCACTGTTCTAATCCACTGCTTCATATTTCACTTCCTAAACCAGCAGGTAAGCTTCCTAATCCTCTCCCTTTGATCATCTTGCTGTGATTTCAATTGGTAGTATCTATGGATGTGCTGTCTTACTTTCAAAGCCTCTGCATGCTGCTAGTTGATTTGTTTTCACCATTTCCTGACCTGCAGCACTTCTGCTGAGTCATTATTGTCTACTTTATGGAAGAATCATTTTTGCTTTATGACCAGCCTGCTTATATGGTTACTTCCATCATTGCATGTGTCAGAAATTGGAACATGTCCAAATTTTACAAGACTTCTCTTTTTACAGCATCCCTGATTAATGCCATTAATGTGAGGTCACCCACTAAAAGCTTCCTTGCTCCTTTGAGCGAGGATAACCTAACTCACTTTTTCCTGTGCTGTTGCCAACCACCAATAAGAATCCAGCTTTGTGGATCACATGATCATTTAGGTACTCTAATCACTGGTGAAACTGATAATCATGCTGTTTCCATCAGAGCCAAGAGATGTAAAAGCCTGAGCGATACAAGGTAGGTAGTGAAGTGCTTTGTTTATGTGAATCTGGAAGGAAAGATCTGTTGAAATAAATTAACAATTGAAAGCACAGAAAATATCATTATGATGTTTTTTTCTATAAACAACAGCTCTATTGCTGTCAGTTCATTCTTATCCTATTGATTGCTGTATTCTTTCTAACCTCCCAGAGTCACTTGCAGAATTAAGTACATCCATAGGCACACATAAGGTCAGAGTAAACTGCAGAAAGCAGACACATGAATACAGTTTGTGTTGCCACTGAGTTTTATTTGTGTACTATACATTACCATGTAGAACAAGAATACTTTTTCTGCAGTACTTTTGTAAGAGATAAACTGCTGAGAGAATGAACACTTTTTAAAGTCAGATATCAGAAATGCCTTGGTTTCAGCCACATGTTTAACAATAGGCATAATCTACTTCCCTTGCACAATTACCATTTTACTGTGGTCTGATAAATTTGTTACCCTTTACTTCTTCTAACCTTTTCTATATTTGGAATTGGTTTCCTGCACTGATCCCTGCATGTTACTAATACAATTTTTCTATCATTGTAATTTGAAATACTCTTATATCATGAGATGCATTATTATTATCTGATATCTGTGAATACTTTGCAGAATGCTCCTAGACTGACTCTTACTAATGTTGAAAATGTTTTTTTGTGCTGACCAGGTAAAGGGTATAGCGGACTTTGGCAGTAAGTAAGCAACAGCTGGATTCTTGTATACAACTGATAATGAAATGTTTGTGACATTATTAATGATACATGAGCTATGCAGAAACAAGAAAATCTGTACAATATATGCAATGAGTAGATATGAGTTCACAACATTGATGTAAACAATGCACCAAAAATGCAGCAATACTGAATCTGCTCTGGGAGCATAGAGTGATAAAGCCCTGACTATTGCCCGAATGAAGCAGATTCGACTAGTGCCTTTGGCATATGAGTGGGAAATGAATAGTGTGCTAAGATTAGGATATGAATTGTGTGCTTTATATTTGGCAAGTGAATGAGATTTTGACTGACTTGTGGGGCATGTTTTCTTTAGATGTACTACACCATACAACTGTGAGAAGGCAAATAAAGCATTATATCCAAAATGGGATATGGATATTTTTTAGTTGCTTGTTTGATTGCTATCTTATAGCTGTATACATTCCATAGAGGCCACAGATGATGTTCAGTGAGAAATTCTGGGTGTCATAGGGATGCACAAATGAAGGCAAATTCATACAGTTGAACTATTGAGCTGAGAATTTAATAATTTATGTTTAATTGCATATGGCAATATCTAGAATGAAGAAGGCAAGTAACATTTGTAGTACACCTTAAGTTTAACTCATACCACACTCTGGAGTTTAGCTGTATTTACAGTCGGTCTCAGATTGACAAGAGTATGGATGCTGTCACCATGCTTGAGCATAATATCTCCCACTAATTTTCTGGTATAGAGGACTGTCAGATTGAACCCTGAAACATGTGTCTTTTGTGTCTTGCTTAATTGTGATGTACTTAAATCTGGGTGCAGACAATATAAGTAATTAAATGAATAAAAAGTAAGTTGACTGCTAAAGGCAGCCCACAGCAAAAAAAGTATCAAAAACAACAAAATGTGAGTCAGCCAACATGGTTACCAAATAAGAGCACAATATAAGGCACGGTAAAATAATAAATTTATTGAGCTGGGTTATTGCTTTCACGGGGTTACCGCTTCATCAGACCAAAGAAGATAAAAATACACAAAATATATCAAACATGAAATAAAATCTAACCGTTCATCAAAAACAACTAATAAAACAGTAAAAGCTAACCAATCATAATCACTGCCTCATTATCAAGGCATGCTTGAGTGGAATTCCAGAATTTAACCCTGGTGGTTTGTGTGCTTGAAGAAAAACAATCCATTTCAACTCAAACATTTCAATCTGATTATTAAGGTCACCTCTTCTAACACTGGGAGAGATCAGTTGCAACACAGTAAAGTTAAATGTATTATGTCCTGAAAAGGATAGAGCATGACTAGCTAAAGCATTGTTTGGAACACTATTACGTATGCTTCCTATATGCTCAAGAATGTGTTCCCTAAATTGACATGTAGTCTTACCCACATGAAAGCAATCACATGAACAACATGTAGCCAAATAAATCAAGTTACTGCTCCTACATGCAGCTAAAAACCTGGGTGAGACAATTTGTCCGGAAACAGGATGAACAAACTAGATATCAGAAGCAATTGAGGGACAAGCCTTGCAACTATTGCAAGGAAAAGTATCCTGTTATCAGGTACCATGGAAGTGGACCATTTAGGTCCACAACAAAATAGTCTCTTAATGGCCATATTATTCCTTAACATAAAGGAGGGCTGTTCACCGACCACACAGCTGATCTTGTCATCAGCTAATAGAACCTGCCATTTCTTCTTAACTACATTACAAAACTGTTGAATGTTACTAGAATAAGTGAAGAGAAACCTAAGAGGTCCTTCTAACTGTCTAGACTCATTATGTTGAGCATTATAGGGCCTTGCTGAAAAATAAGGAGCCCCTCTATGTTTCCTATGACAAACTGTCTGAGAACGTGTAATAGTAACTTGTCCACAATGATAACTCCTACTCATAAAATCATCATTAAGAGTATCTAAGGCTTCCCCAAGCACACCATCATCAGTGGAGAGTCAGGAGACCCTCAAAGACTGACTCTTGAGTATATCTGAGAAAATATAAGGGGGATGCATGCTGGAATGGTGCAACCCAGCATTTCTCCAACAAGGTTTCCTAAACAGTTTGGTCTCCAAACTTACAATGTCATTCTTAAAAATGGTTGCATCTAGAAAATCAATAGATTTCAATGAATGATTCAAGGTAAAATTAAGCAAACCAGAAGTACTCTCTAAATAGGAGACAGATTGGGATAGTTCATGCACACTACCTGCCCACAGAACAAAGACATCATCCACAAATCTGACATAGTGGTTAATGAGCCTACCAAAAGGATCATTATTGTGTACATACTCATACTCCCTCTGTGCCAACACCAAATTTGCATAACTGTTGGCACAAGGGGTATACATGGCCACTCCCAAATCTTTGTAAGAAACATTGATCTTCAAATAAAACAATGTTATTATTCAAAACAAAATCTAATAATGTACAAATCACCGTAATTATACAATGCATGTAACTACTGTGATGAGTCAAAAACATTTTAATAGAATCAATTCCAGCTTAATTGGGAATGACCGTGAGTAATGTCTTAATGTCAAGTGTCACCAACAAATAATCTGAAACATTAAGTCCTGTTACTGAAGTAAATAATGTGGAAAAGAAATGTGGAGTATCCTTAAGGACTGAAGGGGCATTGGATAACAATGATTTAAGTTTGCTTTCAACAAAAACAGGTCAGTAATCCAGCCGCATCCTGAAATATTGGGGCACAGTGGCAGACAATGAATGCTTTCATGGATTTTGGGCAGACCATGTATCACAGGAATAAGAGGATGCTCAACTGAAAGAAAATCATATACACTTACATCAATAAGCCCTTACATAAGTAAATAATCATATACATCATTCTGTATAAAATGTATGCATTTGTCAACATCTTTAGAACATATTTTTAAGTAGGTGGAGGAATCAGCAAGCATAACATTCATGGTTGCCAAATAGTCCCTTCTATTCAGGATGACTACCTCTCCACCTTTATCAGCAGGTCTTATGCTGATAGAGGGTTCTGTCTGCAACTGTTGTAAAGCTTCTATCTCAGTACTAGTCAAATTATAAAACCGTTGTCCAGTAGAATGCTCAAGCCTGCCTTGATAATGAGGCGGTGATTATGATTGCTTAGCTTTTACTGTTTTATTAGTTGCTTTAAATGATTGGTTAGATTTTATTTTATATTTGATGTATTTTGTGTATTTTTTATATTCTTTGATCTGATGAAGGGTAATCCCGCAAAAGCACTAACCCATCTCAATAAATTTATTTTATCATGCCTTATATTGTGCGCTTATTTGGTGACCATATTGGCTGACTCACATTTTATTTTTGATTATATTATGTGTAAGTGAATGTACTAAGAGTAACTTTGGACTGCTGGTAGAAGTACTTACTGCTTTTAAGCAATTGCCAGTAACAGTTTGTTTTTTCTCTGCTTATTGGGACTGAGTCAGTTTTTCCAGCTGGGAGTGAAGATGTGATTGAGTTTGGGCCCACTATCAATAACTGCATTTCATTTCATTGACTTGCAAATATTAGTCCCCAAAACATCACCATTTTGGAAGGCTGCTTGACCAAACAGTGATACTCCCAACGCCATTGAACAAACATTTTTTTGTAGGTACAAGCCTCCCTAAACATCTTGAAATTGGGCATGCTTTCTTACCCACAGCTCTCTCTGTCTACATATACATGTATATAGATATAGATATGGATATAGAGACAGATACTGAATCGGAGATTGGTCAATTGTGAAAAAAAGGGAGAAACTCAGAAACATGGTTTATTCACCTCCTCATTCTTCTACGAGTCTGGTCAGCATCCAAAGACTCTGACAATCTTTTTAGTTTAACATTCTGAGTGTCAATCAAGTATGATGTGACAAAATGACCACTGTGTAAGTAAACTTAACCATAACATTCGATGTTCAAATGGTCACTGCTGCAGTAGCTTTAACTATATGGAATTATATCCTATGCAGGATAGGATATAACAACCAGCCAGCATATTCCATGAGCCCAAACCATCAGCCATCTCCAGGTAAGCTGAGTGGAAAGATGAGTTTGTGTGCCAAACCCATCAGATCTTTCAATGCTAACAAAGAGAGGAAGTCTTTGCCCTGAAAGGACAATGCTAGGAAAAATAAAAAATAAATGTCCACACCATGGAATTAAAGCATAATAAAAAAAAGTAGGACTGAGGTAGGGAGCAGCCTAGTTATATGGATAGATTACCCTAGCTTACATTTGAGTAATGTAACAAGTAGAGTCCAAGAGCCCCTGGAAAATGGTCTTAACAAATCCTGACCTGGACCTGGAGAAGGAGCAAGCTTATTGTCTTTTGTAAAAGTACATACAGAGGATCACGTTGCATCATCTAGAATGTTTCTAAAATCTGACTCTTTTCAAAAGGTAATGGATGAAGCCAAGGTTCTGATAGCATGGGCCTTGACCCTGTCTGGAATAATTCTGTTGTGATGAGTATAATAAAAGAAAATAGTTTTATACAACCATTTGGAAATAGTCTGTTTTGACACAGGTTGTCCCTTCTTACATTCAAAAGAAATGAACAATTGATCTGAAGATCTGAAAGATTTACTTCTGTCAAGATATTACATGGTTTGTTTTTGGGCATCTAAGGTACAGAGCAGCCTCTCTCCCTCAGTTTTAGGTCCAGCAAAAAAAAAAAATCAGAAGATGGATAGTTTGGCTTAAAGTAAACTTGGATGTCACTTTAGGCATAAAAGAAGGATTAGTTGTCAAAGAAACCCTGACTCTGTGGAAAATTAAATAGGGTTGACTCTTCATAAGAGCTTGCTACTCAGATAGCCTTTTTGCAGAGGTAAAAACAATCCGTAAAACCCCTTTCCATCTTAAGAACCTCAAGTCAGCCAGCTTATTTGGCTGAAATAAAACAAGTGTTAGCTTCTTAAATAAAAAATTAAGATCCCAAGAGGTGTCTATTGTTTTTTCTTGGAGGCCTCTTATACAAAACATCTTTCAAAAATATTTTGACATGAGAATGCATTGATAGAGAAGGATCCATGGTCAGACATGTTGAAATGGCTGAAGAACGAACCTTGAAAGAGGAGTAATGTGTAATCCTCACACATTATGGGAAAGCAGAGAACAACCAGCACTAAATATGTACTGGTTATATTTTTGGCATCAACTGGAAAACCTTTTCCATATACTAATGTATTATTTTCTAGTAGCAGTCTTTCTTGCCTCCGTTAGTACCTGTTGCACATCCACAGTAAGCAGGTGCTTAAAGGGAAGTGATACTCTATCATTCAGGCAGTCAGTTAAAGTTGACAGGGATTGCAGTGTTTCACAAATCTATTTTCTCGTGTGAGTAGATCCCGTCTGTAAGAAAGCTTAATGTAATTGCCTGTGTCCATTTCCAAAAGAAGGGAGAACCACAGATGCCTGGGCCAGAAGGGAGTCACCACACCTATCTTGGGAGATTTCTTCTCTATCTTCAGAAGTACTCTGCTTATCAGTTGAAATGATGGAAAAGCATACAAGAACATTCCTGTCCAAGTAAAAGGGATTTGTCTTCCAAGCATTCATGCATGGAGTCCAGGGGTAGAATCCTGCCAGCTGATTGTTCCAAGAGGAGGCAAGTAAGTCTAGTTGAGGAATTCTCCACAGATGGATTAAATCATTGAAGACCCCCTGATCTAATACACATACATGAGGATCTGCCCTTCTCCTATTTAGCTTATAAGCAACACAGTTTTCTCTGATGCAACATAAGATGCCTACAGAATTGGATTTTGGTGTGAATCTAATCCTAAACTAAAATGGTTGATCTACAAAGGGGACACGACCTGGAACCTAAAACTTAAAAGTCATTAAAAGTCACTTTTTGCATATAACAGTGCAGTAAAAAGTACTTAAAACATGGTGTCAGCCCCAAAAGACAAAATAAATGCAATGTTTTCAATGGAAAAAAATTATTATCAAATTAATGAAACAATTTTTAAATTGACAGGGAAAAAGAATTCATTTGTTTAAAAGTACTATAGAATCTGTTGAAACACAAACTGCTAGCTTTACAATTACTTTCTTGAACAGGAAAGTGTTATTAAACAAACACTATTTTAACATGGAAGTTTTCCCCCTAAAGGGAACTTATCTGCCCAGTGAAGGAACACTACATGCTGACCTTCGATTCTCAAAAGCCTTAGATGAGTCAACTCCTCAGCAGCAGGAAAGCTCTGAAGGGCTTAGCACCCAGACCTGTCTTTTTGGTGAGCTCTGCTCAGTCTGACGGATGGTTTGGACAAGTGTAACATGCTATGAAGATTTGGAAGGTGGCTGGCTATTATATCCTATGCTGGATATAATACCATATGTGTAAGGCTATGTCATCAGTGATCGATATGATGAATATTAATAGAGCTCCCAGATGAAAGTATATAAGAACTTGCTTCATACATAAAGCACTTAGACTTGTAATCAAACTCAGGTAGCCCGGGTTATAGTCAAGGCTCTATCATTCCATGGCACCAGTGAGTTTCCCAGCAAATAATGTTTATCATACAAATATGATACAAATATACAATTTCTAACATTGCTTCATTTGTAATGGAAAATTGGACTTAGTTTGCACTTTATTTATTTGGTTCCATTCATTATTCTGTTTCATTAAAGCTCAAAATTATGCACAGTATAAAAGGGTCAATTCGATATGCTAATTATGTTTGTTTTTACCTACACACACTTGTTATAAGTGATCACACGGTAAGCTATTATTACAAGCTGACCGATTTGGCTAAAATGTCTGTGTTAACATTTACTTATTTTATTAATTTTTTAGCAGGTAAGTTCAGTAGTCACAAGACAGACTTTTAAAGTGTGATGTGCTCTTAATGGCACAGGTGTTATGTGGAAAGTGATATACATAAACACTCTAGTAAAGGATAACCTTTTTAGCAGTCCATAGCCTTAACCCTCTGAGCTTAAGTGAAGTGTTTCCTCAACAAGTTATCCTGACTGTTTCTTGAAATATTTCAGGGATCATATAGTCAATGCAGGCCATGTAAGTAAACCATTTACTCTCACTATGCAACAAATTTACATAAAAACAACATTCTCTTGCATTCATGCATACTTAATGTTGATCTCACAGTTGCCATTGAAATGCTCTCAGACTACCACTACAAACACGGATTTGTACAGATTTTTTGCAAGTCAAGCAGCTATTCCTTGTTTATTTTATGCTCAAAGAAGGTGAAATATTGAGCTTTTTTTTTTTTTAAGTATGCTTTTGAAACGTAAAAAGGGCTAAAGAATCTCACTGCTGTAATGTGTCCATTTACACCTTAATGTCTGTTTCCTTCCAGGCTTAGCTGCTACTTATTTGGATTTTACCTTTTCCACTGTTAATAATTTCTACTGTAATGCACAGTTGGAACAACTAAGACTACTAACTGACTTAGTGCTGCTCATGCAGTACTCAATTTTTTCCCTTTGCTGTAGCATTTCTGCTATTCTGCTGTTTTAACAAACCAAAGGGTAGCCAAAATCATTAAAACTCATGGTATGCAATTCTGGAGATTGCTGTGCATGTAAATATTCCAGTGTAACCTGATTGTCTAATTTGCTATCATATTTTTGGGGAGCTTTCAAGCTTGCTAAAGGTATATAATGTTTGGAAAATAATAATTGATCATAACATTTGCTTGAAAAAAATATATCAGAAGTACACAATAGATAAGTAACTTTTTTTAAGTTTAAAGTTCATCGGCCACCACAGACAGAGGTTTCTGACAATTGTACTCCATGAGGTAATAGACATTTCAAGAGACAAAGTATCACCTTATCTTGCAGAAAGAGTATTATCTCTCAATGAAAAATATTATGATTTTGAAGAATACCACCTCCTTTGTCTATATATGCCATTTAAGTATATATTGTGTCAAAAAGTATGCAACAGATAGTAATGCCTTATCATCCACAGTACTGACTCTGTCAACAGACTGGATACGTTGGCTGTCACTGTGGATTCAGTAACAGATCAGGTGATATAATTATCATCTTACAACTTAAATGCAAACTTACTTAAGAAATATAATTGATAAAGTGAAAACCTATTACTTTACACTATCCCTACAGAGATTCAGTACTCTAAGTCTGACTTAGTGCATATGGGTTGCATAGCATCACTGTGCAAGGATCTCTCCCTGAAGGAACTTGGGGTTATTTCCTTCTTGTGGTATTTATATGGAGCTGCATGCTTTCACCTATATGTGTGTGGGTTCTCAGGGGTCACACCAGTTTTGTATTGCCTTCTAGAAAAAGAGATAGATAGGAAGATAGGTAAATAGACAGCTATATAGATAGATAGATAGATAGATAGATAGATAGATAGATAGATAGATAGATAGATTAATAGACATAGATAGATAGATAGATAGATAGATAGATAGATAGATAGATAGATAGATAGATAGGCAGATAGATAGATAGATAGGCAGATAGATAGATAGATAGATAGATAGATAGATAGATAGATAGATAGATAGATAGATAGATAGATAGATAGAGATGAGAGAGATTGCATTTCCTCTTGCCCTTGTAGCCAATGTCATAGGTAAATAGTGCCTATTGATAAGTGCATTTATACAGCTAATGCATGTTAAATAAATATATAAATAGAGATAACACGCATTAACAATTTCTTGCAGAGAATCAAGGGTATGAGTGGCTAATGTGCCTTAGACCTGGTTTGAATCCCTTAGTCTCCTTTTGCCTATTGTCTCACTGTGCAAGCTATTTAACCAGATAATGCCAATGCATCATCATTGAAAAGATATTCTCGGACATCATTATCATTATCATTAACCCCCTTTTCCCACTTTCTACATGGGGTCAGGGTGCTGTGTTAACTGTCCCCACCACTCGCTATTCAATGCCACACTCCTGCCTTCTTCGACACTCTTGCCAGATTATTATAGATCTTCTCTCACAAAGTCCATCCACCTCTTTGCTGGGTGCCTTCATTTTCTCTTACCTTCTTCCTGTCTGTCCCAAATCTTCTTCACCAGATTGTGTTTTGCTTTTCTGCATGTGTGCCAAATCACAGTAATCTGTCCTCTTTGATCTTTCCGCAATTGGAGCTACTTTGGCTCCTGCTCTTATGTGGTAATTTCTTCACCTATCCCACAGTGTGCATCCTACCACCATTCTCAGGCACTTCATTTCCATCACCTCTAGCTTCTTCATCTGCTCTGCCATTACTGCCCTGGTTTCTGTACCATAAAGTAGTACTAGACTCACCACTGTTTCATACACCTTACTTTTCAGCTTCTTTTGCATTCTTCTGTCATAGAGTACACCTGACACTCTATGCCAGTAGGCTGCAGCCCCTCTAATTTTAACTTTGACGTCTTCATTCAGACTTCCCTTCTCCTCAACCATCCTTCCTCGATACTTGAAGCTATTAACCTGTTCCATTATCTTCCCTTCTCTCTCAGTTCTCAACTTCTTCTGATTTCCTCTGCTTGCTGCCATTGCCACATACTTATCTGTACTGAGTTTCATCCCGTGTGCTGTCAGTTTTGAATTCCATTCCATTACCCTGTTGCTGAAGTTCTTGCTCAGAGTCCGCTTGTAATGACACATCTTCTGCATACAGCAACTTTGTTGATCAGTATCCTCTGACCTGTTTGCTAATATAGTCCATCACCATTAAGAACAGCAGTGAGCTCAGAGCTGAACTCTAGTGCACACCCATTCCCACTGGGAACCCCTCTGTGAGATCGAACCCTGTTCATACTTGAGTCATTGGGTTCTTGTACATAGCCTGCACTTATTCTACCAATGTTTCTATGACTTCAAACCAATGCAGTACTGTACAAATCATCTTTCTTGGAACCTTGGCATATGCTTTCTCCAAGTCTATGAATATCCAGTTGGACTCTTTCCTCATCTCTAGCTTCTCAGCTATCTATCTCAATGCAAACATCAAGTCAGTTGTGCTGCATCCATATCCTAATCTGAACTGCTTATCTCCGATCTTACTTTCTACTACTCTGTGTATCCATTTATCAATCACCCTCTCCAGAACTTTCGTGCAGTGTAACAGGAGTTTGATACCTTTGTAGTGCCCATATTTGTGGATGTCGCCTTTGTTCTTGTACACTGGCATGAGCATGCTTATTCTCCAGTCACCTGGGATACTTACTTCAAATTTGGCTTTGGTACACTTGATTTGTCCTCTGAGTTGTTTGTTTAGTTTGATGAGAGTGCTATCTTGCTGGGTGCTGCACCTCCTAACTTTTTCCATGATTTTCTTCCTCCTGTTGTACAGCTTATTGATTTTGTGATTCCACCAGAGTGCCTTGTTTTTGAGTTATTTCTGTACTTCTTCTTGGTGGGTATAGCTGCCTTGCCTCTATGCAGCTATTAACATGCTTGTAAAGGGTTTCTGTGAACAGTTCTGCATACGCAGCAGTATCCTTAGCGTTTTTGGGGGCTTAAAATTTTGTCAGGTTCTCACTTAATAGCAGGAGGTTAACCTTAGAATAGTTCCTGAATATTCCAGGTTTAGCTGGGAGTAGAGGTTTTATTTTTACTTCAAAGGGGATCATTTTGTGGTCTGACCTTACCAGTGAAGGCATTACAGTAGGGGGTATGTAGTACTCTCCCATATTAATGAGGACCAGGTCTGGTATGGTTGCACCATTAGTTGGTGTATTGACTATCTGGTAAAGGGAGTTTGTGTTTACAAAATCCAGGAATCTCTGTGCATGTATGTTTGGTGTTATATAGGATTCCCAGTTAATAGTGGGGTAATTAAAGTCACCCATGAATATGGTATGGGTTGGATGGTTAGTGTTTCTAGTAAGTTTAAACAAATGGTATGGATTTCCTGGGTCATAGACGGGGACCTATAGTTTACAAGGAAGTGGCATTGGATTTTGCCTATGGTGATCTGAACATAGAGCAGCTGAAATGCACTGACCTGTTTGACCAGCCTTGAAGTGTTTATCTTTGATGTAAATAGAGACACTTCAACATTTAATCCCTGCCTGTGAAGTAGCTGGCCTAAATGTGTGGAAGGTATTATAATCTAGCACTACTGGTGTGCTCCTGCAGCTTTAAACCATGTCTCAGTGACCGCACAGATGTCAGTATTCCCTAGGGTAAATAGAGCTTCTAGGGAGTGGAGTTTTTTGTTTAGACTCCTAGCATTGACCAATAATACGTTTAGATTTTCTTGGTTTTGATTTGCTATGTCAGAAGTACTTTCAGTTTGGCATTGTCTTAAAAACGGCACTATGAGACACCCCCCCCAAAAAAAATGCACACGATGTGACCATTACTAATTTATTTGTTCATTTATACTTTTGTTAGAAGGTAGCCCTCAAACAGAAAACATAATTTGTAGCACTGTCAAAGTTAAAGACATAATAAATAAAATAAAATAACGGCACCGGTGCACAAATGAATAATCCACAAAGCTTTATTCCAAACGAAAGTGAAGCGCTTTTCGTCTACCCTGCCAGTTTGATAGACTTCATCAGACAAATCAGTTGTGCAAAACAAGAGAGTTAAATACATTTTTTAAAGTAAGATTGACATGTCAACCAGCCTATGACAATTACAATACACCAAAGTCTAAATAACAACAAAACTTACTGGCCAAAGTAGTTTCAGGACACTCCTCACTCTAAATACTCTACCTTTTTAATTATACTATACATATAAAATGCAAAATATGTAAAAATAGTCATAAAATGTATCAACTGACACTTTCCAAATACTTAAAAACTAATAAATATAATTTAACGCAAAAGACTTTTCAGTCTTAAAATACATGATAGTGAAGTGATTTAATTCAAACCTGGATCTGTGTAAGAATTTAATCTTAACTGCCATATTAATTCACACTTTTCTAAAAGAAGTTGGTAGGGGACACCTTTTAAAACTGGGGTGACGATCTATTACCCTAAATAAAATACTGTGGGTGGGGTTTTCATTGCAATGCCTAGACAGTGCATTTAAACTGTTTTTCTTTGTAATATTGTATACATGCTCATATATCCTATCTCAGCCTCCTGTCAGTCTTCCCTACATAAAATGCAGGGCATAGCTGGCAGGAAGCCAGGCACACCACTGCTTTGAAATTACAGTTATATCTACCCCTCGTCTGATATTTCATTTTGCCCACACTGAAATTTGATCCTGTTGAAATGAATTTACAGTAGTTACATGATTCACATTTGTACGTACCCATTATTCTGTGAGATATACTTACTTCTGCCTACACAAAATTCTTTAAATTTCTACCTCTTTTAAAAATTAAAGTCGGGCAATTTATCAACTTCTCAATTAGTCCCTTCTCAAAATACAATAAATTCCAGTGGATGCCCAGGATCCATCTCAAATCACTTGCTTCTAAATTATACACCGTAATGAAGCTCCTTTTAAATTCCTTACATGCACCAGTAGCCATAGGGCATGGTTCAACTTCTCCTAGCTCTACATTCACACACATGGATGGTTCATTAACAGGGCTAGAGCATGCAACACTCACTCTCTGCTCACTAGTGAGGATAGGTCTATAAAAACATGTACTTCTTTTAGTTTGTACCTCACTTATTAGTTCAAGTACTAAATATTCACGATAACCACGGCTAATGAACATATTTTTTAAAATCTCACATTCATCCAAAAAGCTGACCATATCAGTTGTCATTCTTGCCACTCTAACTAATTGGCCTTCGAGTCCAGATCTCTCCTGATGTGGGCGATGGCAACTAGTGTAATGTAACATAGTGTTTGAATAAGTGCTCTTACGGTGAATTCTAGCTACATACCGATTCTCACACTCTTCTTTCCTTAAATCCACATCTAAGTAGGTGATTACCTTTTCATGAACTGAAAACGTGAAATTCAGAAATGGTGTACTGTCATTCAAGTGCTGTATGAACTCTTCAGCATCATCCACAGAACCTTTGAACATAATAAAAACATTGTCCAAAAATCTGGTATATAGCTTTACCTTCTCCATCAACCTGTTGTCACAAAAGATTGTCTGGTGTTCCCACTGAGCCATTACTAGGTTAGCATAGCTCCCTCCACACGGTGACCCCATGGCTATGCCCACTACTTGTTTGTAAATATTGTTGTTGAACATTACATAGTTATTTTTTAAAATAATGTCCCTTAACTCTTGAAATAATCTAATCTCCTTTCGCTCTGCGCCATGATATAACAACCTTTCAACAACCCGCTCAATCCCAATTTCATGTGGTATAGAGAAATACAGGTCAACAACATCAACTGTTAAAAACAACACATCTGGATGAAAACCAAAATTCTCAATAGAAGCTAAAAAGGCCCAAGAATCTTTACAAATTTGTTCTTCCATCACTACATACTTTTTCAAGAGGGAATCAACAAATTTAGCACGTGCATATGTAATGGATGATTTCGCATTGACCAAAGCTCTCATTGGGGGGTTGTGCAGGTTTTTGTGGATTTTGGGTTGACCAAACAATGAGGGAATACTGGGATTCAAGTTTGAAAAGTAATTAAAAACATTCAAATCAACCATACCTTCAATAAACAGGTCATTGAAGAAGGAATTAATCCATTTGTAAGCTACATTCATTTCATTAATACTAGATATTTCATATGTTCCAGCATTTAAAGCAGATTCCATTCTGCTATTATAATCACTTTTGTCCATAATCACCAGTCCTCCTCCTTTGTCCGGTTTCATTACTCGGACAGGTAGGGACTTCAATACATTCAAGGCTTCCATCTCTTTGTTAGACAAATTTCTTTTCTGCCCTTTACATTTTCTGTGGAAATTTCTTATGTGAAATTCACACGTGCTCAAATAAAGTTAATAATGGATGCATAGGTGGGTTAAAGGTACTTGCTACTCTCATTTGATTGGTTAGCTGACCATCATCACTGAACAGTAGGGCAAGATTTAACTTGCGTGTGTAGAGTTTTAGGTCTACCAGGGTTTCTGCCAGCTTTAAGTGCTCTGATGGATCAAAGTTAAAACCTTTACTGAAAATATCACATAGCTCAGCACTAATTTCAAAACTAGAATAGTTATAAATTTTGTAATCACCACATGGATTCATAAGGATACTTGGCTTCATTACTACCTGTTGTAATTACTCACATCCTTCTTGGCCATGTTCCCCCTGGTATTGTATCTCCGTTGATGGTTCTGGCCCTTGTTTAAGGGCAATGTTCACGGTCATCATATTCCTGATGATATGGCATATTATGCCCATCAGGAAACTGTTCACTTCTTGCACCTTGCTCTTCCTCCGAATAATTAAACATTTGATTACCAGGTGAGGGGGCCTACCTGAGATAATTCATGACCTCAGTTCTCTTCACTAGCCCTAGTATCTTCTCCTGTTGTTGTATTGTGGTGATTCAAAAACCTTTACCTTGTGAAGGAGGCAGAGTTGGATAAGCCACGTCATTTTTATAATCATTTATCCCTTCTTAGTTTTTTCATTTTCAAATCACTATTTTTTACCAGTTGTTTTTCTATAGAGGAAAATACTCTTTTATATTCAAACTGATATCATGCAAAGTCTACATGTGACATTATCTCCTGGTTTAAAACTGCAATTTCAGCTGCAAGGCTTTCTACTATTAATTTGTAATGTTTACACATGGTTTCCATTATTCGAAACCATGCTGATTAAACAGTTTGATTAAATCAGAGTGAAATGGTATGTTAGCTTTTAAGCCTGAAGGGTACTGCTATGACTGTAAGCCTTTAGGCACCACACCTTCTCTTTTACACTCTTCAAAATACATGATTTCTAACTGCAATTTTTTAGCCTTATATGACTTGCTGTCTAGTTCTTTTAGTTTTGTTACAATCAGAACGTTTACCCCAGCCGGTCTCTCCTGTAAACCTTGTTGTTGTGTCTTTCAGCTTTTCCCTGTTAGGGGTTCGCCACAGCAGAACTCCGGTCCACTAATGATTGGCAGTAGATTTTTTATGTGCCAAGTTGCTGGCCCTGATGCACAACCTTCAACGAAGGTACGCCCATTCACGCATGTCTCCACACAGAAGACGCTCTAGCTGAGAATTGAACAGGACAACGTCTTACTGTGAGGCGACAACACTAGCGCAGCACCACCCCCACAGTCTCTCCTGTAAACCTTGTAATACTCCATTTCTAAAAGCCGGTTTCTCGTTTAGCCATACATTAACATCAGGAAGATCTGTAAGCCCCAGTTAAGTGGGAATCCCATTCTGGTTTCCTTCAATGTTATTGTTCGCATTCAACTCTCGATTTACATCATTTGATGTAATACTGCATCCTAAATCTACTCCACGAACTCGTTCTCCTCCACCAACAGCATTCTCTAATAAATAACTAGCACCCTTCAGTTCGCTAGCGGCTCCAGCCTCTTTAGGTCTCACTACCAAGTTCGGTTGAGTGAGACTATCCAGACGTGCTGCCAAAACATTCAGTCTCTCATTTAAAGAGCTGATAATCTTGATTAGTTTACTCAATTCAGGCAGCTCTTTGTGTGAGTTACCTGAAAGCTGCAAAGGGCTTTCAGTGATATCATCCATTGTACTCCCTGAATCCATACCAAAACCACAATAGACTAAGCAACAACACGGACCAAATGAGCAAAATAAATAAAATAACGGCTCTGGTGCACAAATGAATAATCCACAAAGCTTTATTCCTAATGAAAGTGAAGCACTTTTCGTCTACCTTGCCAGTTTGGTAGACCTCATCAGACAAATCAGCTGTGCAAAACAGAGTTAAATACATTTTTTAAAAAAATTTTAAAAACTCTAAATACTCTGCCTATTTAATTATATTTATTAGTTTTTAAGTATTTGGAAAGTGTCAATTGATACATTTTAAGACTATTTTTACATATTTTGTATTTTATATGTATAGTATAATTGAATAGGTAGAGTATTTAGAGTGAGGAGTGTCCTGAAACTACTTTGGCCAGTAAGTTTTGTTGTTACTTAGACTTTTGTGTATTGTAATTGTCATAGGCTGGTTGACGTGTCAATCTTATTTTAAAAAATGTATTTAACTCTCTTGTTTCACACAGCTGATTTGTCTGATGAAGTCTACCAAACTGGCAGGGTAGACAAAAAAGCGCTTCACTTTCGTTTGGAGCAAAGCTTTGTGGATTATTCATTTGTGCACCGGAGACATTATTTTATTTATTTTGTTTGTTTGGTTCATGTTGTTGCTTAGTCTAAAGTTAAAGACATAGTATCCTTTATGGCTGTGCAAATGGCAGTGGTGGTTGACACAATCTGTGAACACAAAACCATGCACTTCAGAGGAGAGAGAGAGAGCAAGAGAGATAATGTAAATAAAGGAAAAACAAATCTAATGAAAATACATGACTAATAAAAGACAAAAAAAAAAACTATACATTTGGATTTGGAAATCTTGATTAGCAGAAAATCACAAATGATACAATGTTTCCTATTAGTCATTTGTGCAATTAATATGCATGTGTGCAGCACTGAAACTCTTGGATTTAGTTATTTTTTCCAAATCTGCCAACATTTCACCATAACAAAATGGGTAACTACAAGGCTATATATTGTTAAAATGAATCTAATAAAGTTTTGTAACCATTACATAATGTATTATTTGGGTAATAAGACAATCCATTGCACACAAAATGCCGGCCTGGTTAGAGTGGACCTGACAGTGACTTTTTAAGAATTTTTCCAGAGTAATACCAGCTTGGAGGCCGGCATTGGTTAAGGCGTTAATAGACATGAGGATAAAGTACTGTATAACTTCTGTGAATCTTGTAAATATTAAGCCTAGTTCAATATGTTATTCAAGGGCTTGTATAAACAAGATGACAGATAATGATTGATTTAAGTGAAATATAATTTTTATATTTTCTCTTAGTCTTTTGGGTTTCTAACACCATAACAGGAATGGGCCCTATTTCTAAAGTCAAAGTATGATTAAAGTTTGTGAAATTAGTATTGCTTCAGTCTTTAATGCTAGACACTTGTGATGTGCCCAGAACTGACTCCTTCTGAAATTCATGCAGAGTTACATGTATCAGTAGGATATGTAAGTTTGACTGTAAGGTTGTTCCAGGAGTTTCCTGTACTTGTTACTATATTCATGCCTTTTCCACGTGTCTTAACTTCATATCCAGTCTGTCTCCTTCTATTCTTTCTTTTGTTTTTGGCATATTTAGTTGCTGCCTGATTTTGGTCTGCTTTTAGTTTGATTTCCATTCCCTTTTGACACTGATATGCTCCAGCTAAATAAACTAAGCAAGGAAGTCATCTTAGACATGTCCTCCTCATATTATAAAATGTTCACTATTTTTGAATGTCACTGGTATGTATGCAATCCAACAATTCCTGATTTATACAGGTAATTGATTTTGAGGAGGCCCATACTGCCATAATGAGGAATCTATAATCTTAGTATGCACTGATCTTTACACATCATTTGAAAAGTGTGAAGTATTTTTGTTGTTTTTCTGTCCAACTGATCCAATAACTTTTGGGCCAGTCAATCATCCCAAAACTATAAGTTAGGACAGGGAGACCAAATTGCTTTATAGCTTGGTGCTTTTTCCTAGATGTCAGGGCTATTTTCGCTATTAATTTTAGTCTTCAAAGATATTTGTTACTAAGTTTTGTTCGCATTTATTCATGTTTTGTTGTCACTCCATCAATTCCCAAATATTTATACACTCCCTCCTGCTCAAGTTCCTTTGTATCACACTTCTGTCCCAGACTGATATTTTCTTAGTGGTGCAACTTTCCTGCTTTATGTGTTTATCAACATCAAATGACATACATATATCATCTGAGAAAGTTTACACCACTTGCAGTTTTGCTATCAGCTTTTGTCTGATGGACTACACATTAAATCATACAAAAAAGGTAGATGGGAAATCTTTATACTTTGTTGTCTTCTGGGAGTCAAATTGTAACAATTCCATAAAGCTTAATGGGTTAAGGGCAGGACAAAAAAAGTAGTGATGACAAAGGGTCAACCTGGAATTTCCCCCTCTGAATTTTTATCCCTGAGATAATAACTTGTCCTTTATCATGGCTTAGCTGTAAGGTGGTTTGCCAGTGTTTCGTGGTCATTGTAATGTAATTGATCAATATAGGGTATATATGGTTCCACTTCATATCATCGAATTATCATTTAATCGAATTGTAAATCATCGAGACCAAATCATTGAAAACTCATTTCATCGAATCTCAAATCATTGAAAACTATGAAGCAACTACAAATAACATCCAAGACACCTTATACTATGTTTATGCAGGGGGCAAACCCCCCTGCACCCCCCATGTGGGGGGCCCCCCACCCCCCCCCGTAATTAAATATACCAACTCCAAGGTTGCACTACAGTGGGGGGAAAAGGTAATGTCCTAACCCCACTGTAGTGCAACCTTGGAGTTGGTATATTTAATTACGGGGGGTGTGGGGGGCAGAGCCCCCCACATGGGAGGTGCAGGGGGGCTTGCCCCCCTGCATAAATGTAGTAAAAACATTGTGGAATGTTAATTGTAGTTGCTTCATAGTTTTCAATGATTTGAGATTCGATTAAATGAGTTTTTGACAATTTGGTCTTGATGATTTGCAATTTGATGAAATGGTAATTCGATGATATGAAGTGGAACCTGTATATTATACCTCTGTAAGCACTCCTTTATCCATGAATGTGGGATGCTGTCAAATGCTTTCTTAAAATCTATCCATGCCATACTTAGATTCTTTCTCTTTTTACAATTCTTTGTTATGGCTTTATTTAACATCAAATTATCCTTTATTCTATATGACTTTCTTTTGCTACCCTTTTGTTCTATTGCCTTGACTGATTTTTTTTCTAAATGACTATAAACTCTGTTGGCATCAATTCCAGTAAATAGTTTATATATCATGGAGGGTAAGTGATTAGTCTGTTGTTTTTAGGATAGCTTACATGTTCGCTCTTAAAGAGGAGTATCATTTTTCCTTTTTTTTAAGCAGGCTGATGTTTGCTTGGGATGTGTACATAGGTAGTGCCAACTCTGTGCTGAATCTTCATGTAAAGATGTTAAGAATTTTATCTAGATGTTAGGTACTGCAGCTGGACCTGGCTGGGGGGGGGGTCCATTTAGGACCTTTTATTCATTTTACTTCATCCCATTTCATATCCTGTACATTTGAATTTCTTACTGTTTCTTTTACTTCTTCTATCCATTCAGCATCTTTATGTTCCATAGCTATTCCTCCAAAATGTGTTTTCTTAAGTGAAATATATAAATGAAATATATGCATGATTTTGATTATGTAGTCTCATAATGAGTGGAAGGTGAATGTAGTGGTAGATAATTCTGTATATCCTCTTGAACAGTATGGCTATGAAATAGATTTGACCTAAGGCATTACATCATGTCCATTACAGGACACTTCCATGTATCTCTCTGATCATTACTTTATCAAGCTTTCATTGAATATAGTGCATATCTTTTGGAAAACTCAAAAACTCAACTTATAACATTTCAATTCTACTTTATTTAAGGGCTGAATAAGTCATCCCATCCTAGAGCACCACCATAAATGCTCCAGGACAGCATATTCATGGTCAAGAAATTCATCAATTAGATATATGTCATAAAATACCTATATTTGGTTTTACTTTACATAATTATGTTTATGCATTACAATGCTCAGTAGCTGTAGAACTTACTATAATTAAAATGGCATTCTTTTCTTTTTCTGCACCTTCTGATCATTAATCAAAAATGGTTGCTTGACATCAAAGCATTTGCCCAGCAATCACATCATTAAACAAAATAATTAAAGTAAATAAACAAATTGTCCTTAATCAGATATGCATAATATGCACTGAATGTTGTATTAACTGAGTATTGTACAGAATATAAACTTACAAACTGAAATAAAAGAAGCCAGCAGTATTAAAAATATTACAGGAATTATTATTGTAATTATTATCCACTATCTCAGTGGAACCTGCTGTGTTTTCAGTTTTGCATGGCACAGTGGTGCAGCGGTTTGCATTGTCACCTTATAGCAAGAGGTTCTCCAGTTTGCTTCTCACCTGGGGTGCCTTCTGTGCAGAGTCTGTGTGTCCTCCCTGCATTCACATGGGTTTCCTCCGGGTGCTCCAGATTCCTCTCATATTACAAAGACATGCATTTCTCCCCTGCTATATAGTTTTCGATATAGCATAAAAAGTTTCTCCAAGAAGTCACAGGACAGGATACAGAAAACTTTTCACTTGGCTGCAAAAAGAGTTTTCTTCTCAGCACATGGAGTGACATCTGATGAGAGTACATAAAAACATGGCCTTCAATAAATGCCTACAGCCTGTGACTCATTAAAAACCGTTAGTGCTCAGCAACCTTGGTGACTGACACAAGCGTATTAGAAAATTAAATCAACAACACTGAATATCACATGTGGCTCAGCCTAGCATGATGAGAATAGAAACTGCCCATGACACTTTTCTCTAAAAACTACAAAGAGAACATATGGCATTGCCTGCTGTAGTCAGTCTGTTTCAACACTTTATCTTTCTTTGTCTTATATTAGGAAAGAATGAATGCACACTCTGAATCTCAATGGTGCAATTACCCCGTTCTTACTGTCAGCACACCATCAGTTACTAGCAGTAACCATGCAACAAATGAGCCATTTCTTTTATAGGCTACCTTGTGTCTGAGGTTAGCATTCCAGACCACATAATTACACATACAAGAGGGGTTCTTTTGATTCACAACATGTGATTCAGCATCTTACAAAGATGAAAGTTATTTCTTAAATCAGTCTAGTGTAAACAAGATCATATATTTAAGAAATATTCTAATCCCGGTCAAAGGATTGTTTCACAAGCTGGTTGGGTTTATAGACTCAGTTCCATATTTCACTGGATCCTAAATCATTTTATTCTGCAGGTTAAAAAAGTATACTTTTGCACAATAACATGCTGAATATGTTAATGTACAAGCAACACTCGGTGCTCTATTACTTCTACATGACGTGCCACAAAAAAAGATTACATATTTTTAGTCTAGATAAAAATATAAACTATCTGTGACCATTCTAAGAGTGAAATGTATTCTCCTTTCCAAATGTACTAATTCCAGGTGGCTGACACACCGTGCAAAGAAACACCTTGGTACTAGAAAATGCAATTGGATGGTGAGAACATGATTACATTTTCTTAGCTCAACCCATTTCAAGCAAATATTATTCCACTATTACCTGACAATTATATTAACACTAACACAAAATCCAAAGCATAAGACTGAACATCTGGTAACCTGAGGGGTACAGATGAAGATGACATGCTTTTACCTCTTGTTTTTACCTTTACCATAGAATTCATTAGAGATTAATTCAAGGATTAAAAAAAAAAAAATCAAAAACAAAGGCAATATCTTAGCAAATATGCAGTGTAGTTGCTCATGTCTTGTACACAACCTTCTATGTTTCATATTTCCAAAACATTGTCCATCTGAATTTGAAATATTTTGACAGAATCTGTCAAATCTTCAGTGAATGATGTTGGCTGATACAGACTGAGAACAACAGAGAAATGATGCAGTGTTTACTTAAGAATTCTTACTCCCATTTCATCTTATGCTATATTTCCTTATTTTATCCTTGCTCTTACTTCTGTTTCTTAGGCTGTGGCCAAAAACCTCCAAAACAGGGCAGTTCAGCTACTGAGTTTACCAAATAAACTGAATAAAAATGAAACAGAATAACTGTCCTGTATCTATTTTGTTCCCTGGCCGTCAATGCACTTGTGCTTACAAGCAGAAGTGGCCTTAGGTCAACTGGTGCCCTAGGCAAAAGTACTCAATGCCACCCCCCCTCACACCACCTGGTGCCTCCATCCTGGTCTATCTACACCACATAAATGCTGGGAAAGCACCCCTGCCAGAGTGGCATCCTAGGCAGCTGCCTAGTTGGCCTATACCTAAGGCCAGCTATGATTACAAGACAAACAATCTAAGTATCATACACTTGCCATACTCTGGCTATCAGTGCACCAATTCTGTTGGACTCTTCCCATAGAAATCCGTAACTTAACATTTGCAAACATGAAAAACATTGTTAACCTTTGTAAGTAAATACTAAAAGGATAACTTGCAGCTGCTTCACTCCTTAGCCGTAATTTAAATTCATCTAGCTAACTCTTGCTATGTATACTCAGCCATACGTCCTGGTGTGCTGTTACACTGATTACTAGAGTATTCATTACTAACTTCTGACCTTTAATTAATACAATCTGTCTTGACACTGCTAGCCTATCATGCTGTACACAGCTGTTCCCAACTAATGTTCTTTGGTTAATCATATTTTTCTTCCAACAGCTTATAAATTATAAATATGTTTTTACTGTTCCCACACTGATATTACAAGGCATGACATGACTGAATTTTCAAATTATTTTCAAGCTATTCTACTGTATAGTTTTAAATCACTCTGTTTATAATTCCATGCTACCTTCTTCTCTTAATGTGTCTTCTGTTATTGTTGTTTTCCTGTTTTTATTTTAAATTTGTTGTATGGTATTATTTTGTCATTCCTGGGATGTGCCTGACATGGACCCTCCATAGATCAGTTCATTGTGCCAGGTTATCTAACTAACTAACTAACTAACTAACTAACTAACTAACTAACTAACTAACTAGCAAATGCAAATCAGTGAAGAAATAAATACAATAATGCAACTAATATGCATGCAATGGAACATAAAGCATTAAGTGACTCCTTCCACAAACTGACCCTGTAGTATTAGTTAACACAGTATCAGATGAGATTTAAATGTTTAGGTCCTTATGTTTTTGCCATCAAGAAAGTTTTAGTGAGATTTGTAAAATAATTAAGAAGCAGTTAAGTCACCCAATGAGAAGTGGAGTGATGCTGTTGTATGAATTACACAGCAAATAAAATTCCATGTGTGTATGGGTACACCAGTTTTATATACACTGCTACAAAATGTCAATTATGGCACTGATTACTAGTTCAAAGTTATAAAGTTTTTTTTCTATCTCTTTCAACTTTCTCATTTAAAATCCCACATTTGTGCTTGTTTCCCACCTTTCCTGAAACTAGGCTAGTTCAGATACAGATTTGCCGTATCCAGGACTGGTTGTAAGCTTCTGAGCCCCCAAAGCCATTCTGTGTTGAAGGGAAGCTTTCTAGCTTGTCAGTGGAAGTGGTAAGCACTAGGTAGCCTATCTACTACAAGAGGAGTGGTTTCTGCTCTTGAAATTGTAGTTTATTGGCCATTTGGGCAGTTTTTAAATCGCTTTCAACTTTCTGGTTTAAAAGCCCATGTTTGCGCTTTTCCAGCCTTTCCAGTAACTAGTCTAGTCCAGACACATATTTGCTGTATCAAGGACTGTATGTAAGCTTCTGAGCCTCCCCACGCCTTTCTGTGTTACAGGGAAACCTTCTAGCTTATCAGTAGGAGTTGTAAGTACTAGGTAGCCTATCTACCACAACAGGAGTTGTTTCTGGTCCAGGAATTGTAGTTAAGTGGCCACTTGGGCAGTTTTTCCATCTCTTTCATCTTTCTGCTTTAAAAGCCCGCATTTGCGCTTGTTTCCTCCCTTTCCTGTAACTAGTCTAGACCAGATACAGATTTGCTGTATCCAGGACTGTTTGTAAGCTTCTTAGTGGTGCCAAAGTCTACTCTTCAATTTTTCCCTTAGATCTGCTAGTTCTCTCCTCTCCTGCACTTTTACTAGCGTATTAGTCTAGCACTTTACCAGACTACTTGTAGCAATTATTGTATCACACAAAAGTGCTTCCATCACAAACTGTTCTACAAGGTAACAGCTCCAGTACTTATTATTTATGCTCACCCCCAGGCATGTCTAAAGGTCAGTTCTCTGTGCTTTCTCCTATTAACCTGGTGTAGGTGGTCATCCTGAGGCAATGTAGCAATTGTCTCATGTACACTGACAACCCCATCCTCTTACCTCCCAACACTCAGCCTTGGGAGAGATGCACTTATATATCCAAATTGGAAGCCATGCACTCTCCAGCCAAGACTGGAATAGCTGGTCAAGAGGAGAAGGTCAACACTTGCACCACACCACATAGAACACATAGCCCTCCAGGACACACACCAGCACTGCCTTTACATAAAAACATAAACCACATACCCACCTTCGCAGACAGTCTCAATAAAAATCTACCCAAACAGCAGAGCCCTCCAAGGCAGAAACTCACTCAACCACCACAACACAACACTAATCACGAGACACATAAGTCTCCTAAACAGTGTGCCACTCAACCAAAGCCCTAAGGCAAAACAGCATGGCCAACCCACTAATCATAGGTGACTCGATAGTGAGGCACATTGATGTTCTACTCACTAGGATGGATAAGGAGAAAATAAGAGTCAGCTGCCTGTCAGGTGCCGGGATCCGCCACATAACACATGCACTCAGGTCCCTCAACAACAGGTACAAATATGACTCTGACATTGTACATGTGGCTGTGAATGACCTGAGACATACCTCCCTGGACTGCATGAAAAGAGACATGGAGGAGCTCTTGGATTATGCAGCCCAGGTTGGTATGACCCTAGCCCTGAGCAGCATCCTGCCATCACCCAGAATAATACCACAGTACAAGCAGAGAATGATTGATTTCAACAATTGGCTAAGTTTCTGGTGCCATTCTAAGGGGATCCAGTATCTGTCTGCCTGGTATGACATGACTGACAAATCTTGATGCTTTGCCAGAGATGGCCTGCATCTGTCACCCCTGGGCTTCCGGATACTGGCCAAGGCTCTTGCCAACCCTATAGTGCCTTTTTTAGACAGTGTTCCAAAGACTAAATTAACACTGTAACAGCTACAAACAAATGCAATCTGAGGGTCATGCTGATCAACATTAGAAGTCTAAATCTCAAAATGCTCAAACCACTCCTTAAAATAGAGAACATTAACATGTGTGCTGTAACAGAGATATGGTTCAAAGCAGCAGAAAGTACCCCAGCACTACCAGGCTATAACTTATTCCAGACTTTTCAGCCCCAGAACTTGGACCAAAGCTCCAAAGGCAGTGATGTTTCCATATTCATAAAGGATGCACACACCTCCAGACTGGTAGCCCAACATAATGCATCAGAGATACTTCAGGTGCAGCTAATATTGGGTAAGACAGCGATTCAGGTCATAGCCTACTATAAGTCCCCAACCATGTCCCAAGACTCACACTCAATGTTCCTAAACACCCTGGAGAATATTAGGGTCCAACCTAATACTCTCATACTGGGCAACTTCAACTACCCCTCCATTAACTGGGAAAACTACTCATGTACCAATACACTTGCCCAACAGTTCCTGGAATTCATTAATTCTACTGCCCTGGACTAGCTCATACTTAGCCCCACTAGAGCTAGCAACATCTTTGACCTGGTCATTTCTAACATGGGCGGCCATTGCTCTACACCAATAGTCATCTCCTCCCTGGTTAGATCCGAACACAAACTAATTACCTTGGAAATCCACCACCCCCCCCCCCCCGCAAAGGTAACCACCATGAAAAACTTTTCCAAAGCTAACTTTGGGCTCCTAAAACATGGCACCCATGCAAATGGAGAATAGTTGCATGACTGCCGAATCATGCACCAATGCACTGTACGAACACATACACAAATGCAAGGATCTCACCAAACCCAATATAACCAAGATGCTCTTCTCCAAAAAAAAATGGAAGCCAATCTGGTAGTCCCCTGACATAAACAAACTCTACAACAGAAGGAGGAAACTGATGCAGAATAAGGTGAAGTCCCAAGACTGAAAAAACTCTCTTATCAGCCTCAACAAAAAGTTGAGATCCCTCATCAAATCCTCTAAAGCTAGTTCTGAAAACAGAATTGCAGCAGTAAGTAAAGACAACCACAAGGCCTTCTATAGTTATGCAAAGAATCTCCATGGCAATACACAGATTTGCTCTGAGCTACTGCACAATTGTACCTCCTATACTGAGACAACAGATATTGCCTATATACTGGCCGACAGATTCAGTCCCAACTTTACCCCCTCCCCAAAGGACCAATCACAATACCAGTAGATTTCCAAGCACCCAGTATTACTGCTGTACAGGTTAAAACAGCACTGTCCAAGGCCAAGAATACAGCTTCTATGGGACCTGACAATATCCCTGGCTGTGTTCTATATGAACTACAGAGTGAACTGGCACCTCACCTGTGTGCCCTGTTCAATCACAGCCTCGCCTCAGGCTTTGTCCCTACTGAATGGCACACTGCTATAGTCAGTCCGCTCCACAAAGAAGGAGCAACTACAGACCCTGGGAACTATCGCCCCATTAGCCTGACAAGTCTTATATGCAAAGCTATGGAATGCATCATTATGGACCTAATAAACAAGGATATAGGGAATCTCCAAACTCTGGATCCCACACAGATTGGTTTTGTGAAGGGTAGATCATGCCTGCTCAACCTGGTCGACTTCTCTGAGTCAGTTACCACAGTTGTGGATGAAGGCAAGGTGGTTCATACAACTTACCTTGATCTGGCCAAGGCTTTTGATACCATTCCCCACTCAGGAATCATAAAAAAACTCACTAAGCTAGGCATCAACCCATATATCACTAGGTGGGTTGCAAACTGGCTCACAGATAGAACCCACAGTGTGAAACTAGCTGACTCCAAGTCAGACTGCTGACCATTCATGAGTGGAGTCCCACATGGTTAAGTCCTGGGTCCTCTCCTGTTTGATATCTACTTCTCTGAAATCCAGGTCAACACAAAGGGATTCTGTCTGACAAAGTTCCCAGACAATTGCAAGTTGGGAGCCACTATTAACTCATTATAGCTGAGTGACGCCTCCAGGTGCATCTACAGTTAACTCCTATTGATGCCTCTAGGTGTCAAATATTGTTAGTCCATATTTGCAGCAATAGTTCCAAAACCATGCTATGTACAAGGTTTTAAAAGACTTCATCGTAAAGCTTACACAATGGCAAACTCAACTGCATTAATATTTGACCTCTGTCTAGTGCAGGTAAATAGATATTAACTGCTGTTTTTATGATATTAATTTATATAGATACAATTTTCACATTTTTCTAACTATCTCAACAACCAAGTACCACAGACAAGAACTCCTTAGCCTCATATGAAAGCTCTCAGCTAGATGAATAAAATGCTGATAGTATGTGTGTAACTTAAGTGTTTGCTGAGATACTGTAAGTTGTTTACAAAATATTGCAAATGTAATAGTTAATGTGTTTAGTGAGGCTTATAAAATTTGGTGCAAGACCTAGAACCTAAAGAATACTGCCGCTATAAAAAATAGTTTGTGCTGAAGAGTATGCCATTTATACTTCTTTCATAATCCCTGTGGCTCCAGAGATATGAAAATCTGTTTGAAATGTGAGGATATAATCTGATTCTGTCAAAAGCCTTAGGCTCTGCCCATTGGAAGTTACAGTGCAAACTTCCTGAGCTACATTGGAGTGAATGAGTTAACTCCCCAAGTGATGTTGACATCCTACAGAAAGGCCTCACTGAGACCAATGACTAGTGTCAGAACCATGGCCTTAAGCTCAATGCCAAAAAATGTGTCATCATCCCCTTTGGGAAAAAACCCGGTTCCCATAAATTATCACATCAATGGTAGTCCACTGAACACAGAAGGCATTATAAGAGAACTGGGAACACAGGTTGACAGCAACCTCTCTTTTGACAACCACATTGCCACTGTGGTCAGAAAGTCCTTCTATGTGCCACATCTCTTTACTAAGTGTTTTGCATCCAGGAAGAAAGAAGTCTCCTTCTGCTCCTCCCTCTTTAGGCCAATCACCAAGTACAATGCTCCATTTGGCATGTACCTCATTAGACACCTGCAACAACTGGAAAGGCTGCAAAAGTACCTCACAAAGAGGATCCTTGGGCTTAAACACTTGTCCTATATGGATAGACTCAAAAAACTACAATTATTGTCTGTCTTTATTACCTACTTAGAGGCAATGTCTGCTTGACTTACAAAGCTATATCTGACCCAGCTCTGTTAGAAATGCTACATCTAAAGAAATCCCAGTCCCTCCACACCACATGCTCTAGAGACCTCAACCTCATTACCACAATCAACAGAACATGCTGAAGAGACAGGTTGATAACCCCGAGACTACCCATGCTATGGAATAGACTTCCCATACATGTCAAACAGAGCACCTTACTGGCCTTCTTCAAGAGAAATCTTGATGAGTGGATGGGAAATAGAAAATTCACACAGGGGATCACTCCAGTGGCTCTGCTCAACAGAGGCAGTAGGAAATAAGGTCGGTATCAAATGCCAAGATAATCCTATGGGCTAGGCTTGTAAAGCTTTCAAGGCCATTAGCCTAGTACACACCTATGAGCATCTGAACCTATGAAACTATATGGACCTTTGAGATTCCAGGGGAATATCAAATATTTGTATAACTGCTATTATTAATATTACCAGAAAGCCCTGGGGTGTCTGTCTGTAACATATATGTATATATTTTGCAGCATGTCTCCTGCTTAAACTCTGAGCTTTGGCTGGCTAAGACCTACCTGCAATCAACTGGACGTATAAGTAAATTTAAGTAAATCTCTATCTACACTTTTTTTCAAATAATACAGCATTTAAATTGATTTATTTGTGTCGCATTGAATACTATCTAGCTGGAAGTTGTGGCTCTGTTTTTTCAGTTGATGCTTGTTAGAATTTAGTGCTTGTTAGAATTCCTGCATAGCCAGTGATAAGTGGGGGTAGTTTCACTTCACTGATATTCGGTTTCTGCCTTATACAAGTGGTACATTTTGGATTATTTTCTGCTTAAACTCTGAGCTTTGGCCGGCTAAGACCTACCTGCAATCAACTGGACATATAAGTGAATTTAAGTAAATCTTTATCTGCACTTTTTTCAAATAATACAGCATTTAAATTGATTTATTTGTGTTGCATTGAATACTAAGTTGTGGCTCTGTTTTTTCAGTTAATGTTTGTTAGAATTCAATGCTTGTTAGAAATCCTGCAGAACCAGTGCTAAATGGGGGTAGTTTCACTTCACTGATATTCGGTTTCTGCCTTATATAAGTGGTATATTTTGGATTATTTTCTGCTTAAACTCTGAGCTTTGGCTGGCTAAGACCTACCTGCAATCAACTGGAAGTATAAGTGAATTTAAGTAAATCTTTATCTGCACTTTTTTCAAATAATACAGCATTTAAATTGATTTATTTGTGTTGCATTGAATACTATCTAGTTGGAAGTTGTGGCTCTGTTTTTTCATTTAGTTCCCCACCCACCCTCCCTGCTTTTGTTTTGCTGTTAATAATGGTGGTTTTAAAACTGCCTGCCCCTCTTGTAAATTTGCATTTGGATACTGTTCCTGGGCCCATCTCATTTGCTCACTCAAAAAAAAAAATTTGCATTTTATTCATCTGCTTTTACTGTATTTGTGTTTCTTCCTACTTTATTACTTTATTTTGCATTAGCGTCATCTTAAAAGTACTCAATTGTATTTTTTACTATGAACCTATATGGACCTTTGAGATTCGATGGGAATATCAAATATTTGTATAACTGCTATTATTAATATTACCAGAAAGCCCTGGGGTGTCTGTCTGTAACATATATGTATATATTTTGCAGCATGACTCCTGCTTAAACTCTGAGCTTTGGCTGCCTAAGACCTACCTGCAATCAACTGGACGTATAAGTAAATTTAAGTAAATCTTTATCTGCACTTTTTTAAATAATACAGCATTTAAATTGATTTATTTGTGTTGCATTGAATACTATCTAGTTGGAAGTTGTGACTCTGTTTTTTCAGTTAATGCTTGTTAGAATTTAGTGCTTGTTAGAATTCCTGCATAGCCAGTGATAAGTGGGGGTAGTTTCACTTTATTGATATTCGGTTTCTGCCTTATATAAGTGGTACATTTTGGATTATTTTCTGCTTAAACTTTGAGCTTTGGCTGGCTAAGACCTATCTGCAATCAACTGGAAGTATGTGAATTTAAGTAAATATTTATCTGCACTTTTTTTCAAATAATACAACATTTAAATTGATTTATTTGTGCTGCGTTGAATACTATCTAGTTGAAAGTTGTGGCTCTGTTTTTTCATTTAGTTCCCCACCCACCCTCCCTGCTTTTGTTTTAGTGTTATTCTTGGTGGCTTTGAAACTGCCCGCCCCTCTTGTAAATTTGCATTTGGATACTCTTCCTGGGCCCATCTCATTTGCTCACTTAAAAAAAAAAAAAGCATTTTATTCATCTGCTTTTACTGTATTTGTGTTTCTTCCTACTTTATTACTTTATTTTGCATTTGCGTCACTATTACTGCTTGGTGTAACTATCATTCTAAGCCTTTGGTTTAAGCACTTGGGCTTCAGACCAGTTGTTTTACATTAAGAACGTTTGTGATCTGCACTGTTGTGGCAGGACAGGTAGCTTACATCCTTTTAAGTTGATAACTGCTGATTGAAGGCTCAGTGTCTGTTATTTTAAAAGTGTATTAGTTCTGTTTTAAGCACTTGGGCTTCAGGCCAGTTATTTTACATTAAGAAGGTTTGTGGTCTGTACTCTTGTGGGAGGAGAGGCTGGACTCTGCCCTTCTGAGCTGGGAATTTCTGGTTAAAGGCTTACAGTGCCTGCATATTTGAACTGTTTCTTACTGAAACTGGTGTGCCTTGTTTGCTGTAGCATAGACTAGATCCAGGCCTGCAAAATCTAGCTTTGTTTGTATAACTTGAGCACTAATCCAGGCCGTATTTATTACTGCTTGGTAGTAACCTGATTAAAGTGTAGCTATCATTTTAAGCCTTTTGATTTAAGCACTTGGGCTTCAGACCAGTTGTTTTACATTAAGAAGGTTTGTGGTTTGCACTGTTGTGGCAGGACAGGTAGCTTACATCCTTCTAAGTTGAGAACTGCTGATTGAAGGCTCAGTGTCTGTTATTCTAAAAGTGTATTAGTTCTGGTTTAAGTACTTGGGCTTCAGGCCAGTCATTTTACATTAAGAAGCTTTGTGGTCTGCACTCTTGTGGGAGGAGAGGCTGGACTCTGCCCTTCTGAGCTGGGAATTTCTGGTTAGAGGCTTGCAGTGCCTGCATATTTGAACTGTTTCTTACTGAAATTGGTGTGCCTTGTTTGCTGTCACATAAACTAGATTCAGGCCTGCTGAATCTAGCTTTGTTTGTATAACCTGAGCACTAATCCAGGTCTTCTTTTTTGGAGAAGGTTCCCCTGCACCCCAGTGGCAGGAGTGTGCAGTTAGAACTTGACTGATTGAAGACTACAGGAACAGGGCTCAGTTCTGAGATTTTTTTTACTGGTTAATTGGGTAATGTCTTTAAAAGCCTTTTTTGATTGCATGTAGTCATCTAAAGCTGTTTTAAGTTTATTTTTTACTATTTATAATTGTTTAAAGCTGTTTTAAGTGTATTTTTTACTGTTTTTGCCTTATCTTTTCAAAAATATTTTTTCCTTGTTTCTCACCTTTCTAAGCTAGTATAGTCCAGTTTTCAGGCTAGTGCTGAATTCATGGCTGTGTTACAAGTTTCTGAGTTGCCCATACCTTACTTGGATAGAAGGAGGTTTCTCTGTTCACCTGTGAGAGAGGAAGCTTTGAGCAGCCATCTGTCCCTGGAGGAGGGTTTCAGCCCAGAAGTTAGTAGTTTATAGGCCATTTTGTTCTACTTTCTATCTCTTTCATTTTCCTGCTGTAAAAACTATGTTTGCATGGTTTTGCACATCTGGGCAGCGCCGGTTAGCTAGGGCTAAATTATGCCCGGCTCCACCAAGTCTCCTCTTCAGTTTTTCCCTTGAAAGTAGTCTAACTCTCAACCTAAGCACTTAAAAAGCATCCTACAGTCCAGCACTTGCTCAGACCTAATAGCAGGCACTAATATACCTCGACACTTGATTGCCCAGCAGGGCAAGGCTCATTATTCACCCCTCATCAACCAAGCGACTAAGCAGCTCACCCTACTATTCAAGCATTAGCAAAGGGCAATTTCAGGTATACTCTCCAGTCCAGCTGGTGAACCTGGGTATTCTGAGGCAATGTTACAACTGCCTTATGTACACAGACAACTCTCTCCTCCTACCACAAAACATTAACATATGCGAGAGATGCAATTATATAGCTAAACTGGAAGCTAAGCTCTCTCCACCCAAGATTGGAACAGGCAGTCATGAGTAGAAGGTTAACACTTGCACTACACCTCCAGCCTCACATAGACATACTAAATCAGCACTGGCAAAAAATACACATAAATACACAAAATCATACAAAGAGTCTCTAAATAAAAACCTGCAAAAGCATCAGAGAGCTCCAAAGTAGACACCCAAAAAACCTGCACCTCCCGTCACAAACCAGACAATACATAAAACACAAAATCAGTGTGCCATACAATCACAGCCCTTAAGGAGAAATAACATACCTAACAGACTAGTAATAGGCAACTCTATAGTCAGGAGCACTGATGTCCCACTAACTAGGCTGGACAAGGAGAATGTTACAGTTAGCTGCCTGTAGGGTGCCAGGATTCGCCACATAACACAAGCACTTAGGTCACTCCAGAACAAGTACAAATACGACTCTGTCATTGTTCATGTTGGTATGAATGACCTGCGATGTAACTCCCTGGACTACATGAAAAGAGACATGGAAGAGCTCTCTGATCATGTAGCCCAGGCAGGTATGACCCTGACCCTGAGTAGCATCCTACCCTCACCAAGCATGATACCGCAGTATAAAGAAAAAATGATCAATTTCAACAATTGGCTAAGCTTCTGGTGTCATTCAAAGGGGATCCAGTGTCTGTCAGCCTGGCACGACATGCTTGACAAGCCTCATTGCTTCGCAAGAGATGGCTTGCACCTGTCACCCCTAGGCTTTCGAATACTGGCCAAGGCTCTTGCTGCCCCCATAGTGCCTTTTTTAGGCAAGGCTCAAAAGTTAAACCCATCTCTGTAAACAGCACAAATAAAAAATGAGGGTTAAGCTACTCAACGCCAGAAGTTTAAAATCTCAAAATGCATGCACTCGAAGCACTCCTCAGTATGGAGAACGTCAACATCTGTGCAGTAACTGAAACCTGGTTCAAGGCTCCACAGAGCACCCCAGCACTACTGGGCTACAACTCATACCACACATTTTGGTCACAGAACACGGAATGAAACACAAAAGGAGGGGTGTATCCATATTCATCAAGGATACTTACACCTCCAGGTTAGTGGCACAGCATGATACCTCTGAGATTATCCATGTGCAACTAACATCGGGCAAATCTGCAATGCAAATTGTGGCCTGCTACAGATCACCCTCCATGACCCAGGACCACCATCACCTTTCTGGAGACACTGGAAAATATGAATGCCCTACCGAGCACCCTGATATTGGGCGATTTCAATTACCCTACCGTTAATTGGGAAAACTAATCAAGTACAAACTCCCAGGTCCAGCGCTTCCTGGAATTTATCAACTCAATGCCCTAGATCAGCTGGTAAACTCCCCTACCAGATGTGAAAGCATATTGGACCTGGTCATCACCAACACGGACGACAGGTGTTCCACACCGGAGGTCAACCCATCACTGGTTAGATTAGACCATAAACTAATCACTCTGGATGTCCACATCACACCACCACACCCAACCAAGGAAACCACAGTGAAAAACTTTTCTATAGCAAACTTCACCTTACTTAAGACAGAGGAGGTAAGTTTCACAGTCCGCCCACTAAAGGATAACAGTGTCCAAGATGCAGGAACCTTTACAAATGCACTCTATGAGCACCTACAAGGATGCATTGATTGTGCCATCCCTAGCAAAACAAAGACTCACTCACCTAAGAGAAGGAAACCAGTCTGGTGGACCCCTGCCATAAACAGGCTATACAACAGAAGGAGGAAACTAGTTCAGAAAAAAAGCAAATCCCAAGAAGGAAAGAAATCCCTGATCAGTATCAGTAAGAAACTAAGGTCCCTCATAAAATCATCCAGGGCTAACCTCGAAAGAAAAATAGCCAAGGATTCGAAAGATAAGCCTCAAAGCCTTCTTTAGCTATGTCAAGAATCTAAGTGGCAACTCGCAGATATGCTCTGAGCTAGTGCAAAATAGCACAAAATATACTGAACCTACTGATATTGCCAACATCCTGGCAGATAGAATCAGTGCAAACTTCACCCCCTTCTCACCCCCAAAAGGCCCACAACAATACCAGAAAAGTGTAGTGTCCCAGAAATCACAGGTGCACAGGTAAAAACAGCCCTTTCAAAAGCCAAAAGCACAGTGTCAGTGGGGCCAGATGGTGTCCCAGGCTGCATCTTGCATGAACTACAGAACAAAGTAACCCCCTACCTAAACACACTGTTCAGCCTCAGCCTCTCCACAGGCTAAATGCCCATAGAATGATGCACAGCAATGGTTATTCCACTCCAAAAAGGAGGGGGCACAAATGACCCTGGTAACTATTGCCCCATAAGCCTGACTAGCCTGGTCTTGAAGGTTATGGAGCACATCATCATGGAACTCATTAACAAAGACATTGGGAACCACCAAACACTTGACCTGACCCAGTTCGGCTTTGTTAAGGGCAGATCATGCCTACTAAACCTGGTTGACTTCTTCGAGACAGTCACCAAGGCCATAGATGAGGGGAAGGTGGTACACACAGCCTACCTTGATCTCGCCAAGGCTTTTGACACCATTCCCCACTCGGGAATTATAGAAAAACTCACCAGCCTGAACATAAACCCCTACGCCACGAGATGGGCTGCCAACTGGCTTACAGACAGAACTCACACTGTAAGAATAACGGGCTCCAGGTCCAACTCTAAAACCAGTCACAAGTGGTGTCCCACAAGGATCAGTCCTGGGACTCCTACTGTTTAGCATATACTTCTCAGAAGTACAGGTAAACACAGGAGGACTATGGCTAACCAAGTTCGCTGATGACTGCAAACTGGGAGCCATAATTGACTCTCCAGCTGACACTGACATTCTCCAAAAGGGCCTTACTGAGATGGACACCTGATGTCAAAGTCATGGTCTCAAGCTAAATGCCAAAAAAATGCATAGTCATCCCATTTGGGAAAAACAAAACATCCATGAATTACCAAATAGATGGCAGCCCCTTAATACAGAAGAGGTAATAAGAGATCTGGGGACTCGGGTAGATAATAATCTCTCCTTTGACAGTCATATTGCCAAAGTAGTTAGGAAATCCTTCTATGTAGCCCATCTAATTACTAATGGGCTCACATCTAGAAATAAAGAGGTTATAGTGGCCCTCTACTCGTCACTCATCAGACCCATCATAGGGTACAATAACACATTTGGGATGTACCTCACAAGACACTTACAACAGCTGGAAAGACCACAAAAGTACCTCACCAAGAGGATTAGTGGCCTCAAACATATGTCCTATGCAGCCCGACTGGAAAAACTCTGGCTGTACTCAGTGGCATATCGCTTACTCAGAGGTGATCTCTGCCTGCCTTACAAAGCCATGTCCAACTCAGAATTGATGGACATGCTAGACCTAAAGAAATCCAAGTCACTGTGAGCCACTCGCTCTAGTGAGCAAAACCTTGCCACAACAATAAATAGAACATGCTGGAGGAATAGATTTCTGTCACAGAGACTCCCCATGCTTTGGAACAAAATTCCTAACTACATTAGGCAGAGCCTCTCACTAACACTCTTCAAGAGAAACCTTGATGAGTGGATGGGTAACAGAAAATACACCCCTGGGATCAATTCATTGGCTCTTCTTGACAGAGGCTCAGTTAATTAATCAATGGGGCAACGAAAGCTGACACACTCTGGCTAGGCTTATAAATGCCCTCGGGCAGATAGCCTAGTACCTACCTATGAACCGATGAACCTATTAATATAGCAAATAATTATCTTTCTATAAAAACATATATGATATATTACTATCTGATATATTAATATAACCTAGAAAGTTTGGATGAAATGAAATAAATCCATAGCCCCATTCTCTTCTTCCTCATCAGAAGGTAGGTACAACATTTTGCTAGCAATGGGGCAAATGTAATAGCAACCTCTTATGCTGCAGTAGGCACATTGATTGCCAGCTTTTAAGACAAAACCCATCATCCTCAATTATTTACACTCATCAAAATATTCAAACAGTCAAAATTTCCAAATGATTCTTACCATATTCCTTCCAGAAGTTAACCTAACAGTAGTAGGGACTACAGTTATTAAAAACATATCTATGTTAATATAAAAGAAAATCAGCATTGTTCAAAATGATGGGTTCTCTTTATCTCATCAAGTCAGAATTGGTAAAAATATTATCAATTTGGGATCAGTTATCGTAGACCTCCACAATCTCTGTTTTCCATATAAAATTGCTGCAAATGTGGAACAGTTTGTTAGCAGTAACTCCCTTGCTGTCCAAGAATTTTTTTTATTCATATTTGTGAAAACAGGTCAGCGTATACAAGATTTGAGGGTGATATTACTCGACCAAATCAAGCAGTTGGTGCAGGAGGTAAAACTGTATATTACAGTCCCCGTGATACAGGGTTTGATTCCCTTAGCCCCCTTTTGCTTATTGTCTAATGTTATATAAGTCTGTTAACTACACAGTGCATTCCTGCAGCTGGAAATTAGGGCTAGGCTCCTTAAAGGTCCCCTGGACTGCAAGTCTACTAACTTCTTAAAAAGGTATGAGAGAGTAACTTCATGAAAAATATGATTTTTACCCTAATCAGGTCAAGTCAACAACAACTTGGACTTTAGTCCTTGTCAAGATTGAACTTGATGACATGTAGATGAATCCCAGGAAGGCAGCTTAGACAGAGCTTACTGTATCAAATAATCACATTTTCTTTCATTCAGCAAAATAACATCCTGCACAAACTTGCATCTTATCAACTTTGTTACTGAACACAAATACCCACAGGTATTCCTGCATATATAACAACACAAACATAGTACAATACATTCTTGAAATAAAAATGGAACATACTCCATAGTGTTTACATTCATGAAAATGACTTTATTTTCAGTTTTCTTTAACTAAGAACAATAAATCAACTGCTCATGTTGAGCTAGAGAGTACATTGTGGAAATGTGTGTGTGTGTGTGTGTGTGTCTGTGTGTGTGTGTGTGTGTGTGTGTGTGTGTGTGTGTGTGTGTGTGTGCGTGTATTTATATATATATATATATATATATATATATATATATATATATATATATATATATATATATATATAAATTACAAAGATGATAACAGAAAGTTAGAAGTGCACACACCAACACCATTCCTCTCATGAACTTTGACAAATGTATAGTGCCATGTTTTATACTGTAAATGCGGATTGTTTTTCCTTCACAATTTATTAATCTTCTGAAAACAGTAGAAGCTGTCTTGATATTAAATCTAAGTACTAGCAATGTCTCAGTACATACTTACATATCATTTATTTTTCTTTGTTGACTGGGAATGTCTAACTAAGCAAAGCTCACTTTCAGCTCATGCCCAGGGAGAAAACTTCCAAAAGATATATTTAAGATATTCATGACAAAACATTTTTCTTAAAAACAATACATTATATAGATAATTCTTAAGACATTCAGATTTAAACAGGTTGTTGTTCTGGAGTGAAACTGTACAAAGATAAAAATAGGTATTTCTTCTATCATGGCATTATACTTGATATTAAATTCAAAGTATAAAACATTTAGTATACAAACACTTCACATGCAATATATGTGACTAGCACAAATTAAATATTACTTATAAGGCATGGGGCATTATAAAACATTTAGTATGCAAACAGTTCATGTGCAATATATGTGACTAGCAGAAATTAAATATGACTTAAAAGACATGGGGCATTATAAAACATTTAGTATGCAAACAGTTCATGTGCAGTATATGTGACTAGCTTAAATATGACTTATAAGGCATAGGGCATTAAGGGTTACATTACAGATGCTTGGAATAAATAAGAGTAGGGTATAGAGTATGAACCATTAGCCATTAGGTCTATAGTAGTTACCAGTAGAAGGAAAGGGAGAGAACATTGTATAAATGATAAGTTAAGGATAGCAAGAAGACTCATTTTAGGTACTTACTGATATAGACCCTGCTTATAAAATATTTGCTTAGAGTATTGAAGAAGACAAATGAAGAGGGAACATCAGAAAGATTAAGGTAGTAAAAAACTGAGGAGGAGAAGTCGAAATGTATAATGTGTAGAAGGGTACAGAGGTTATACAGGGATGGGGGTCTGACAAAGGGAACTGGAGATACCTAGATGACAAGCATGCGCATGACCATGTGTGACTTTAATATTTCTTTAGTAAGGACTTTAGGTGTGAAGTTTCATGGCCTGTTTTAGGTAGGTTGGAATGTTGTTACAGAGTTTAGATACATAATGGGGGTATAGTGAGTTACTTTATGAATTCTTGTGCTGGTAGAAAAGAAGGCTGTCAGTTTGCTTCACACTCAATTTGACTGGCTTGCTGATGCTGCTGTGCAGATTTAAGGAGATGTTGTACTCCTAGGTGTGCTGTCCTTTGAATCAAATTGTAAAATTGAGGTACCGTATGTTTAATTTGCTGATAGCTCAGATAGATGTAAGTAAAGTATCTTATGGCATCTATCAAAAAAGTAGGAGTCTCTCCAATGCCCTGGCTAAAATTTCTCAAGTAGTACACATACCTCATTAGATTTCTCATGGAAAGAGGCAAATAGATTAACCCAGTCAACAAATTATAAATAAGTAAACAAATAAAAAATTAATAAATAAATGCATTAAAATAAAGATGATAACAAGGATTCATTACAATTAGCAATGACTGATATAAATATGTAACATGAGTTTACTTGTATGTAAATAAGAGAGTGTAAATATTTCTGCAAGGCTGAAAAGGATGATATATAGAGTTGGGCTGTAAAATACAGATATTTCTTATTTATATTTCTAGCATTTTCAAGCTAGACTATGAAAAGAAATGAAAAAAAAAATAATTTCAGTTTTTATCACTCGCTTGTGTGCACCATGAAATAGCATCCTTGTATAATTAAGAAGAGTTCAGTCACTTCTGCTACAGTAAAGAAAGAAACTGAACAAGAAAACTTGGAAAACAACCACATTTAGAAAATGTGCAGCTCTGAATTGATAGGTGCTAGCAGAGTTAAATAACTCCCCATCTCTTAAACTCCTGAATTAGTACTTCAGACTAAAAGTTAAGTATAGGATCATCTGTCAGGAATACAGATACCTCAAACATCTAAAAAGATATATTTTCTCAGCAGTATACATTGTGAAAATAGATTGGAAGGGATTATGCAGCAATATGATTAATCCAATAGAAAGGCTTATTTCTGACAGAAACTAACTAGTGAAGAATAAATAAGAGAAGACAGAGCATATGAGGAGAGGGAATGTTGACTAAGCATTCTTTGCAAAGAATATTAGTTGGATGGTAGAGGTAAGCAAGAAAGCAGTCAAAAGTGGGTATGTTTGAAAACAAATGTTGAGAAAAGCAAAGGTTTTGGAGAGATAGTTAAGAAGCTGGAGTATATTTTAGTAATAAAAATTGAAATGTTATTATATTTGGAAGTGTTTAAATGAAATACACAATGCAATAAATGTATGGAAGAGTTATCAATTAAGTTCTAAGAAAAAAATATATTTATTGAATATTTATATGATTGGTAAGTTAGGATATTTTGGTTCTGTAATGGCTTGTTCATGCAAATTAGAGAAAGAAATGTTGGTAATGTTTTTTTAGTTTATTTTGGGTTCAAGACTGATCCTAGTGAAAGGGAATCATATATAATACAGTTGAAGAAGGAGGAATGAATTTTAAAAATTCTATTGTTCACTTAGTATCTTCATGTTTATATACAATGTTAACCGGCAGAGTGTATGAAAAAGATAAACTGATACAAAGAAAATATGCATTTTTGTGGCAAGAAGTGGAAACTAATAAGAGAAAGCATAAAGTGTCAAAGGGAAGGTGGAAGAATGGAGAAATAAAATAGTGGAATGGAAAATAAATGTGCCAGGTATTAAAGATAAAAGAATGAAGAGATTATGGAAAAATGCTTTCATGTTAAAAATAGGGACATTTTAGACATTACTATTAAAAACACTACTGAAAAAAGAAAGAAAAAAAAAGCAGAATAATGGGATTTCCTTTGGAGACGTATGCCTAAAAAACATGGTTAATGGAAAAATGAAAAAAACAGGCAATGGAATATAACACCGGTTTGGCGTGAACTTGCTAAGGCAGGTTGTTCGTCCAAGACAACCTTTGGGTATTTCAGAGAACAGGTAGGCCGTGGGTCCAGAGTAGTGGGATAGTCATAACAGGTGGATGGTCTATTTATATATAAAAGCTTACTTAATTGTGATGAGAAATGGTGGTTCTATGGGTTTGTCAGCCCTGGGGGTGGAACAGGTAATGGATCCTGGGGTTAAGGGTTAAGATATTTAGGGCAGGTGGGTCACTGAATTTTGATGTTATGATACACATTGTTTTGTGGTGGATTATGCTCACTCTTTCGTTGGTGGTTTAGCGTGCTTCATCTGAGGCTTATGTTGCAGTCTACTGTACTGCTGAATGTTTTAATATGCTTTTGCTGTTATGCGATGATGTAAGCATAGCCTTACAGGGGTTTACCTTTGGATTTATGAACTAGTAAACTTTATTAAAGAGTGTCTTCAGGAAGTCTAATTCTTAAACCCAAGTACACAATTCCGTACGGTCACCTTACCTTCACTGGCTGACTCTTAGATGCAGAGGCTGCATGGTATGGCCTTTGAATTATTTATGACGTTTCTGCTGCATTCAAGATTGTGTCCAGACTTCACTGTCGTTGTTTTATAACGTTTTCTCTTTCCCTCAGTTAGCTCGTTTGTGGTGTTGATTTTATTTTCTGGTAACCTGAGAATTTTGCGGGCTGTGAGGCATGGTTGCTTCTGTGCATGTGTATCTGCCTAGAGTCTGCAAAGACTCTTCAAGACTTTGTTATCCAATCTTGCAGCTTTAACCAGATTATCTATGTTCAAATGACTATTCATTAAGCGATAGAGGCAAAGATGAAAAAAGAGAGAGAGGAAAAAAAAAAAAAAGATTTCTATTGATTATCAAATTAGGTGCCCAGATAACAGAGTGAGCAATGCGTGCAATATTATACACATGGTGGCCGCTACTGTTTTGGTGTCTGCCATTGTGTCTTGGTGGAATGTATATTGCTCCAGCATTTGCATGGCTTTCAAAGACATTAACCATGATATTGACAATGAGGGGAAGGGGTAGTTCTGACACTGAGAAACTGGTCCATGTTTTAGATGGGGGTGCAGATGACACGTGTACTAGAGGGAAAGTTGGTGAGTGCAGTTATTCTGGTTCTTCATTCCAATCAGCCAGGTTGATTTATAGTGTTGGTTTGTATGATTTACAATGGTACTTGTTCGCTGGTTTGATGTCGGGGGACCTGTTGCTTGGAGGGCATTCCACTCTTTTGTCCTGGTTTTTGTCTGAAGGGGATCACGGCGGGACTGCATGGGGGGATTGTTTCGCTGCTTCTTGGTTTTATCAGCAAGCAAACAGTGTAGACTCCACCTCTCCATGTAAGTCAACTGTGTGATTTGAGAGGCAACAGACACTGACACTGTAGTGTTGCTGCAATGTGGTTTTTTTTTTTTTTTTTTTGCTGCATTGTTGGTGTGGTCTGTTGGTCTGCATGCTGTGAATGAACTGATGGCTGATTCCATTGAATTGTTTTACAAGCACACACACACAAAAAAAAAAAAAAAAAATAGAAGACGTAAATGTTGGGGATACTTGTAGTATCTTCGTCCATGTGTTGTCGGATGTCGGGGTTGCATGATGTGCTTGGGTGGTTGTCCTATTTGGTGGAGTTGTCAGGAGGCATGATAAAGTGGTGTTTTTCCTTGCAGGATGTGTGGATGTTTCGGAGTGAGAGGGTGAGCTGATAGTGAGGTATTGGGTTTGAATGCTTGAACATTGGAGACATCAGAGTGCCTCTTTGGAGATGGACATTGCCGGCCCAGTTTAAGTCTGAGAGAGAGGAGGTGAGCTTGGAGGGCTGAATAGTCAAGTAATGGCGCTGACTCTGGGTTCTTTGGTGGTAGGGGAGTGCTGGCCATTGCATCTCCCCATTCTGGCACTTAACATTCTGGCAGCCCGGTATTGCAGTACGGATGTTGAATGGTGGTTTGCGGGCTTAGGAGCTGCAGTTTAGGGCTGTGCATGTGCAGTCAGGCTTTACATCGGTTCATGGCTCTTGTAAATTTCAATGGTACAGTTTTTGTGGAGGGGAAGTAGGAGGTTCGGAGTTGCCTTATGTTTAGATCTGTTCCTCATAAAGTTGCTTAGCGCTCCCTTCCCTTTTTTTTTCCCCTACATGGATTCATAGTCAGTTGCTAGTCTAATCTATCATTCCTTGAAAAGCTGCATATTGATTGGTGGAGATAGCTAATTAAAGCTACCGAATTAGAGGAGGAAACAAAGCTGAGCTGAATGCTGAAGTTTCTTTTGTCTTGGGGACAAAAATCATTCAGTGTTTTACTTCAGACCAAATTACATTGGTTAATGGATCTCAATTATAGGTTTAACTTGCTTAGTGATGACAGGTTAAGAATAACAGCTGATCATGAGTAGGAAAAGAAAACAAAGGTAATTCTTAAGAACACAGACAGAAGTTTGGGTAAACTTATTTTTCATATGGTACATCTGCCCTATGCTCAGTAATTCAGTACATAGTCTATCTCTCTTCACACACATGCGCACACATACACACACACACACACACACACACACACACACACACACACACACACACACACACACACACACACACACACACACACACACACGCACACCTCAAAATGCAGCTTCATAGCAAACCAAAACAAACATTTATCTCAAAATAGATGGAATACATTAAGAGGTTGTGGTATATGTGTGTTAAGAGTTTTTGTCGTTGCTTGCAAGCAAATGTGGAACAAATAAACAGAATGTGGTACACCTCCTAAGGGCCTAGTATGGTATATTAACAGCCTCACCTGGGGAGGTTAAGCAGGTTTAAAAAAAAACAAAAAAAAACAAAAGGAAAGAAAATGAGGTAGGAAGGGAGCGCTAAGTCATAATTACATTTGACAGGGGGGGGGGGTATTGTAGTGGGTCCCCTTGATAGCACAGTAAGCTACCATTTGTTCTACATTATATTGGTTAGTGATGGACCTCCTGCATATCCATAAAACAAACAGCACTGGAATTTCCCATTTTAAAGTCTTAAAGCTTGCCTGTGATATAAATAAGACCTGCTGGAGGGATAGGTATATATCCCAGAAAGACTACTCCATCTGTGGAACAGGCTCCCCATTCATGTGAAGCACAGCTGCCCTTGAAGAGGACTTGAAATGGTTTATTTGGAATGTATGTTATGTATTTCCAATGTTTTGCACGTCCTTTTCTTTTTTGCAGATGGAATGTTGGAATGCTGCGGTTGTAATTTGGAATAGGTGGGTATAAGGTGGAGCTTTCACGCTACTATTAGAGGGTTTATTTTGTCCTTTTCTTTGTAGGTGGTGGTCTGCTGAGTACCAGGGGTGGTGATACACAGTGAATTCAAAGATAATGAAAGCAGTGGTGAGCAAAGATGCTACACATGGGGAGCTCAAGATGGCAACAGTTATTGACTAAAATTGCTGAAGGGCAGAAGGCATCATGTAGTGGCTTCAAAGGGGATCTGAAAGATAATGTTTTTGATAGGTCAGATGTTTTGCCACCTGAATGGGGCTCAAAGTGGGTCTGAGTAATCACCTTATTAAGACACATTAGATCTCTGTATTCAATTAGTGAGATCTGCCCTATGCTCAGTAATTCAGTACACAGTCTATCTCTCTTCACACACATGCACGCATGCACACACACACACACACACACACACACACACACACACACACACACATATAGGGGGCAAGAAAGGAAGAGGTAGGCAGGGAGGGCAAGGGGGTAATGGGTGGGGATGGTTATGGGGAGTGTAACGATCCCATGGGATGAGTAGTTACGACATTTAAAGGAGCACAGGACTTATTAGGTTAAAGCCCTATGGCTCTTGTCAATTTTGTGAGTAGAGTTTTAGGAAGCATGGTAGGTAGGTGGCTGGTGGGGTAGTTTAAAACTAGGTGCATTGTTACAGGGGAGTTAGAAGGTTTAAAGGAAGCTTGGGTGCAGGATAAGGCTGCGGTAGGCCAGGTCTTAATTGCCTACTAGTGGTATAGGTAATATAAGGAAAGGGCTCTCCAGGGGAAAGGCCAGGGCCAAACAGGGGTTAAGAATGGTTCAGTAATGAGGGAATTGGGGGTGTTTATGGCTGGGTATGTGGAGTATTTTGTCGCTGAGCATAGGCGGGTTTTCGGGAACTAGGTCAAGGGGTGCTAGTTTTTGCTAGCTAAGGTAGGGCATTAAAATTGGAATTAGACTGTTCCCTACAGTAATGGAGTTGTTGCACATATAGAACTGAGTAGTGGGTGGGTTAAGGTGATATGCTACGGTTAACAGGGTTTTAGGTGAGAGACTTGCTACTAGTTGTTTGACTGGGTGTGGTCTTGAGTTTAAGGGGTTATAGTTTGTGGTTTTGTTGTGGTTATAGGCTGTCAATACATCCAGGTTGAGCCATGATTTCAGCTTTGAAGGCAGAGGGCTAAAAGGGTATGTGTTCTCTTGGTGTGGATGTTCCAGTGTTACAACTATGGTAATCCTACTTTATTTAGTTTCATTGGGGTGGGTTTCAGTGATGGCATGGACTGGAGTCTGACAGGATTCTAAGGTGCTTTCCAGATGATGGGTACACCAAATGATGTTTGGCTTGACCCTTCCTGTTATGGGAAGTGGATTGAACAAATGATGTTTGGTTTGACTCTTCCCTTTATGGGAATTAGATTGAACAATTTTGGGTAGAAGGGAGGGGGAACAGCCTGGTCATGCTGGTTGGCGGAGAAGAGGGATAGGCTTGCCCTCTTCTGTTCCCCCTCTGATGTCTGGATGTTCATTTCAAGGATCTGGGGAAAGGAAATGAGTAGTTGGAGGACGCTTGCTGGATAGATAAGCAAGCTGAGGTAAGGATGGTGCTTATTTGGTGGAAGGTAATTCAATGGATGGTGCCTGAAATGAGTTGGGACACTGCTTCATAAGTAAAGTCATGGAGCAGAGGTACGGACCCTGCTTGTTGGGCAGGGTGAGTAGGTACATCACCCTGATTAACAGTGAAGTGAGATGGGACCCTGCTTCATAAGTAAAGTAAGTGAGTAAAGGTATGGACACTGCTTATTGGGGCAGGGTGATTAGGTATGCTGCTCTGATTAACATCACAAGGATGTTATGCTGTATTTAGACTCAATTATATCATGAATAGTTGTAATAAAGTTGGTGATCAAAGTTATGTTATGGAAATTTAATAAAGGTCGTCAAATGTCATTTGGTGTGATGTGTATTATTGAAGGGGACCGGGACAATGTTTTTTAGTTTATTTTGGGTTCAAGACTGATCCTAGTGAAAGGGAATCATATATAATACAGTTGAAGAAGGAGGGATGAATCTTAAAAATTCTATTGTTCACTTAGTATCTTCATGTTTATATACAATGTTAACCGGCAGAGTGTATGAAAAAGATAAACTGATACAAAGAAAATATGCATTTTTGTGGCAAGAAGTGGAAACTAATAAGAGAAAGCATAAAGTGTCAAAGGGAAGGTGGAAGAATGGAGAAATAAAATAGCGGAATGGAAAATAAATGTGCCAGGTATTAAAGATAAAAGAAATGTGTGTCATGAAGAGATTATGGAAAAATGCTTACATGTTAAAAATAAGGAAAATGTAGACATTATTATTAAAAACACTACTGAAAAGAGAAAGAAAAAAAGGGCAGAATAATGGGATTTCCTTTGGAGACGTATGCCTAAAAAACATGATTAATGGAAAAATGAAAAAAAAACAGACAATGGAATATAACACCGGTTTGGCGTGTGAGGAACTAGAAATTATTGAACATGTTTATGTAGAGTGTAATAGGGTTAAGAAATTGTGGTAAATGATTTGGAAGAAAGAAAAACAGGAACATTTTAAAGGAATAAAATGAGACAATATTGTATATGGAATATATTCAGAAAAAAGATAAAATTTGATATATCAGTTATGGCAGACTAGAATTAAATAAATAGGATTCAGTACAAGATGGGTTGAAATATAGATTTGTAAAAGGATAACAGTTTGGCTGCAGCAAAAAGGGTAGTGGAGGGTACAAGAAACAAAGTTATGCTGGTTTTTAGTTAATTTATTTGACATGGAGAATACATTTTTTAATCTATTTAATTCTCTTTTTTGTATTTATAAAGGACCCCTACTCTTTTTTGATAGATGCCATGAGATTTTTTACATCTACCTGAGCTAACACCAACTCAGGCAGATGGGCCATCATTTTAATATCTCATTCAAATGGAGACATACTCAGGATTGCAGTACCCTCCTTACACTGCACGGCACTGCAGAGTCGTTAATGCATTTACCTGGGGTGGATATAGAACCCACAACCTTTTGATCCAAAGGTGAGTCTGCTACCTATTTTGCCACTGACACTTTCAAGTTATACTGTAAAATTTAGTGTTTCCTAAGTGTTAGTTTTAAAGAGTGTCTAGTGACTTAAGGGTTTGAGTAACTCATTTTTACTTATTAATTTGTTCAAATAAAGTCCCAGTATACTAAGATGGAAAGTGGTAAATTGTTATAATAAAGCCAGCGTTTTGCTTCACTGCATATTTTTATGCAAATTGCCATTTATCACCTTCTCCTACAACTGCCAAGATATCACAGCACATTCTCTTCTCACTCGCCTATATACTTGTTCTGTCACTTACTTATTAAACCCCTATTCCTAGCCCCCAGTGATCCTCTCAGTCTTATACTATCCTTCTGGAACATTTTTAAGTCTACCATCTTTTACTTTACCTCCTAAATGCATTCTTTATTCGCTTCTTTTCATTATTTTTCTCTACTTTCCATCTAACTGTCACATTCTTTAAACCCCTCAGCCTGTATCCACCATTTACTGCCATTGTACACCTCCTACTTTTAGGCACCCCCCCATAACCTACCCCACTCTCATTCTTCCTTTTTAGACTTGCTCTCCTTCCCTCTCCAAACATACCAGTTGTACACCATGTGTAGCTCCCTGAGCCATTTTACAGAAGATTTTATTGGAACACACCGTAGTAAACAGTCTACTAACGATAAGAGAATTACGTTCATTACCTCCACTGTCTCACTCATTCTATTTACATTGTAAGTATACTTGTCAACATCTGCTTTACCATTTTCCCCAACTTCTTCTAATGTTTTCTTCCTTACCACATCTACTGAATTGTTTCACTTGACTCATCTTCCATAGCAGAAATAGTCACTGTTTATGAATATACAGGCAATTTAGATTAGATCTGTGAATTAGAATAGCCAACCTTTAATTTTTTAGATTACCAATGTTTTGAATACTGTAGTAATAGCATGAAGTTATGGGAAAGAGTAGTGGAAGCTAGGTTAAGAAGGGAGGTTATGATTAGTGATCAACAGTATGGTTTCATGCCAGGAAAGAGCACTACAGATACGATGTTTGCTCTGAGAATGTTGATGGAGAAGAACAGAGAAGGTCAGAAGGAGTTGCATTGTGTCTTTGTGGATTTAGAGAAAGCATATGACAGGGTGCCTAGAGAGGAGTTGTGGTATTGTATGAGGAAGTTGGGAGTGTCAGAGAAATATGTAAGAGTGGTACAGGATATGTACGAGGTTAGTGTGACAGTGGTGAGGTCTGCGGTGGGAGTGACGGATGCATTTAAGGTGGAGGTGGGATTACATCAAGGATCAGCTCTGAGCCCTTTCTTATTTGCAATGGTGATGGACAGGTTGACAGACAAGATCAGACAGGAGTCCCCGTGGACTATGATGTTTGCAGATGACATTGTGATCTGTAGTGAGAGTAGTGAACAGATGGAGGAGACCCTGGAGAGGTGGAGATATGCTCTAGAGAGAAGAGGAATGAAGGTCAGCAGGACAAAGACAGAATATATGTGTGTGAATGAGAGGGAGGATAGAGGAATGGTGAGGATGCAGGGAGTAGAGGTCATGAAGGTGGATGAGTTTAAATACTTGGGATCAACAGTTCAAAGTAATGCTGAGTGTGGAAGAGAGGTGAAGAAGAGAGTACAGGCAGGATGGAGTGGGTGGAGAAGAATGTCAGGAGTGATTTGTGACAGACGAGTTCCAGTAAGAGTGAAAGGGAAGGTCTACAAGAGGGTAGTGAGACCAGCTATGTTATATGGGTTGGAGACAGTGGCATTGACAAAAAGGCAGGAGTCAGAGCTTGATGTGGCAGAGTTGAAGATGTTAAGATTTGCACTGGGTGTGACGAGGATGGACAGGATTAGAAATAAGTATATTAGAGGGTCAGCCCAGGTTGGAAAGTTTGGAGACAAAGCTAGAGAGGCAAGATTACATTGGTTTGGACATGTGCTGAGGAGGGATGCAGAGTATATTGGGAAAAAGATGCTAAGGATGAAGCTGCCAGGTAACAGGAAAAGAGGAAGACCTAAAATAAGGTTTATTGATGTGGTAAGGGAGGACATGCAGGTGGTTGGTGTGACAGAGCCAGATGCAGAGGACAGGAAGAAATGGAAACAGTTGATCTGCTGTGGCGACCCCTAACAGGACTAGCCGAAAGAAGAAGAAGTAATATATATATATAAATGATAAGTGTTTGGCCCTTTTTAGCTGGTAAGTAAAACTTAAGGATATGATTGCATTCTCTAATCAGTTATTAGTTTTTAATACATTTTTTCAGGACTCTTACAGTAGTTCTACTGATGGGCAATGGATAACCATAATCTTGATAAAGGCTTTAAACATCAGGTTTCAGTAGGAGTTACAGACAATGAATGGTTTGGTGATAAGTATAATTTATTACAATATGAATATGTTGTATGGTGGGCCATATTGAATGCTACTACCAAACCTTCTCTGAATATATATTTTTATACTGAGCTTTCTCTCAGACTTTGACTTTTAAGATATCAAGAGATGATTATGAGGATGATAATTTAAAAGGCTAATAGGTGACAGTACGGTTTAATCTGAAGAAGTCTTCTGAAACACAAAAGTGCTCACTCCTGTAACTTAATGTATATTCTGATTTTCATGGTTGTGAAAGTTATTTTATTCAACTTACTGTGTATTACTTCATCATTCTGATCTACTATTTTGAGTCTTTGTTTTAGGTAAGTTGTAAAAGATTATGAATGGATCTCCAGTTGCTGTATGTTGAAGGAAATGACAAAAAGTAATTTTGACATCCATTTTTAGAATGTATAACTTTTTCTTTATGATTAGAGATTAGAGAGACCTAGTCATTTTTCCTTATAGTACATGCAGCTTTACTTACCAGCTATAGAGTATAAGAAAGAGATAGAATAGAAGTGCTGAGTGCTGTGCAGGTCAGAAAGTGTTATTGTAGTGATACCGCAGTTATTTGTAGTACAAGGAACTTCAGCTGCTTAAATATACTACTGGAAAAAATAAATAAAGAAATTGTAGGAAAATGAAGTGTTTTACCACTTGTAAGACAGTATATCAGATCCTGTAGAAGCTTTAAATGTGCATTGCACTTTGTACCGAGAAAAAAAAAAGAATAGTGGGGTAGAACAAAGTGTAATACAGTTCTTAAAGATGCTCTTTGCCGGCTGACATTTGTGATCTGGTATAAGGTCACAGCATAGCACCAGTGAAAGGTGCTTAAAAATACACCCCTCTTTCTCCAGAAATTTTTACTTTTCTGTGGTTAGGAGTCATGGAGCTTCATATACTACATACATTTTGTCTACGTTCAGCAATATGTTAATAACAGATGTTCTATTTTCAAGGTAGCAAACAATGAGTTGGATAAAAAAAAATAGTGATGTCCCTTGTCCCACCTTTTGTGTGATTCGTTACTAGGAAAGCATTAACGAGCTACCTAGAGAGGGTCCAAATATATAATATTATAAGTAAAGTGCTGTATAAGACAGTGATCCTCTTTTCTTATGATCAGTTTTAATTGTAATTAACTACCAAAAAGCTTTGTCAAAGGCATGGAGCATTCAGCAGGAATTTAATAAAAACATGAGGCCTCAGGATAAATTATACCAAATTATCAGCAGAGTCTTACCTGCACACTAAATGTTAGAAGGTTTACTTATCAGGAAACAAATCAGGAAGTCAAATACCATGCAATAATCTCATCAAGCCCATGGCATAATTTGTAATTCAGATGCTCATAACTTTCTATCTCAATTGCTAGATCTCAGTGCAAAGTAGTTTAATATTTCCACTATTAAAACATTCTCTCTTTCTCTGTGTCTATATCTATGTGTATATATACAGTGGATATAAAAAAGTATGCACACCCCTGTTAAAATGCCACGTTTTTGTGATATAAAAAAATGAGACCACAATAAATTATTTCAAAACTTTAACGTGACCTATAACCTGAACAATTCAATTGAAAAACAAACAAATCTGTTAGAGGAAAAATATAAAAAATAAAAAATGCACAATAACCTGGTTGCATAAGTCTGCACACCCTTAAAATAATATTTTGTTGAAGCACCTTTTGATTTAATTACATCATTCACTCTTCTTGGGTAGGAGTCTATCAGCATGGCACATCTTGACATGGCAATATTTGCTTACTCTTCCTTGCAAAAGCGCTCCAGATCTGTGCACAGCCCTCTTCAGATCACCCCACAGATTTTCTATTGGATTTAGGTCTGTGCTTTGGCTGAGCCATTCCAAAACTTTAATTTTCTTCTGGTGAAGCCATTCTTGTGTTGACTTGGATGTATGCTTGGGGTCATTTGTCTTGTCGAAAGGTGAAATTCCTCTTCATCTTCTGCTTTCTAGCAGATGCCTGAAAGTTTTGGGTCAAAAGTGACTGGTATTTGGAACTGTTCATAACTCCCTCCACCTTGATTAAAGCCCCAGTTCCAGCTGAAGAAAAGTAACCCCAAGCATGACACTGCCACCACCATGCTTCACCGTGGGGATGATGTTCTTTTGGTGATGAAAAGTGTTGTTTTTGCACCAAATGTACCTTTTGCAATTGTGGCCAAAATGTTCAACCTGGGTCTCATCAGACCATAACACATTTTCCCACATGCTTTTGGGAGACTTGCTGTATTGTTTTGCAAATTTTAGCCAGACCTGGATGTTTTTCTGTGTAAGAAAAGGCTTCCGTCTTGCAACCCTACCCCATAGTTCAAACATATGGAGAATATGAGAGATTGTTGTCACATGTAGTACACAACCAGTACTTGCCAGAAATTCCTGCATCTCCAGTGTTGCTGTAGGTCTCTTGGCAGCTTCCCAGACCAGTTTTCATCTCATCTTTTCATCAATTTTGGAGGGACGTCCAGTTCTTTACAACAACACTGTTGTCCCATATTTTCTCCACTTTTTCATGACTGCCTTCACTGTGTTCCATGGTATATCCAATGCTGTGGAATTTTTTTTGCACCCTTTTCCTGACTGATAACTTTCAACAATGAGATCCCTTTGATTCTTTGTAAGCTCTCTGTGAACCATGGCTTTTGCTATAGCAGGCAACTAAGTAAATGTCAGGAAAATTCTTCTAGGACAGCTGAACTTTATTTGGGGTTAAACAGAGTCTCTTTAATTGATGGCAGGTGTACCGAAGATGACTGAATGTTGTAATTAAATCAAAAGGTGCTTCAACAAAGTATTAGTTTAAGGGTATGTGCATTTATGCAACCAGCGTATCGTACGTTTTTTATTTTTTATATTTTTTTCTCTAACAGATTTGTTTGTTTTTCAATTGAATTGTACAGGTTATAGGTCACATTAAAGTTGGGAAAGCTTTTGAAATTATTTACTGTGGTCTCATTTTTTTATATCACAAAAACCTGGCATTTTAACAGGGGTGTGTACACTTTTTATATCCACTATTTTATATATATATATATATATATATATATATATATATAGATATATATATATATATATATATATATTTAAAATCTTATATAAAGCAAACAAAATACTATTTAAAAAGCATTGCTATTTATGCTGATATAAAAATGTAATGATACATGTAAATTAATTGTCAATGAGAAACTGAACATTTCAAAATCTGCAATTTATCTTAAATATCACACAGGTCCAGTATCCTTAAGGTAACAACACTTTTTAGAATTGTGTCCGTTTTTCAGATCAAGTATTTTGAGACCTTTGGCATATAGATTAGACTCTGCTTCCTGCACCTTGGACAGCTCTACATGCATCAGTTATATCTTCCCCAGCCATATGTAAAAGGAGATTCAGAGTATCTAGTCAATTAAAAAAAAAGGGAAGAACTTGTGATTCTGCTGCACCTGTGGGTATGATTGATTGTGTCTTTCGGCTTTTCCCGGTTAGGGGTCGCCACAGCGGAACTCCGGTCCGCTAATGATTGGCAGTAGAGTTTTACGTGCTGGCTTGCCAGGCCTAATGCACAACCTTCAATGAAGGAACGCCCATTCACGCATGTCGCCACACAGGAGACGCTCTAACTGAGGATCGAACGGGCAACGTCTAACTGTGAGGCGACAACGCTACCAGGTTAAAAGTACAATACATCCAATCAAACATGATTGTTTTAAATTACTTACTGAAATTGAGGCATGCTTCCAAGCGATGACTTTCCTATATGGGGAACTAGAGTCATCGGCTCTCTGACAGAAAGCTGTCTAAAATCATGCAGGACATTAACAATCACCATTGCAAGCATTATAAAGCCACAAGGCTGGCACTATTGATCACATGATCAACCTAGAAGAAGTATTGTGGAATTAACAAGACACAGAAAAAGAAACTGTCATCCATAGAAGAAGAGGGTGAGTCATAGGAATGGAAATATATATAGTATAATCTTCTCTGCCATTGTTTATTTCTGCAAAAAAAAAAAAAAAAATGTGCAAATCCCAAAGCATCTGATCCTGAGATTTTGTAGTTTCAGATGGTTATCACTACTCCATGGAAGAGCATTACACATTCTAACTGCTTGACAACAGGCAGAAATAGCAATACATTTTCCCCAGCATGCATCTCACCTTTTTCTCATGTCTAACAGCTAATGCAGACATAAGCTAAGGCTGCATTTTCAGCAAGAATATGAGCTGTTATGTATGTTATGTAATTCTGAAATGTTTGTCTAGTCCTGACAATCCACAGCAGTAAGATGAGGCAGCATCTTCTATAAGTATGGCTATTTTCACTGCTTCACTGGTGGTACAAATGAAGATAGTAACTAACATTGAGCTATACAATCCTTTCACTGCTGTTGTAACATTAACTGGTGTAAATGCATGCAGAGATTCTCTTACTACATGTGTCTTTAAAAAAATTAAGAGATATAATGAATAATTACAGCAGAGTCTACTGATTTTTTTTTTACTATAGAGTCCTTTTGGGCAAGAAGTCCTAACCAGAAGTAAAGCCGTGGAGACTTCAGTAAGACAATATAGTTTATTTCATAAAGTTAGCAGTATAAAATAATCAGATACTTCAGGGCAGGTTTCAGAATGTCTGAGATCGATGTATATGACATGGCATATATAACATGGAATGTGGTAATCATATATGCTAAAGTAACACTAGAATGATGCTGGAATGCAAGAAAGTATTTAGATGAATAACAATTCATTAAAATTAAAGCTAAATCCATTACTGTCATTTGAGATCAGCATAAATATTAACACTATAGCTGCATAACATAAGTTAGCCAGACATTAAGTAAATATAAAGATTAAGTTTTGGCAGAATGGGTTCAGATACTGTTATAAAGTCAAAATGGAGAGAGGAAAATATAGACATTAGGAGTATTTTCACTGTAAAGACACAAGCCCTGCAAAAGCAATGTAAACACCTGGTGGGTTGACAATGGGATTAATTTAAATGGTAAAAAGTATAATATAGTTGCATCTGGTAAACTATCCCTCTCTGCAACATACAAAATAAGCAATACTACACTTCAAAATGAGAATGTTGCTAGCGACTCAGTACTTGATTGTTGATAATCCCTCTCCTTTGATCGTTATATAATAATTTTAGTCGTGAAGTCCTCTGTTTCATACCTCATTATCAGAGGGATATCTTCTGGAACCCTACACATCATTTACTTTTTTTAGGGTGGACAAAATTGAAAGAAACCCATGCTGAGGTCCATGGAAAGATTTACTTGAACAGTGGGCATTAATGTGACAGATAAGATTGAATGCTGCCAACATTTGGGATTAAACAAAAGCGTGTCCATTATTAATGTTTTAAAACTTTGATCTTATGAAGTATGACTCAAATCCCAGTTGTGGAACACATCGGTGTTATACAACTATATATGTTAATTGAGGGGGGGGGGGTTAAGTAGCTGTGCATGTTTGTAATAGGAACAAGTTTTTTAGTATTTTTATAGTTATTTTCTAATTGCATTAATATATTTTTTGTAATCAGTGTTTTGATTGGTTAAATTTTGTACACGTGGGCTTTTAAACCACTCGCACTGTGATATGTATTCATTTTGATGAAGTCCTGAGTTATCTTCTTCTTCTTCTTTCGGCTTTTCCCGGTTAGGGGTCACCACAGCAGAACTCCGGTCTGCTAATGAGTGGCAGTAGATTTTTGTGGTGCCGAGGTGCCAGCTCGACGCCCAACCTTCTACGAAGGCATGCCCATTCACGAATGTCTTTCGAACACCACTGGACCACGGTGAGGACATGCAGACTCCACACAGAAAGCGCTCCAGCCGAGAACTGAATGGGAGAATCTCTTGTTGTGAGGCGACAACTGAGTTATACTAAGATGAAAGTGCTTAATTTTGATGTATTGAAGTTTTTTATTCTCTTTTAATGCAGGTTGGTGGTTCAGCAGCATTTTTTTGTTTTAAGTAGTTGGGTGGTTTCCAAACAAAAATAAGTCATTGTCCCATTATATTTAAGCAATAACCCACGCCTGGGTGTGGCTAATGCTGGATTTACCCACGGTTGGTGTGGTTTGGTCACGAGGGCAAAACCGTGGGTAAATCCAGAAGTGGGTTATTGCTATTATACAATGACATTATTTAAGAAAAAAAAATACTTACTTTTCTTAATTAATGGCATCGTATAATACCTCCGTCCTGCCCTTCTACAGCTGTCCAGTATTCTATGGCAGTTCTGATGTACTGCGCATGCATATGGTTACGCAGTACATCAAAGCTGTGTGTGGAAGCAATGGAGAAAGGAAGATCTCCGTTGCTTTTTAAAAGGTGTCTCGCTATGTTAAAAGAGTTTAACATAGTGAGATAGCTTTAAAAAAAGCAACGGAGATCTTCCTTTCTCCGTTGCTTTTTTTAAGGCTGTCTCGCTATGTTAAACATATTTAACATAGAGAGATAACATCAACGGAGCTCTTCCGTTCTCCATTGCTAACACACACACACACAAAAAAAAATTATACTAATGGAAAAAGTCCGGGTGACCGGACCTTTTTCCATTAGTATAAGTCTGATTTACAACGGGCATGCTGACCAATCAGCGGGCACATTTTGGAATATTATTGGGGGGGTCATTGTATAATCAGCAGTAACTATGGCAATTATTGAATACCCTACTCCTATCGAGCTGTACCTCACCAGATGTATCAAACAACTAGAATGACCCTAGATATCCCTAACTAAGAAGATCACTGGCTAAAAAAAACTAATCTACCAAAAAACAGAAAGCACTGTCCTTTTTTCAGTGTTTTACAGATTTTAGAGGTAATATCTATGTAGACTCATAGGTTCATAAGGTGTGTACTAGACTAACGACCACCAGGGCTGTTTTAAGTCTAGCTGTGCATCCCAAATCCCTGACAAGTCTTTGCACTATTGCTAAGTGTAAGTATGTGCTTGAGAGATGAAACATTTACAAGTAGGGGGCTGGGAGATGAACGATTGCAGGCTGCCTGTGTATATTAGTGGCATAGATGCCAAACCGGGAAATCATTTCCTGCTCTCCAACCAACTCTCCAAGTCACACTTGAACTGGGTTAGGGAGTGACTCTGATTCACATGGATGGGGAGTCTTTTTTCAGAGAAGGGGTAGTCTCTGGGATACATACCTGCCTATCCAGCAGGTCCTATTTATATAACAGGCATGGTTTAAGTCTTTAGAATGGGTAATTATGGTGCTGTTTGTTTGATGGATATTCAGGAGATTCATTAGGGTGGGATCCAATAATGCCTTAGCCAGGCATTAATCTCCCCTTATCAGCCTACAGGAAAAATAATACAGGGAAAAGGCATGGCTAGGACATGTTACTTATACCCTAAATTCCTTTAGTGAGGATCCTCTGTGGACATTCCAGTTGTTGGATGTGTCTGGTTAGGTACATACCAAAGGGGGCCTCAACTCAATAATAAATCTAATGAATTCTGAATACAGTGGAACAATGACCTCCTTGGACCTAGATGCCATACATTTATTTATATTTTGCACAACAGAGAATGATTTCCTTCCTACTGCAGACCTGTTATGGTCAATGGCTAGATTACTGTCTATTTCTGTTACCGAGTCCCTGACTACTGTGTCAACTATTAGTGGTATGTTGTCAATATGATAGTTACAAGAAGTGTCTGACTTCCTGAAGGATACTATTATGCATTTCATGGTATTTAGTTTTAGTCCATGGTTCTGACACCAGTTATTTCTCTGTGTCAGCCCTTCCTGGAGAACAATAGTGACAGTGGGAGATTCTATGACTGCTCCTAATTTGCAATTGTCTAAAAATTTAGTCAGCCAGAGGCCACTGACATTGGCCTTGACTTCAGAGAAGTAGATGCCAAAAAGGAGACCCAGCTTGTGAATGTCCTTTTTATATATAGGTGGACTCCCGAGTTCTAACTTCCAGGGTTCTGTCTGTGAGACAACTGGCTATCCATCTGTTGACATAAGGGTTTATTCCTAACCTCACTTTGTCAACAGTTGGCAAATGAGGGTACTGCATCAAATGCCTTGGCCAGGTCAAGATAGGAAATGTGAACCATTTTGCCCTCATCAATTGCTTTGGTGACCTTCTCAAAGAAGTCCAAAAGTTTGAGCAGACATGACCTCCCCTTGAAAAAAACAGACTTGCCTTTCGAGCATTTCAGAATCCACAGGTGCTTGATCATTTGTATCTCCACAAACTGAACAGTCCCACAGATACCAGAACAAGGGATCTAAATATTTACCAGGAGATAAATAAAAGAAGATGGAGGGATATATTCTCTACATGATTCCTTCCCTTCCTCTGGAATAGACTCTCAGTGAAAATTAAGCAGATACATTAGCTTTTTTAAAATGGGAGCTGGACAGTTGGATGAGTACTTACAAATTCACTCTTGGCTTTACTGGCCTGGCTATCATAGAGAGAAGACGTTCAGTCTGATGTGGGTACTGGTAAGACATAAATGCTTCCAAGACTCATTCGCCTTTATTTACTGTGACTATGAATAGATTATGAAAACTGCAAAATGCTCAGTGCTGGTGATACCATGTGTGTGTGTGTGTGTGTGTGTGCGTGTGTGTGTGCGTGTGTGTGTGTCTGTGTGTGTGCGTGTGTGTGTGTGTGTGTGTGTGTGCATGTGTGTGTGTGTGTGTGTGTGTGTGTGTGTGTGTGTGTGTGTGTGCGTGTGTGTGTGTGTGTGTGTGTGTGTCTGTGTGTGTGTGTCTGTGTGTGTGTGTGTGTGTGTGTGTCTGTGTGTGTGTGTGTGTGTGTGTGTGTGTGTGTGTGTGTGTGTGTGTGTGTGTGTGTGTGTGTGTGTGTGTGTGTGTGTGTGTGTGTGTGTGAGGGTGTGTCCATGTGCATACATTGGAGTGATGAGTGTGTACCTGTTTGTCAAGAGACTGTAGAATAACTCTCAATAGTGATTTACTGAAGAAACAATAACACCTTTTGCAAGTAAATGAGCAATTCATGACAGTCACCAATATAACAGTATCATTAAGTAACCAAGAGTCTTACCCTGTGCAGGATTGCATTGCCAGCTATTCAGTTATCAGTACAGGGATGGCAGAATCTTATTAACTCAGTTAATTTTTGATGTTTTACAGCTGTAATAAATTCTCAAAATACTTTATGGAATGTAGATAATCATTCAGGCTATAAACAAAGCAATAAAAACCTTAGATGCATTTTCAACAAATTACAAAACCACACTGGACATAACTGCAAAAATTTTGTAGGAGGATATGCTGGGGCTATTCTCCAAATGAAGAGTCGACATCATAAATATTACTGTCTCCAGATTTTGTATTTTTGCAGTAGTGATCATAAGTCATTGTAGGATTAGCATGATATTTCTGCTATTTCAATTGTTATTCTTGACAAAATAAATTGCTCTTCTGTCTCATCAGCACTTCATCACTATCTCCCAAATAACCTCTGCACTCTAAAGCCAAAACCCTTGAAATCTATTAACCAAAAAATAAAGTATGGGGCAAACTTTGCACTCACACTGCATAGCCAAACTATGGTATTCTGTACCAAATTCAATAATTATTGTATCAAGTCTCCATGGATTTAAGACCTCTGTAAAACAATTTCTCACTAGCACATGGCTATGGCAATGCACCTCTCCTATATGATTTACATCAAGAAATTCTTTACATTCCCACTAATCTTTCATTATACTCTTTATCTATACCCTGTCAAGACTTGCCCTGCCCCCATTCTCAGGGGAGACTTGCATCATCTTGTTTTGTATTATTTCCTCGTCTAGTATACTGTGCTTCTAGTACTTTTGTATGCACTCATTATCATATATTAATTGATTTTTTTCTTTTATTATTACATTACTGTCATCTCCTCATGCTTTCTTGTACCTATGTATTCAACTGCCAAAGTGTATGTATATGTACTTTTTTTAATTAGATTTATAATACTGTTTTATTTTATGTTATTTTACTCTGGAGCTTTTCTTCCCAGGCCTCTGCTGAAAGTGGGTTTTTATTACCCAGTCAGACTCCCCTATTAAACAAAAGCCAATAAATAAATAAATACATAAATAAATAAGATATTAAAGTAAACTGGGTATGAAAGGGCTGGTTACTGCTAACAGAAGGAAACATTTGGTCGTGCAATCTCCCAGAAGCCAAGAATTCACATCAGGATTATTGCAGTGTGTTTCTGTTTTTTGTCAGGACTCATGTAATCTTCCCAGAACTCAATAGCATTTTTATAAAAGAATATTCACAGGCCCAACACCAAAAAATATAATGCTAAAATATAGTTTGAGGATTCCAATGAATGTATAAATGGAATGAAAAAAGCAGGCATCAGTATATATTGTGCACATATTACTAAGAATATAAAATAAACAATTGCTTTAGAAGCATTATATTATACATTTAAAATATTCCATAATATATTCAGTAGAAAAAGAAATGACAGAAGAAACACCCCAGAATGAAAAATAGTTAAGCACAAATGTAATATATGACTTTACAGTAAGCAATACAGATGTAAAAAAATAAATAATAGTTCCTTTAAAAAGTATATGGCTCTCTGTAGTAAGTGCACATTTGCATAAAATATAGAATAGAATTACTCACACAAAAACATTACTGTTCTCATTTACTTTAGAAAATATATGGTATTCAAAAATAACTTTTGAAGTTAATATTGATTATGTAATACAAAATTACCAAACAAATCAAACAGTAACTTAGCTCTATTTATGTGCATTTTTTTCCAAATTAATTTAAAATTCTGTTAATAGAAACCAAATCTGTGGCAGTTAATCATACAAAGTAGAGAGTTACTTACATTATTGTTGGCGGTTCAGAACCTTCTACTTCCAGATAGTCATACTTTTCTTCTGTCTGAAAATCTGTAAAAACGAGTGAAATTGTGTCTCCAGGATCTGCTACTATTGTCCAGGTACAGTCTGCATTATTATAATATTCATTAGGAAAGTTGGGGCTGGAAATGATGCCAGTGAAGCCTCTCACTGTTCCACCACATGCATCTTCAGCTGTCAGGAGAGAGAAAACACGCTTTAGTGTTTCTGTCAATGTTTTTACGTAACGTTCCATGCATGTCGTCTTAAATTTGCATTTCATCTGGGAGCCAATTATTACTCAGACAATTCACAGACCTGGTTATGAGTAGCAGGCCTGGTTAATAGAGGAGCCAGCTGTGGGGGAAGATAGAATTAGGTTAGTAATAAGCAATCAAAAGCTGGCTATTTGATCCCCAGAGGTGGGTAAACCTAGATCTGGTGGAGGAAAATGGGGATGTAAAGACATTTTCAGTAGATATTATGTGACAGGTAACACATGCACAGAAACTGCAGTGGTTTCATTACGCACTAGGCAAACTTATAATAGTAGGCCCAAGGGAAAAATCTCCCTTAACATCATCAAGGAGGCAGTCTGGGATGGCCCTGACTGCTTACCATTTTGCTGTGGGTATTGAAGGGCACTGGATTATGGCAGGGGATAATTTCATATGAAAAAACACATAATATGCATTTGTTTAAGGGAGAAACAGAATGAAGATGCAAGTGATAATGTGTCTATTCTGTTATGCTCAGCAAGAAACTACACTAAATACAGAACTAAAGGAACAATCAAAGGTCAATCATCAAGCCCCATCAGATAACTTATTACAGTCTCATGTATGCTACCCATCATAATTATGTATACACTAATACACACACTCACACACGTACATGCACAGACATATATATTTTGCTGTTAATAGAAAAATGTAATATAAAGCAATTACAATGTAAAAAACAAACTTCATACACTAAATTGTGACATCAGTATGTTGTGCATATTGTTATGGCCACCTATTACTGCCATCAAATGCCAGATGCAGCTGACTGTAGGGTGAATCTTGTCCTTCCAGTAAGAAAGACTTCTCGGTTATTAAACTAAACCCCCCCCCCCCACTGATGACTGGAAAGGTGAACAGAGATACCAGGACCATTTAGCTGTGGCCAATGGAGTATTTCATGTAACCTTAATTTCCATGATGGCCTGACTTAGCACACATTACATGTAGGTGTGTAATGAGGCATTAAGTGGTGATCAACATGCCACCATAGTGTTGGATTATCTATCCCCATATATAAATCTGTCAAGTTCACCTGATTTTTAGGATGTCCAGTTTCACCATTTTCCCGCTGTCAGTGCACCAGTAGTACACCTCCCAAGAACAATGCACTCTCCTTGTGCTTGGGAGAAGCTGAAAGGAACACACCTATCACTCTGTACCCTCTCGCCCTCCCTTGGATTCTTCAGTGACATGACCACTAACTGACATGGCCATTAACTAAAAACTCTTAACAATATCTATCTATGGCACAGAATTGAGTACAGATTTATGATTAACCTTTTAGTTTGATTTTTGCATTTGCTAACAAGGAAAGCTTACTTTACCTGGTTCTATGTGACACAGAAGGACTTTCTGGTCAACTTAATCAGAGTGACAAAATTAGCAAGTGGAAATCAGAAGGAATCATATCCATGACATTAAAAACCTTGTAACCATTTATTTTCACTCCAGGCAGATTAAAATACCATTTGCTTACTAATCATGCTCTCTTTCAGTTATGGTTATAAAAAGATTGGTATTACCCTTCTCTAAATGAATGAGTAACCAGTATTGAGTTATTCTGGCAAGCAGTTAATTATCAAAACATTTCTTTTTCTCTAGCCTGAATGTAGCATTGCATAGTAAATCTTTAAATATTATATACAAGCACAGATTTGTTTAAAATATGAAAATTACTGCTAATATTTTAATATGTGCAAAAGATTACATTTTGCAGTGAGATTATTCAACATGAATGCACAGCTTCCAAATTTTAATGTCATTCATTACAAAATTGACACTACCTGTGTGATCAGTAAATGAAAGACAAGTCATCCTCCATTATTGACTAAATTTGTCTCTTTGCAGGTGCAAATACTTACCCACTTATGCAGCTTTACGAAGTGAAAATAGTCTTCATTCTCAGTTTATTAAATTATGAACTGTCAGTCTAGCATAAAACATCCACTTGCATTCAGTGTAAAATATTTTCTGCACCTATTGATATACCTACCTACAGACAGACAAGCAGACAGGTGCAGAAATACACACACACACACACACACACACACACACACACACACACACACACACACACACACACGCACGCACACACACACACACACACACACACACACACACACACACACACACACACACACACGCACACACAGACTTTCATGATTCAGTATCTCATTTTGCAAGAGAAGTTGAAACGCATTACATGACATTTTGGAATGTGAATCATCATCATACTCAACAGACTTACAATTCTAGTTAAATTTTCTCACAGTCACTTCACTGCAGCACATCTCTTCATAGCATGAGAGTTTACCTTTTGTATATGCTGGAAATCCTTAAACAAACTGATTGATATTTGCATTTCCTATGAATTGCAACTGAGCATTTAATCACTGTTCCTGACAGAGATGGTAAAGAATGTGTTAAAATTCAAAAGATTTAAAGATAAACAACAAAAGTCTGCCATGTTGAACACCCCCATCCATTCTTCCACAAACAGTCAGGGAGCAAACTATGTCTAACTGAGAATTTAAGAAGAAACAGATTTCGGTCACCCAACAAAATGAACTCAAGAAATTTGCACTGTTGTTTGACATCAGCAAAACGGTCAGTGCTCTTTCTCAATCAGGCAAATCATCATCTGGCAAGAAATGGGCAACTTTGTTGTGGAGCGAACATAGCCAGCTCACGGAAGCAATTTGATGTCAGGACTGAATTCAAAGACCTGACCCAAACATTGAAACCCCCACTCAATGAAGGCATCAGCACCATTTACAGACTGCAGTAGGCAATTTAAAAATGTCACGATAAAATGACCTACAATACCTTTATTTCTTAAACAGTCATTATCTTTTGATATCTTTGTTTATACATTTGCATTTGCGGTGTGGCATTGAGCTATCATAATGTCATAATCCTAAAACGAGTGTTTTTCAGAACGTTGCCAGACAGTCACGGGGACAACATGGGAGAGTTTTGAGGATTCTGTGCTGCTCATAAGAAAATTTCTTACTCGACCTTACCTTTACCCTTTGTCAGGGGGATTCCATCACTGACTAAACTTTTAATGTTTCCTTTGCCAGCATGGGGTTAGGGTGCCAATCACGCTCACTGGAGCTGTACTAAATGTCAGGTATAAAGGGGCTCTCCTACAGCTCTAGTCTATCTGTAGTACTGCTATTAACCTTAGTCTTTACCTTAGAATGTTCCAGGTGTTATCATTATGACTGCATGTGCACTTTTACAAATATTAGTGCACGTTATACATGTACTATTGATGGCAAGAGGCAAATGGCTTCAAAGACAAACTGTTGTACAGGCCACAGTTATGTTTGCCACTGACAGCATTTGTGATCTTGACTGTTAACATAGGTATTGTCTGATGTGACGTGTCAGGTGCATGCTTTGGGTTACAGTTGGGTATGCAGTTTTACACTAGGATTGCACCTCAGTAGTGTTTAAGAAAACAGATTATTCTAGTCACTGAGGCTGGGGATAGAGCTAGTTAACTTCATTGCTGTACTACAAGGTAAAAACATGTCAACATCATGCATGCAGTATGCCGCCGCTGAATGTATAGCTCATGAAAATGTATAAAGCAATCTTATTAAGCATGCGGCACATAGGAGATACGTAGTCGTCATACATTTTCCCAGTGATCTCATTACCTGTTTACTACTTTCAACATGAAACAGTGCTTTATGTGCCTGCTGAGGAAGTAGCTTGTCATTTAAAGATGAAAAACTAGAGTCTTTAGTTTCTACATTTCTCAGAACACCATCATTTTTAAATCAGTAAAGCTCCATTTATGTAAAGCAAACCATAAAGTCCCTATCACAGTATGTACCACAACTACAATATTCAGATACTAGAATGCTTAAAGTTTGACTGTGGCACACTCTTCTTCAGTTCAAATCTCTAATGATGGTAGCAGTCACTTCAAAGGTTTAGGTACTATTTACCCATACAAGATAAAACTTACTTGCAGTAAAACACAAGGTTAATTAAACAAATGTACTGTAATGTCAGAAGATGGCATAACACAACAGAACTATACTAAAATTGTTGCCCATTATTATACATAAATCAGTAGGACATGTGTACCAGCTCTTGCGCTGTTTAAGAAATTAGGTAGTTGTAAGGTAAGCCTTATGGTATAATTCTTTTCATTTGCATATACTCAGCAGGAGTTTCAGTCTTGTTTGTTGTGCTGACCACAGCTAAACCAGGGAAGTCACATGACTAATCTGCAGGCAATAATTATACCTTAACGTTTCTTTTCATTTTGCAGTCATATCATCATTCAAGTTACAGTAGAGTTTATGTTTTCTACCTGGAGAAGCTGTTTTTATGTTTGCAAAATGTGTGACAAGAAGTAGTCTTCTGGCAGGAAATGGGCAGGGGGGGGTAGTTTGGCACTGCAGAATTGTAGAAGGTGGTTATAGTTAACAGCAGTATTCCCAAATAATGTACGCAGCCAGATGGAATGAGCTGGTTAACAAGTTTTTAACTGATGATCAATATCTATGCATATATATATATATATATATATATATATATATATATATATATATATATATATATATATATCTATATATCTTCTTCTTCTTTTGGCTCTTCCCGGTTAGGGGTCACCACAGCGGATCACCTGTCAGCTCATGATTGGCAGTGGATTTTTACGGTGTTGAGTTGCCAGCCTGATGCCCAACCTTCCACGGAAGGCACACACACTCACAACTAGGGCCAATTTAGAGTGTCCAATCCACCTACAGCACGTCTTTGGGCTGTGGGAGGAAACTGGAGCACCCAGAGGAAACCCACGCGACCACAGGGAGGACATGCAGAGTCCACACAGAAGGCACCCCAGCCGAGGATCGAACCAGAGAACCTCTTGCTGTGAGGCAGCAACACTAACCACTGCAGCACCGCCACCCTATAAACATATACATATATATATATATATATATATATATATATATATATATATATATATAAGAGCGAGATAGCTATATTCATATATGTATATACACGTGTGCATGTGTGTATATATATATATATATATATATATATATATATATATATATACATATACACACACACACACACACACACACACACACACACACACACACACACACACACATATATATTTATATGGATTTATTTATATAGATCTCAGAAAGTTGCCTGAAGCAGAAAACAAGGTCAAGGTAAAAGGTCCTTAATAAACACAATAACCAAGGAAAATATATAAAAAATGATGAGCATTTTCGGACTAAAAAATCCTTCTTCATATCTACACAGACAAACTTGCTATAAACATTTATACTATCCAACTACGAATCAAAGCCTAATGAACATTGTACAGCCAATAAAAACACACATATCAGCAACTATTCAGGCATATACAGATATAAACCAATGAGTGTTACTTAAAAAAATATCAATCTCAATGGCAGAGTAAGTTACTGATCCAATCAGAGTTGTGAGACAAAGTGGACTTAATTCATGAATCAGCAGCCAATCTCTGTAGCAGAATATTCTACTAGTCCAATCAAAATTAAAGGAGGAGTGAACCTTATTCATGTCTCTGCAACCCATGATTAAACATACATCAAACTGACTATTCAGTGACAGGTTCAGTGCAAACTTCTCCCCCCCCTCCCCCCCAAAAGGAAAGATATCTATTCCAGAGGATTGTAGCCCCACAAACATCTCCAACGCCCAGGTGAGAACTGCCCTCACTAAGGCAAAAAACACAGCATCCATGGGACCAGATGGTGTCCCTGGCTGTGTGCTTCATGAACTCAACGAGGAATTAAACCCACAGTTAGGACAGCTGTTTAATCTTAGCCTCACCTCAGGATCATTGCCCAAGGAGTGGCGCACGGCGACTGTGGTCCCACTTCATAAGGACGGTGCCTCCACAGACCCTGGAAATTACCGCCCCATTAGCTTGACAAGCCTTATCTGCAAAGCCATGGAGAGGATCATAATGAAACTCATAAATAAAGACATAGGGAACTTGCAGACTTTGGATCCAACCCAGTTTGGCTTTGTCAAAGGCAGATCCTGCCTCTTAAACTTGGTTGACTTTTTCGAGACAGTCACCAAGGCCATTGATGAGGAAAGGCAGTCCATACAGCCTACCTCGACCTGGCAAAGGCCTTGACACAATACCCCACTCAGGTATCATCGAAAAACTCATCAGCTTGAATGTAAACCCATACATCACAAGATGGGTTGCAAACTGGTTAAGTGACAGAACCCACAGGGTCAGAGTTGCTGGAGCCATGTCAGACTCAAAGCCTGTCACAAGTGGTGTCCCACAGGGCTCAGTCCTGGGTCCACTCTTGTTCGGCATCTACTTTTCTGAAGTACAAGCAAACACAGGAGGGTTATGGCTGACAAAGTTTGCAGATGACTGCAAACTGGACGCCATAGTCGAAAACACATCTGACACAGATATCCTCCAGAAGGGCCTCACAGAAACGGATAACTGGTGCCAGAGCCATGGCCTGAAGTTAAACGCCAAAAAATGCATAGTCATACCCTTCGGGAAAAACAAGGTTACCCCTAGCTACCATATAGGTGGCAATCCACTGAGCACAGAAAAAGTCATCAGGGATCTGGGGACCCAAGTTGACAGTAGCCTTTCGTTTGACACTCATGTTGCTAAAGTAGTTAGGAAAACCTTCTATATTGCCCACCTGATCATGAAGGGATTCACATCTAGATCAAGGGAGGTCATCGTCCCCCTGTACTCATCACTCATTAGACCTATGATTGAGTACAATGCCCCGTTGGGAATGTATCTGACCAGACACCTGCTGCAGCTTGAAAGGCCCCAAAAGTTCCTCACCAAAAGGATAAAGGGTCTCAAAAATATGTCTTATGCTGCCCGACTGAAAGAACTCCAGCTCTATTCAGTCTCATACCGCTTGCTCAGAGGTGACCTGTGCCTGACATATAAGGCCATGTCAAACCCAGATTTGATGAATATGCTTCACCTCAAAAAATCTAGATCCCTCAAAACCACAAGGGCGGGAGACTTAAACCTTGACACGGTTATAAATAGAACATGCTGGAGGGACAGATTCATCACCCAGAGACTCCCTATGCTGTGGAACAAAATCCCGGTACATGTGAGGCAGAGTACCTCGCTGGCCTTGTTCAAGAGGAATCGTGACCAATGGATGGGAGATCGCAGATATACCCCAGGGATTACTTCAGTGTCAATGCTTGACAGAGGCACAGAAAAATGATAGGCATAGTTTTTATTCAAAAACTCATCAGCTTGAATGTAAACCCATACATCGAAAGCCACATAACTATGGGATAGGCTTATAAATGCCCTTGGGCAGATAGCCTAGTATGAACCTATGAACCTATGAACCTATATCATCCACATCTACGAGACTGATGCTGGTATTGGTTAAAAACTCTGCTATCAACCAGACTCTATGGCAGAATAGAATGAGCTAGATATAAACTGCACACGATACCAATGGGCCATATTCAATAAAGCTTACATTAAGTGTACATTATATGTATTCATGAACATTCTTATCACATTTTTAGTGCTTTCTAGTCACTCAGAAAGATTACACTAAGTGTACACATAGTCTACACTTTGTGGCATCCTTTATAAATCCCTGTCAATATTTAAAGCTGAAAGAAAATCATTAGGAAAACTAAAATTAGGAGGAAGAAGGTGTGAGTTAAGTCTGTGTTGTCTGTTCACGCAGAACAGTGTACACTTAGTGTATAGTTTTTGATATGATAAGTGTGCTGTTTTCGCATTTTATTTTGTTGTTAAGGAAGGTCCTCACAAAATACATGTATAGTCTGTTGTATTTTGATGTTAAATACATCATAAGTAGTTTCTTACTTTTGAGAAAGGCAACTTGCCAACTACTTCTTGTAGAATGAACACCTCACATTTAAACTAATACTATGATGATACAGTAGTGACACCGCAATGTAAATAAGAAGCAGCTCCTCCAAAGGTAATTGGTTTTCGTTTACCCATAATGCCTGGCAATTGCATGTAAAGCATTGTTCAATACCTACCATGACAACATTCTATGGGTGTAGTTAACAGAAAAAAAATGAGTAAAGAATAACACTAAAAAAGATTAAATGGCATACTATAATCATAATTTTTTTTGCAAAATCTTTATCGTGAATTAATTGTAAAACAAAAATGATTCCAAATATGGCTATACAATTTAAATAACTATTTGCTAGAATCTGCTGAAAAATATAAATGTTATACTAAATCGATTTTTTTCTATTCTCCAAAATAATCAACAATCTCAGTACCGAAATGTATATACCGAGTTTCAAACATGTTTTGAGTTCAAGTCCAGGAAAAAATTCTGGCACTGGTACCATATCATGTGTCTGCAGCTATATAACCCATGTGCCCTCATACTTCATTGCAAATGAGTTTCTAGCATAGTGACAGTCAACAAGCAGGTAGTTTCTTTTTTGTTTAAGAATATGTCTTTTAAGAATTGTGTTACAGAAGTATCCAGTCCGCATGTTCATTCTGTTCTGATAATTGCGGTGAAGGAGTATCTAGTTATCTTAGTTGCTTTTGAGTCTTCTTCCTACTTATGCACAAACAAATATACATGGAAGATGTATGTATTTATATATAAATATATATATATATATATATATATATATATATATATATATATACACACACACACACACACACACACACACACACACACACACACACACACAGACACACACACATATAGATAGATATAGTGTGTGTGTGTGTATACATATTTTATATATATTATATATATAGTTTTTGTATTGCACACACACACACACACACACATCTATATATATATATATATATATATATATATATATATATATATATATATATATATATATATATATATATATATATATATATATATAAATATACACATGGGTCCCTGTCATAATACTGAAAACTTATAACACTGAAAACTTTTTCTATAAGAAATGCATCCTAAAAACATTTTTTTGCTGGGGGCAAGAACCCTTGCACCCCTTTTCCCCCTTATTAACATACACTAACCCTTTGATTGCACAACAGTGGAGAAAAGGAAAAAACACCACACACAGTGACTCAGTGCTTAACAGGGTATATGACTATCCACAGCCCTAGGGGCACAACATGATGCTGACTCTAGATCCCAGTGCAAGTGATCTGTATGCTGTATCATGAAGAATTATGTCAAAGCTATACATGCACATATAAATTCCAGACACTTGCAATCTCTAGTGCCATTTTGAAAGAGCAGCCAGGGAGTGAACATGCAAAATCACAGTTGTTAGTTTGTATATAAGTTACTTAAGTTAAAGTCAGTAAACTTCTATAGTGATGTGTTTGTATAAAATAAAACTGCTTGAACAGAACCCACAAAGACTCTTCTGTTGTGTCCTAGACAGGAAATCAACACTGACCATCCAAATTCACACATACTGTGATCAACTCACTTTCCTAATAATTCCTATGTTAAGAAATGACACCATTGTATACATTCTACATAATTATACGTAGTTCTATACTTTTCAGTCTTATGAGTTTTCAGCAAAATGTGTTCAACCTTATAGGTTTTAGTGTTCAACCTTATAGGTTTTAGTGTTATGAGTTTCCATTGTTATAATAGGGACCCATATACGTATGTTTGTGTCTGTATGTGCATGTATATATATATATATATATATATATATATATATATATATATATATATTTGGATCTACTACTATTCAGTGAAAGCACATTTCAATGAAACACATTTGACTGTGCATAATTCACTGAAAGCTCAATTCATTAAAACACATTTCACTGAAAGTTATATATGGCCTTTTCCCCACTGTAGTGCGACCCCAATGTATGTGTGTGTGTGTACGTGCACATGGCTGTCTGTGGGTTATGGTTAGAGTAACAGCCATGGAAGAAAATAGATTTAGTATTATGTCTGACAGATTACCTTAACAAATGAGCCTGGAGACAAAAGAGACAAAATGTTGTCACATCCCAATAATATTCAGGTATTCCATGGAGATCTGTCATTGACCCACTAATACATTTTTTTTTCGTGTGGACAAAAATCTGTTGCCTAATCTCTTAAAAATATTGCAAGTGAATTCTTTTTGACACAAATTTATTACTACAGCAATCAACATCTCTTCCTACATTATTATGGAATTGTTCTTCACAGCTAATATAGTGAATCAAAACTCAAGTCTGCACATCGATATCCACCACTGTTAATTACTGTAAGGAGCAGTCTCTTTGTATATTGCAACACGAATGCAACCGTGCATAATGTTTGCAGGATTGCATTGTTTACCCTTCATAAATATAAAATTGAAGTTTGATCACACATGTATCCGTCACAGTTAGAGGTATAATGTAATGAGAATGTAACACTTTGTACTTAGATTGTGATAAGAATACAACCCTGTATATTCTATGTAAAAGTGCATTTAATTTTACTTGTTTTATCTTGGCATATATGTTTGCTGTCTCTGTATTGCATGTATCTTATGTGTATATATTTGCCACTTGAAGCTTTTTTCCACGGACCTCCAAAGAAAAGGGGTTTTATTGCACAATTGCACTTTACCAGCATTCAAATTTAATAAATATTTAATAAACAAATTGAGAAAAATGCCCTTGCTTCCATATGATGTATGAAATGATATTAAGAGAACAGGTAAGAAAACTGAATTAAAAATAGTTCTTATGTACAATAGTGACCCACTCTGTCTGTTTTAGAGATACCACAAGTTCATTAAACACATCTGCTCTTCGATAACAAAATCCATGGATGTCTAACACCCATTAGTATTAACATCACCATGCACAAATATGACATCCATTTAAAACATGTACAAATTAAGTTGTCATAGTAATTCATTTCTCTTCTGATGCACTGCACCATCACCTTAAAGATTTTTTTCCCAGCAGCTGTAGTGGCAATAAAACCCAGAAACAAAGTATTTCCAGAAGAGACAAAATGTGTCTTACCACTGCTTTGTGCCACAGAATGTATTGCTGTGCTTCCAGGATTACAAATGTAACCACACTGTTATCTGCATGCACATGGGTGGGACAATTTAGTCTTGTTAAGGATGGCAAACAATTAGGGGCAGGAACAATCCGGAGATAATTTGCCCTATTTAAACCACAAACCTTAATAAATAGATATGTGTCACAGAGGTAGCTCTTGTGGCATATATAACTATCCTATGAAAAATGGGTAATGATGCAGACTTGCATCATCAAAATAAGGTAATTCCTTACTCTGTCAGTTACTATTGACTAAAATTTGAAGTATATCTCCCTAGGTAGGATGAAAATAAAATATTTCTTAAAAAGAAAATACAACTGAGAAAAATCATCCTGCTAATTACAGAAACATCTGTTTGCAATGACATTTTGAAATATGAGTGAATATCATTTAATAAGAAAATAAAAGGAAGGAAAAGTAAAAATCATTGAATCCAGGGTCATTAGAGTAGTTCAGCAGTATATCCAGTAATTGTGATGTCTCATTTCTTGGAAGTCCCCAAAACAATATGCTTCCATTTTAATTCAAATATGCTTTGTGCTACTTTATGACAAGCTTTTCAGGATGATATATTAGTAGGAGATTCAAAAGGTGCATGGGTAACTGAGAACATGGGCAGACAGTCAATCATTTTTGCAGCAAGCTGTCTCCAGTTTGCAAAAGAATGGTTCTTCATCTGAGAATTTACTGTCATTTTCCCAGGTGAATCCTCAGCTCAGTTCATTCATTTGTGTGATATGCCATTGCAGGAAAGATGAAAAAAATGCTTGCTCTGCTAACAGCAGTAGCAGCAATAACACTGAAGACAAGATAACTTCCATTTTTTTCTCACCACTAACAGAAGCAGATCAGATAGCTAGTGCTCAGCAGATGTGTTCATTTTAGTGAATGAAGCTGGGGCACTCGCAGAATCAATGTACTAGCTTGCAGTGTTGCACAGCAGGTGGTATTAGCTACATTCCAGTAGAGCGTGCTGTGGGACACTGTAAATAACTGCAGTATGCAATACTACCTTAGACACATGCGCAATGAAAACATATATTAAAGGGGTAGTAATACTAAATTTAGAACTGCACATTTTCTGGAAAGAATTAAAAAAAAAAAAAAAAAAAACACGTTGCAAGCTTAACAAATGCAGCAACAAATTTTAAAACCATAATTATTTCAAAGTATGAATGAAAGATAAAAAAATACATAATAGATTCATAGGTTCATATGTAGGTACTAGGCTATCGGCCCAAGGACCTACATAACCCTAGCCAACAAGGTTCCTTGGCTTACGCCACCCAAGAAAGTTGTTTTCCTGTGCCACTGTCAAGCAGAGACACAGAAGTGATCCCTGGGGTGCATTTCCTATTCCCCATCCACTCATCAAGATTTTTCTTGAAGAGTGCTAATGAAGAACTTTGCTTGACATAGATAGGTAGTCTGTTCCAGAATATGGGAAGTCTCTGGGACAGGAATCTATCCCTCCAGCATGTCCTGTTTATTGTGGTGACAAGGTTTGGGTTTCTAGAGGATGTAGCTCAGAGGGATTGGGATTTCTTTAATAATAATAATAATAATAATAATAATAATAATAATATCTCACATTGCAAATAAATCAAGTCTGTAATATAATGTGGCATTATTAAAGAAAGGGCCAGTTATTTGTCTGAAGATGTTTTATTCAAACAATGTCTAATAGACAAAAAAGATATGAGTCTTTAAATAAAGGATATTCCTATGATAAAGGAACTGAAGGCATCTGTGACTTTAGAAATACTGCTGTGAAATGCTGATAAAATCAGATGAAGAATAACTTAATGGCAAATACCTAAATTCATGTGAAGAATAAGTTAATGGGAAATACCTAGCTGGAGCATATAAAGATGTAGTATTAGTAGTATAAAAGTGGGTGATAATGCCAGTTCAATTAAAAAAAAAAACATCAAGAGGGAGATAAAACTAAAAAGACAGAAAGAGAGAGAGAGAGACACATGGAAAAGGGACTTCTTTAGCAGAGGATGAAGCCATCTATCTTTACAAAAAAATAAATAATGTATTGTTTTATCTAAATCACAGTTTGATTATTCAGAGGCTACTATCTCTGTCAATATATATTTAGAATGGAGGCATCACAAAGGAGAACAATCAAAACTTTATAAGTGTTGTTTCTTGTGGTACGCCACAAGTATTTGACATGAATAATTTGTATACACAGAAGAAAACAGAAAGACAAATGTAAAGTCTGTCTTAAATGAAGTTTTCCCTTTTTTCCTGCTATCAACTATGATCTCATCTGCGATTACATTATTCAGCTGGTGTTGTGATGGTCACAGCACTCACACAATGTATGTAAATGGAAAAAACTTGCTGCCCCATAAAACATTAATTTCAGAAAAAAAATGTCAATTTATGGTGTACTGTCCATTATTATTCACAACTGAGACAGAGTGTTTGATATTCTTGTAAGACCTAATTTCTATAAAGACCGCAGAAAAAGCAATACATAAATAAATAGGTTCATAGATTCATAGATGCATACTAGGCTTTCAGCCAATAAGGCCCTTATAAGCCTAGCTGTGCAACCCAAATGTGAACCACAAATTTGATTTATGTAGTGGAGTGGTTTACTTACTGCCTCCATCCATCACAAGATATCTGAGATTTCTGATGTATCTGAAGAAGATTTTATGTCTGTCTTTCACCTTGGAGGCTATCTTAACCTCAGAGTTGACTTTATTTGACCTAATTAACCCTCTTAGTTGCCCATTTAGTTTGAGGAGGGAGTTCTTATCTTCATGAAAATTATCCTTCCTGAGTTTTACCTTATTTTTTCCCTTTTGCTGTATGTCTTATTTATTTGGGATGCTAGCAGGGTAGTTTGTTTCTAGGGCTGGTTCTGAACTTACTTCTAATAGGTACAGTAGCCTCTATGCAGCCATTGACATGGTTGTACAACTTTCTGAGAGCAATTCATAGTAAGCAAATGTATTGTCAGGGTTTGGAGTTTGGAAGGGCACTGAATGCTGGTTTTACTGTGGTTATGAAGTTGATTTTGATTTAAAGGACACAGCTTTATTGTCAAACCTTGACAGGGAGAACAAGATATGGGATGGCAGCATTCTCCAATATTTGTGAGTACTAAGTCCTGTATGTTGGCCATTTTCACTGTTTGGTCAAGGTTGTTTGTATTTACAAAGTCTAGTAAACTCTGTGCCTGTAGATTTGAGACCATGTAGAACTGCCTGTCTATAGATGGGTAATTAAAGTCTCCCATGAGTGAGGTGTTAGGCTGGATGGTATTCATTCTGAGCTTCTTGGGATATAGAGGGTGACCTATATCTGGTTAGGATATGGTGCAAGATTTTGAATATGGTAATCTCCTGTTGGATGAATTCTAGCACGTCATCTTGTATGACCACCCTGGCTTCTTAGTCCCGCCCCCCCCATTTCCTGTTGTGGTGTTAATCTTGGTGGCTTTGGAATTGCCCGCCCCTGCTGTAAATCTGTTTTTGGACACTCCTCCTGGACCCATCTCATTTGCACAACCAGCTGAGTACAGTGAGATCATATTTTGATTTCCTACCAGTCCCATCTCCTCTGCTGTGTACAGAGAGAGCACTTGGGAAGGACATTCCCCTATAGTATCTTAATCTGCTCTGCTCCTTCCGACTCCACAAAAGAAAATTGCACTTCATCTGCTTTACTGTATTTGTGTTTCTTCCTACTTTATTACTTTATTTGCTTTTGCCTCTTCTTAAAAGTACTCAATTGAATTTATTCTGCTGCATTTATTACTGCTTGTTAGCAGCCTGATTAAATTGTAACTGTTTTTCTAAGGCTTTTGGTTTAAGCACTTGGGCTTCAAACCAGTTGTTTTACATTAAGAAGGTTTATGGTCTGCACTGTTGTGGCAGGACAGGTAGCATACATCCTTCTAAATTGGGAATTGCTGATTGAAGGCTCAGTGTTATTCTAAAAGTGTTTTAGTTCTGGGCTAAGCACCTGGGCCTCAGGCCAGTTATTTTGCATTAAGAAGGTTTGTGGTCTGCACTCTTGTGAGAAGAGAGGCTAGATTCTGTCCTTCTGAGCTGAGAATTTCTGGTTAAAGGCTTATTGCGCATGCTTATTTGAACTGTTTATTTCTGAAATTGGCAAGCCTTGTTTGCTGTAGCATAGACTGGATTCAGGCCTGCTGGATCTAGCTTTGTTTATATAACTAGTGCACTGATCCAGGCCATCTTTTTTGGAGAAGGATTCTCTGCACCCTAGTGGCAAGAGTGTGCAGTTAGAACTTGTCTGATTGGAGACTCCTGGAACAGGGCTCAGTTTTGAGCTTTTTAACTGGTTAGTTCAGTAAAGTGTTGTTTTGATTGTATCTGCCCTATTTTCTGAAAACAAAAAAAAAAAAAAATACTTGTTTATCGCCTTTCTGAACTAGTATAGTCCAGTTTTCAGGTTATTGCTGAATCCAGGGCTGTGTTACAAGTTTCTGTGTTGCCCATACCTTACTTGGATAGAAGCAAGTTTCTCTGTTCGCTTGTGAGAGAGGGGAGCTTTGAGCAGCCTATCTATCCCTGGAGGAGTGCTTTCAGCCCAGAAGTTAGTAGTTTCTTGGCCATTTTTGACTAATTTCTATCTCTTTCACTTCCCTGCTATAAAAACTGCATTTGCATGGTTTTGGGGCTTGTATTCCACTCAGCAGGTGCCTTTCAGGTGTCCTGCAGAGTCTACAGTAGCAGAGAGACAAAAGAGAGACTTTGGAGTGATTATTTTTCTGCTTTTCTTGCTGTCTTAAACTAATTCTGCCTAAAACACCAATTTTTTAAGCGTTTCTACATATTGTACTTATTTGCTGCATGCACTTGAATTAAGTTGTTTTTGTGTTTAAATAATCTGTTTAACTGTTCTAGGCTACACACTAAAGTGCAATAGCCTTTTCTGTGCATTTAAAGTGTTGTTTTGATTGTATTTGCTCTATTTTCTGAAAAAAAAAAAAACTTATTTCCCACCTTCTGAACTTGCTTAGTGCAGTTTTCAGGTTATTGCTGAATCCAAGGCTGTGTTACAACTTTCTATGTTGCCCATACCTTACTTGGATAGAAGGAAGTTTCTCTGTTCACCTGTGAGAGAGGGGAGCTTTGAGCAGCCTGTCTGTCCCTGGAGGAGTGGTTTCAGCCCAGAAGTTAGTAGTTTCTTGGCCATTTTAGGCTAATTTCTATCTCTTTCACTTCCCTGCTTTAAAAAATGCATTTGCACGGTTTTGCGTGCCGGGCAGCGCCAATTAGCTAGGGTTAAACTATTCCCGGTTCCACGTAGTCTACTCTTCAATTTTTCCCTTGAAACTAGACAAATCTTCAACTTTTGCACTCAAACCATTCATTTCAGAGCTAAGCACTTGCTAAAAACTCATAGCAAGCACTAATTAACTCTAACACTAGACCCCTCTATACTGTCCAGAAGGACAAGGCTCTCTATTCGTCCCCACCAGTCAATCAGAAAAACAGCTTACTCTACGTATTCAGGCATGTCCAAAGGGCACTTTCCGGTTTACTCTCCAGTCCAACTGGTGAATCTGGGCATTTTGAGACAATGTTACAACTGCCTCATGTACACAGACAACCCTCTCCTCCAACCACCAAACACTAATATATGCGAGAGATGCAATTATACAGCCAAACTGAAGGCAAAGCTCTCTCAACCCAAGACCGGAACTGACAGTCAAGAGGAGAAGGATAATTCTTGCAACACACAAGCAGTCTCACTTAGACCTAATAAGCCAACACCGGCAAATAACACACATAAATACAAGAAAACATACTCGGAGGCTCTAAATAAAAATCTGCAAAAGCAACAGAGACCTCCAAAGCAGACAGCCAAGCAACCTCCACACCCCATCACCAACCATGAAACACATACTTCACATAATCAGTGTGTCATGCAATCACAACCCTTAAGGCAAAATAACATACCCAACACCCTAGTAATAGGTGACTATATAGTCAGGAGCACTGATGTCCCACTAACTAGGCTGGACAAGGAGAGGGTTACAGTTAGCTGACTGTAGGGTGCCAGGATCCGCCACATAACACAAGCACTTTGGTCACTCCAGAACAAGTACAAATATGACTCTGTCATTGTTCATGTTGGTGTGAATGACCTGAGACGTACCTCCCTGGACTACAAGAAAAGAGACATGGAAGAGCTCTCTGATCATGTAGCCCAAGCTGGTATGACCCTGACCCTGAGTAGCATCCTGCCCTCACCAAAAATGATGCCACAGTATAAAGAAAAAATTATCAATTTCAACAATTGGCTAAGTTTCTGGTGTCATTCAAAGGGGATCCAGTATTTGTCCGCCTGGGATGACATGCTCGACAAATCACGTGGCTTTGCAAGAGATGGCTTGCACCTGTCACCCTTAGGCTTTTGAATACTGGCCAAGGCTCTTGCTGCCCCCATAGTGCCTTTTTTAGGCAAGGCTCAAAAGACAAACCCATCACCGTAAATAGCACAAGTAACCAAAAACTGAGGGTAATGCTACTCAAGGCCAGAAGTCTAAACCATAAAAAGGCATGCACTCGAGGTACTCCTCAGTATGGAGAACATTGACATCTGTGCAGTAACAGAAACTTGGTTTAAGGCTCCTGAGAGCACCCCAGCACTACCAGGCTATAACTCATACCATACCTTTCGGCTACAGAACCAGGACCAAAATGCAAAAGGCGGGGTTGTATCTATATTCATCAAGGATACCCACACATCCAGGTTAGTGGCGCAACACAATGCATCAGAGATCATCCGTGTGCAACTAACAACAGGCAAAACTGCAATCCAAATTGTAGCTTGCTACAGATCACCCACCATGACCCAAGACCCCCATTCCAGATTTTTGGAGACACTGGGAAATATGAAGGTCCTAACAATCACCCTAATACTGGGTGATTTCAATTACCCAAACATAAACTGGGTTAACTACTCAAGCACTAACTCCCTTGCCCAATGCTTCCTAGAATTTATAAACTCGAATGCCCTGGATCAACTGGTCAACACCCCCACCAGAGGGAACAACATATTGGACCTAGTCATCACCAACATGGGTAACCGGTGTTCCACACCAGAGGTCAACCCCTTGCTGGTTAGATCAGACCATAGACTAATCACTCTGGATATCCACATTCCACCCCCATTCCCAATCAAGGAAACCACCATGAAAAACTTTCCAAAAGCAAACTTCACATTACTTAAGACCAAGGTGGAAAGGTTCATAGCACCATGCTAAAGAACAATGCTTTCCAAGCTACTGAAACCTTTACAAAGGCATTCTATGAGCATCTGCAAGAATGCATGGATTGTGGTATCTCAAGTAAAACCAAGACTCACTCCTCCAAGAAAAGGTAACCAGTGTGGTGGACCCCTGCCATAAACAAGCTATACAATAGAAGGAGGAAACTAGTACAGAAAAGAGTAAAATCCCAAGAAGGAAAGACATCCCTGATCAGTATCAGCAAGAAACTACGATCCCTCATTAAATCATCCAAGGCTAGCTTCGAAAGAATAATTTGCCTTGGACTCCAAAGATAACCACAAAGCATTATTTAGCTATGTCAAGAACCTAAGTGTAATCTCTCGGATCTGCTCTAAGTTAGTGCAGAATGGCACAAAATACACTGAACTGACTGATATTGCCAACATTCTGGCAGAAAGGTTTAGTACAAACTTCACCCCCCCCTCAACATTCTGTCAGAAAGGTTTAGTGCAAACATCACCCCCCTCTCACCCTCTAAAGGGCCCATAACCATACCAGAAGAATGTAGGGCCCCATCAATCACTATCACACAGGTTAAAACAGCCCTAGCCAAAGCCAAAAACACAGCTTCAATGGGGCTGGATGGTGTCCCAGGCTGTGCCTTACAAGAGCTGCAAAATGAATTAACCCCCCACATTAATACACTGTTCAAACTCAGCCTCTCTACAGGCTACGTACCCACAGAGTGGTGCACAGCAACAGTTATCCCGCTTCACAAAGGTAGAGCCACAACGGACTCTGGGAACTATTGCCCTGTAAGCCTGACTAGACTGGTCTGTAAGGCTATGGTGCACATCATCATGGAACTCATTAACAGAGACATTGGGAACCTCCAAACCTTGGATCCTACTCAGTTTGGCTTTGTTAAGGGAAGATCATGCCTCCTAAACCTGGTGGACTTCTTTGAGACAGTTACCAAGGCATTAGATGAGGGAAAGGAGGTCCACACAGCCTACCTAGACCTTGCAAAGGCTTTCAGCACCATTCCCTATTCTGGTTTTATAGACAAGCTCACCAGCTTGAACATAAACCCCTACATCATGAGATGGGTTGCCAACTGGCTCACAGACAGAACCCACACGGTAAGAGTTGCAGGCTCTAGGTCCGACTCTAAACCAGTTACAAGTGGCGTCCCCCAGGGCTTAGTCCTAGGACCCCTCCTGTTCGGTATATACTTCTCAGAGGTACAGGCAAGCACAGGAGGACTATGGCTGACCAGGTTCACAGATGACTGCAAACAAGGGGCCATAATTGATTCTCTGGCTGATACAGACACCCTCCAGAAGGGTCTCACTGAGATGGATACCTGGTGTCAAAATCATAGCCTCAAGCTAAATGCCAAAAAGTGCATAGTCATCCCCTTTAGAAAAAACAAAGTTCCCATGAACTACCACATAGGTGGTAGTCTCCTAAATACAGAAAATGTAATAAGGGATCTGGGGACCCAAGTAGATAGTAATCTCTCCTTTGATAATAATATTGTCAAGGTGGTTAGAAAATCCTTCTATGTGGCCCACCTACTCACAAAAGGGTTCGCATCTAGAACAAAAGAGATTATTGTGCCTGTCTACTCATCACTCATTAGTCCCATCATAGAATACAATGCCCCATTTGGGATGTACCTTACAAGACACCTGTAACAGCTGGAAAGACCACAAAAGTACCTCATCAAGAAGATTACTGACCTCAAACTGATGCCCTATGCAGCCCGACTCAAGAAACTCCAGCTGTTCTTGGTTGCATACCACTTACTCAGAGGTGATCTCTGCCTGACATACAAGGCCATGTCCAACCCTGAATTGATAGACATGCTCCACCGAAAAAAAATGGATGGGAGGCAAAAAATTTACCCCAGGGATCATTGCAGTGGCTCTGCTGGACAGAGGCACAGGAACTTAATGGCTCTTCTGGACAGAGGCACAGGAAATTAATCTAAGGGATTGGCAAAAGCCAACACATTATGGTTAGGCTTATAAATGCCCTTGGGCAGCCTAGTACTTACCTATGAACCTATAGTCCCCTTTAGCCCATGTCTGTGCAACTGCTGGTCTAATAGTGTGAAAAGCACCGAGACCTTGCAATGATGTGGTACTTTCTGCTTCTTTAAGCCATGTGTCAGTAACTGCACAAGTATATATATTCTCGAGTGTTGGGAGATCTTAGAAGGAGTGTAGTTTATTTTTTATTTCTTTAGGCTCCTGGGATTGAGTAGTAGCATCTTGAGGTTCAATTGCTTTGATTTTGCTTCATCAGTAGATTTGTCAATCTGGCATTGTCTAAGAAAGGCACTATAGGGGTTGATAAAGATTCAGCCAGTATTCAAAAGCCTAGAGGGGACGGGTACAGACCATTCTTGGCAAAGCAGTATGGTCTGTTAATCATGTCATCTAAAACTGAGAAATATTGGATCAACTTAGAATGATATCAGAAAGATAGCCAATTGTTGATTTGTGGCATCATCCTCAGTGATGTTAATATACTACTGAATGTTAGGCTCACACCAGCCTGAGATATATTTATTTACTTATTTATTTATTTATTTATTTATTTATTTATTTATTTAAATTTGTTGACCGGGAGTGTCCGGCTGGACGTAGGTCCATTTTCAGTAGTTACAGTTGATTACATACCGATTAACAATTTAACATAGCAATTACTTACAACATATTTACAGATGAAGAATATAGTACATCAGTAGACAACTAGAATCTTTATCTGTGAAGTACATAACAGACATTAACAAATGTTACAATGAGAAGTTCCTGCTGTATAATAAGTACTAGGTTTATGAGCATCTGAGCTTGCTATAATCAAGGTAGTTAGTGGAGTGGAAAGAAAGGTAGTGGTTGGATGAGGTGGATGATATTAGAGTGGGAGTTGCAAGGGCATAGCCAGCATGTTTTTAGGTGCGCTTTAGTAAAGTTTTGAAGTGGGTGCATGATGGTACGGAGGTAATTGTGGGTGGGAGTGAGTTCCATTATTTGGCTATGGCACAAGAGAATAGTGCTTCACCAGCAGAGTTATTGGCTTTAGTGATCTGCAAGTGATTTTTGTTGCTGGATCTTAGTGGTCTGGTTGTGCGATAGGTTTGGAGTAGATTCTGGAGGGATGGGACATTTAGTGGATTTTTTACTAGTTTGTGGGCGAGTGAGAGTTGATACCACTGAAGGAGGTGAGGGAGTTCAAGCCAGCCCAGTTCAGCAAGTGAGAGACAGTGGTGACTACGTTAGGATGCCCCTGTGGCGAATTTGGCGATTTTGTTGTAGCAGGTCTCTAGCTTGTTTAGATCACATTGCCTTAGGTTGGTATATATTAGAGAGGCATAAAGTATGGTGGAGATAAGGTGGGAATTTGCTATTGAAATCTTTGCTGCTTTGGTGAGAAATTGTTTATTTCTGTATAACGCTCCTAGTTTTTTGTTGTTTTTTTTTTTATGGTCATGAATATGTGAATGTCAAATTTTAGTTTATTGTCTATTTCCACTCCTAGCAATTTGGTGTGTTCAGTTGGGTATATAGTGGTGTTGTCTTTTGCTGTGATGTTAAAGTGAGAGTTGTTTTGAGTATGTTTGGTGGGTTGGAAGATGAGTAGTTTAGTTTTGTTTGGGTTGAGTATTAATTGGGCATCGGATAACCATGTTTCAACAGAAGAAAAGGCTTCCTTTGTGACTTTTTGCAGTTTAGGTAGGGAATGGGCTGAGCAGATGATGGTCGAGTCATCTGCGTATTGTATGAGTGTGCCATGTTTGGTGGCAGAGGCTAGATTATTGGTGTAAACAGAGAAGAGTAGGGGGTCCAAGGATGGATCCTTGGGGAACCCCTATGGAGACAGGTAGTTGGGGAGATATGTCATTCTGCCATACAACGGATTGTTGGCGGTCAGACAGGTAACTCTGACACCAGTTGGTGAATGATTGTGAGAAGGATAGGTTATTGAGGACAGAGATAAGTTGTTTGTGTGGGACCATGTCAAATGCTTTAGATAGGTCTAGGAAAGTAGCAGAAGAGAGATAGCCATTGTTTTTATGCTGAAGGATAGTGTTTGTAAAGGAGAGTAAGGCAGTGGTGGTACTATGGTTTGGTCAGAAACCATGCTAAGTACTGGAAAGGAGGTTGTTGTAAGGAGGTAGTCTGAGACCTGAGAGTGTATGCATCTCTCTAGTATTTTGGAGAGTGAAGAGAGAATAGCTGTGGGGTGGTAATTGGTTAGTTCTGCGGAGGGTCCGCCTTTGCGGAGGGGAATTATATGTGATACTTTCCACAGTGTGGGAACGTAACTTTCTGACAGAGAATGGTTAATCAAGATGGATACTGGGTAGGCCGGAGCATCAGCTGCAATTTGTAGGTATTCACTTGGGAGGTTGTCTGCTGCTAATTTGGTGGGTTTAAGTTTAGTTAAAAGTTTTTTTATGTTGGAGGTAGGTACAGGAGAAAAAGAGAAGGCAGTGGGGAGATTAGTAGTTGAAGGTGTGGGTTGGAGGGGAGGAGGTTGTGTTGTTTAGCTAGTGATAATATGGTTTGGGTGAAGTGTGTGTTGAATGAGGTAGCAATATTTTCTGAGGAGTGAGGGATGTTAGGAGGAGGGGTACTGACTTTACCTGGGTGGATGATGGAGTTTATGGATGACCAGAATTGTTTGGGGCTGTGTTGTGAGGAGTCTTGGGCAGACTGGTAGTATTGGAATTTGTCCTGTTTTATTAGCTTTTTGACTCTATTGCGTAGTTCCAGGAATTTCTGTCTAGCTGAGGGGGTTTTGGTTTTGCGCCAGTGCTCCCAGGCTTTATCCCTGTTTTTCATTTCTGACTTAGTGGTTTTCTGTAGCCATAGGGAGGATTGTGCTTTGGTTCTGGAAAATCTTATGGGGGCATGGTAATTAAGGATGTTCAGGAAGGTAGTATTAAAAAATTCAACTGCGTCATCTAGAGGTACTTTAGAGGATGCCAGTTACATTCTTTGAAGGATGAGATGAATGTGAGTGGGATAAACTTTAGTTTTTTATGTATTTTATGGTAGATGACATGTTTAACTTGGTATAGGTATTTTTTGAGTAGGAATGTTGGGGAGTGATCACTGAGGCTATCTGATAAGCAGCCTGTTATATATGACTGGGGGCTCTTACTGACTAGTATCCAATCCAGGGTAGTGTGCATGCTGGAGTTTTTATTTATCCTGGTTGGTGACTGGACTAGTTGGGTGAAGCCATGAAGGTGTATATGATAGGTTGGATTGTTGCCAGAACAGGATTGCCAGTCAATATTGAAATCACCTAAGATGATAGTTTCTTGGGGGAGATGGTGGGTAGACCAGCTGAAGAGGTTTTCTAGTGGAGGGATGTTTTGGCCAGGTGGGAAGTAGCATCCAATTATGTTTATGGTTTTGTTTTGGTTAATTTTGAGGTTGGTATATATTATTTCTTCATTGCCTATTTGTGGAGCTGATGATTTTAAGATCTGGATGTTTAGATGCTGTTTAAATATTATAGCTACACCACCTCCTTTTTTATTTAGCCGGTCTACTCTTAGTATGCCGTAACCTGTAGGGAGTATTTGCTCACTGGTAATGTGAGGTCTTAGCCAGGTTTCTGTCAGGATAACTATATCTGGGGAGTACACATATATGGTGGCATGGAGTTCATGTACTTTGTTGGATATACTTCTAATATTTAGGCTTAGTAGAAGGAAGTCACTTGGCTTTCTATTGGCTGTAATATGGGAGAAGTTGTGGTTTCTAGTCTGATTATGAGGATTGGGGTTATATAGTCTGAGAGCTCCATAATTTCTCTCTTCATATCATCCAAGTATGAATGTCTCAGGTCATTTACACCTACATGGACTATAATGGAATCATACTGGTACCTGTGGCATAATGACATGAGTACAACCTTGATTTGGTGGATCCTAGTTCCAGATAAGCAACTAACCTTTATTTTCTCCTTTTTCAGCCTGGTTAGAGGGGCATCAGTATGTCTAACAACTGAGTCCTCTGTGACAAGATTCCTAGGAAGTATGCTTCCTTGCCTTAGGGGTGTTTGCGCTCCACTGAAAATGACTGTATGTATGGTGTTAAGTGTTTTTATTTATTTTTTTTTCTGCATACCTTTGGGCTTTCTGAGGCATTGCTTTTCCAAAAGGTGGTTAAGGCAATCTCTTTTGTGTAGGAAGATTGCTTTTAAGTGCCTCTGTGTATGTTAGCCTATGTGTGTATTGTGTGCTTTATAAGATGAGTGTTGTGTACATGATTTTGACAACTCAATGTGTGCTTGTATGCGAAAGTTTAGCCTCTAATGTCATTTTGCAAGTTCACATCTCACATATTGTGTCTGTTTGATTAAGGGGTTGTTGGTAAACATGAGGCAATTTCCATATTGTCTCAAGATGTGTATATCTATCAAGCTGGCTAAAGAGAAATTAGGAAATTGTATATCCATGCTATCCAGTCCTTAGATTGGTGAGCTACATAGGAGTGGTGTATTGGGATTAGAAGACTATTAAGGGTGCTTTGTTGGTGCAGAAAAATAAGGCTTATTTACTGGGACAGATTATGAAAACAGTACTAAATTCTACTGCCTTTAATGTTTACACAATACTGAATTGTACTAAATCTATAGGTATTGCTACTCGACGCCCCACTAGCTGCTCTAAGTTTGTCGGCATGTAAGGTATTTGCTCAATATTTACTGCTTTAAAGGGAACAGTTTTATGGACCATTTTATAGGTAAAATTTGCTTTCTAGATGTCTGCTGCTGTGATTGACCCTGCACTGTAATGAAGAACCACAATCTCCCCACGGCTGCAAATTAAGCTTCAAGACAAGGTCACAGAGCAAACTAAAAAAATCCAAACAGATATTTTTTGGCTGAAAGATGGAAAAAAGCAGTAAAATACAAAGAAGTATCACCATAAAGTTGATTATAAATGCAACTTCACTGTTTAGGCAGAACTGAAATAAAAGGGTTTTTTTTCTGTTTTCCTTTTGATGAAACACCTTTTACTCACTATTCAGGGCTTTCCACAATTCTACAAGCCTTGCATAAAAGACCACAAACTAACAGAGTCAGAATTTGAACTTTTTTTTATTTTAAGTCCAGTGCTTAACCCCTGCACCAATTCTCCACGCTTACAACCCTAGGCAGTAATTAGAGGTCAGAAGAAATCCTAGACCTAGTATCTGTGAGATAAAGACCTTAATCCAAAGTACATGAAATATCGATATGCATAGCCCTCTATTATCATTATATATACATATATATATATATATATATATATATATATATATATATATATATATATATATATATATCTATAGGGGTTACCTTCAGTTCCCCGACCGTCCACTTCCCCGACATGCATTTCACCGACAACAGAACACCGACACTTCAGATCACTGACAATCGGACAGCTGACGTATCCCACACAGTAAGTAAACACCTGGCCATCCTGATGGAAGGAACTACCAAAAGAAAAATAAATCCACTGGCCCACACCCCCTTACTAAATATACAAACTCCAAGAATGCACTACCGTGGGGGTAAGGGTCAAAGTTCAAGTAGATGGCCAAATGGTTACTTACCGTGCGGGAAACGTTGGCTTTGCAAATGTCAGCGATCTGAAGTGTCGGTGTTCTGTTTTCGGGGAAATGTACATTCAGGGAACTGAAGGCTGTGTAGGTGTCATTAATTTGATTGATCATATAATGACGGAATAACAAAACATTGAGACCAGAGGAATGCACACCCACAATATTGAACAACTGCCAGCAGAATAAAATGATGGCATTTGCATGTGCAAAAGCAGAGGTACAAATGTGCCCTTTCCTCGCTGCTGTGCTTTCTTGGAGGTGGTATATAGGTCCCTAGGTTCCAAAGTAAGTACTAAGTCAACTGACCTTGAGGCCCATTTTAAGCCTAGACCAATTTCTCTTTTTGTACTCAAAGTAACCTATCCCATTGATTATAGATTGGCCTTTCCCATCCCAGGGTTGAGTCATGTATATTACTTAATAACAGTAACTGGAATTATACCATGGATAATTTTAGGTGACCCATGCATGTGATTGAGCATTTAGGAGCTGCCTCAGTCCATTAGTAGTACAGGGAGCAGTCCTCGGGTAAATTTTCTGTTTCCCATTCATAGATCTAAGTTGCACTTGAAAATGCAGAGCCAAAAGCTTTGTTTTATGTGGACGGGGAGTCTGTTCCATGGCAACAGTATCCTTTGCAAAATATAGCTGTCCCTCCAAACCATTCTGGTGATGTTGCAGAAGTGGTTTAGATCCCTAGACTGAATACTTGTGATGCCATTTGACTTGCTGATGTACAGTAAATCCATCAGTAATGGGTTGGAGGATGCCTTGTATGCTGGGCACAGGTCACCTCTTTGCAGCCTGCTGGATACCAAGTATAATGACAGGACTTTGAGTCAGTCCATGCAGAACATGTTTTATAGGCCTTGTATTCTTTCTTCCATTTCTTTTACTGCTCTCCTCTCTCAATGTTTGTCTTCTATTATCATCTCTGTGGGCGTTCCAGGTGTTGCATGTGTCTGGATAGATAAATGACAAATGCAACACTATTTTCAGTGCTTCTCCTAACAAGGGCCGAGTAAAGTGAATAATTAAGGCTGAGTAAATATATATTTAGCAGGGGTTGTATGGGTGCAGGAGGACATGCCCCCCTTACATAAAATATATATTTTTTTTCGGCATAGATGTCAATGTTGTGGATGTTCACTTGTCTAGATTGTTCAACTATGTATATGATCAGTCGGTTTGGTTGTATAACTGTTTTCTGAATAACACCATAAATTGAAATGCTTTTTATTATAATATCTATAGAGGACTTGTACAGATTAGCAACAGCTGACATATGTCTTCTTCCTGTCATCTATCACTTTGTGTAAAATGATACAGATAGCTTTAATGATGTTTACTGAATAAAAATGCTTACAAATTTTGAAATGCTTAATAAATGTCACCAGAGAATCAGTTCTGGTGTGGATTTTTTTCTATTGGTTCTTCATTTTTTCTAAGTATATCATCCTATTTTGTGTTTGTATATTTATACATCTGGTTGCATATTATACTGAGGTTGTAATCTGCCTGTACCTTTGCTTTCAAATGGTGATGTAAGGACCAAATCCACCTACATACATTTGTGATATGCTGAACTTATGTGGACTAGGGGGTGGTTTAGCATAGCATGTACTTGTTACAACTGAGCTGATGTCTTTGCCAAAGCTACTTTTCTCAGTATTGCTAAACACATATAATAGAGGCAGATAAAAGGGTGCACATGAGTCAGAAACATTGTAAACAATTAGTATTCCATATGTAAGATAAATACTCAGTTTGTGAATTTTGATGATAATGGTCAAAACTATTTTAATACAGACGGCTTCAATCATATGAGCTAGGAATAAAAGTTATGCAGGCTACTACCCTTTTGGTTTTTTCAATGTGTATGTTATTTAGTCCATTACTCTGGGGAATTTATAGGTTCATAGGCTCACAGGTTCATAGGTTGGTACTAGGCTATTGGCCCTAGGGCCTACACACGCCTAGCCATAACAATTCCCTGGCTATTTCTTCCCACGATATTTACTTCCCTGGATCCCTATCTAGCAAGGCGACTGATGTGATCCCCGGGGTGAATTTCCTATCTCTCATCCAGTTGTCCAGGTTCCTTTGGAAGACGGACAAAGAGGCGCTCTGCTTCACATGTATGGGCAGTCAATTCCAGAGTCTGGGGAGACTCTGGGTCAGGAACCTATCCCTCCAGCATGTTTTGTTCATTGTGATGGCAAGGTTTAGATCCCTGGAGCATGTGGCTCTGAGGAATTGGGATTTCTTTAAGTGTAGCATTTCCAACAGCTCTGGGTTTGATATGGCCTTGTATGTTAAGCAGAGATCGCCTCTGAGTAGATGATATGTGACAGAGTATAGCTGGAGATTTTTTTAGATAGTCAGCATAGGGCATCTGCTTTAGGCCTGTCATTCTTTCAGTGAGGCATTTCTGCGGTCTTTCCAGTTGTCGCAGATGTCTTGAGAGGTACATACCAAATGGGGCGTTGTATTCTATAATGGGTCTAATGAGGGATGAATACAGTGGGATAATAACCTCCTTTTTTTCTGGATGAAAAGCCCTTAGTGATGAGGTGTGCCACACAGAAGGATTTCCTGACTGTTGTGGCGATGTGGTTATTGAAGGTGAGACCACTGTCCACCTGTGTCCCTAAGTCTATCACACTTTTGGTGTTTAGTGTACTGCCACCTATGTGGTAATTCATGGGTACATGTTTTTTTCCCAAAGGGGATAACTATACATTTCTTGGCATTGAGCTTGAGCTCATGGCTCTGGCACCAAGCATCTGTTTCTGTAAAGCCCTTTTATAGAATATCCACATCGTTTGGGGATTCAATAATGGCTCCTAGTTTGCAGTCATCTGCGAACTTTGTTAGCTAGAGTCCCTTAGTGTTGGCCAGTACTTCAGAGAAGTAGATGCCAAACAAGAGCTGTCCCAGGACTGAACTCTGAGGTACTCCACTTATCCTGGAACAATAGTGAAATCCAGACACAGGATCATCAACAACAATTGATACATTACAGTGGTATTTTAGCTATAAAATACATAAACAACAGTGATATGTTAGCTGTAAAATACATAAACAAAAGTGGTATGTTATGAAATACATAAACAACAGGGGTATTAATAATAAAATACATAAACAACAGTGGTATTTTATCTATAAAATACATAAACAACAGTGGCATGTTAGCTGTAAAATACATAAACAACAGTGATGTGTTAGCTATAAAATACATAAACAACAGTGGTATGTTAGCTAGAAAATACATAAACAACAGTGGAGTGTTAGTTATAAAATACATAAACAACAGTGGTGTGTTACCTATAGAATACATAAACAACAGTGGTGTGTTAGCTATAAAATACACAAACAGTGGTGTGTTAGTTATAAAATTCATAAACAACAGTGCTGTGTTACCTATAGAATACATAAACAACAGTGGTGTGTTAGCTATAAAATACATAAACAGTGGTGTGTTAGTTATAAAATACATAAACAACAGTGGTGTTACCTATAGAATACATAAACAACGGTGGTGTGTTAGCTATAAAATACATAAACAACAGTGGTGTGTTAGCTATAAAATAAATAAACAATAGTGGTGTGTTACCTATAGAATACATAAACAACAGTGGTGTGTTAGTTATGAAATACATAAACAACAGTGGTGTGTTACCTATAGAATATGGGTCTATATCACATTGTTGAACTGCAGCAAGTTCGAACAATGTAATATCGAACCTGAAAGTCCAAAACCTGAAAATAGCAAAGCCACGGCACATTGATTTTTTTCCCAGGGAAAAAATTGGTGGGCCGTTTTCGGGGCTTTGCTATTTCCTCCACTGTGGTGCAATCTCAGAGTTGGTATATTTAAGTAGGGGGATGTGGATGGCAAAGCCCCATACTTTAGGTTAAGTTTCAGGTTGCAGTTTTTTTTTTTTTTTTTTTTGTTAGGGAGCAGCGATTTATTTTCCCTGGGAAAAAAATTGCTGTTCTTTATGTTCGCTATTTTAGTGTTTTGGATATTATGGTTCTATATTACATCGCTCGAACTTTTTGAAGTTCGACAATGTAATATAGACCCACAGAATACATAAACAACAGTGGTGTGTTAGCTATAAAATACATAAACAACAGTGGCGTTTTAGCTATAAAATACATAAGTATGTGTGTGATTAGGAAACCATATGAGCCTTTATATTTAATATATCTTACCAATTATTTATTTCAACTATAGAGTGAGAGACATTTGGTACACCATCTCTGCATGTTCCAAAATACACAGGTTGGGATCTGAGTTCCCCTCCCACATGATAAGATGCTTGCTAGACTATCACTGTATGTGCCAGGTTATGAGGGTTAGGGTCTAAGCTCCATAACCACATAATAAGACACTTGATGGATCGTCACCATGTGTGTGACGGGTTACACAGGTTAGGGTCTGAGCTCCATAACCACATAATAAGCCACTTGATGGATCTTCACCATGTATGTGACAGGTTACACGGGTTAGAGTCTGAGCTCCATAACCATATAATAAGACACTTAGTGATCCATCCATGCATGTGTAAAAATATAAAGCTTAGAACCTGTGCACCTCTGCCATGTAATTAGGCATTTGGTCATCTATCCATGCCTGTCTAGTATTTATTACTATGTGATGAGATGCTTAGTGACTATCACTGTACATGCCAAGTTGCACATGTTAGGCTCTGCCATCTGCTACCACTTAATGATACATTCATGTATCAAGTTACAGTGGTTAGGTTCTGCTGTCACATGAGAAGGAACTTGGTGGACATTTGCATATGTGACAACTCGAGGATATCAGGCTCTGGTTTCCTGCACTGTACTTTCCACACTTGCTTTGCCTGTTTCTTTTCAGAAATCACTCAGTGACCTTCCATTCCTTTTACTGCTCTCCTCCCTCAATGTTTGTCTTCTATTATCATCTAAGGCTACAGAAGCAAAACCTTTGGACTAAGCGATACAACATATTGAAACATTTCTTATTTTCATAGATATTGTCTCCTCAATTTGCATTTTCCAATGACTTAGTGGTAATTGCATTCAACGTATGTACCCAGATGTAGTTGAATATCAGGTTAAATAATACAGCAGAAAATGTCTTTAAACTTCACTGGTAATTGCCTACATACAGACATCAAACTTGTTTTTGACGGTAGGTAACACTGTTAAAGATAACTTTCTATTCATCACTCATTTGCAATGGCACTATTTTTCAAAGTTTCCCCTTGAGTAAATACCAAAAAATAGAAAAATCCAAAGATCAGATTGATGAATAAAAAGAGAGCTCATGGAATTTGTTATTTTAGGCTACAGCACTGCTCACCATATTTTCAATTCCTTTTACTTTCACTCCTTTTTAAAGCTGTCTGTTTTTTTCAGTGTTCTATACCTAGAATCTATTAGTTTTGCTCATGCATAAAAAACATCAACAATATAACAGAATCCTAATCGTGACTGCAAATTGCACTTAACAGTCCTTAGTATAATTCCTATAACTACAGCTTTAAAAGCTGGAAGTTAATTTTTTGAAATCCATAATTCAGTTTCCTACTGATGTGCAAATACAGTATCATTATTGTATTAGCAATTATTCTCCCTACAACTACTCCATAAATTTTGTTAAGCAGTGTTGCAATCACCACATTTTGTATGGCAAGTCATGTCTATGCAAATGTTTTAGCTAAATGTTGCTTGCACAATAGTGATAGTACCGCATGGATCTGCTCAAAATATATTTCTGTTCAAGCCTAAAGATTGATGCTTGCTTGTCGATTTTATGAACAAAAATATTTAGATGCTGCCAAGGGATTAAATATACATATGCCTAACAGTTTACTGAAAGTTGCGAGATCTGTTTCAACACCCCTGCATGAACTCTGTTGTCATGCCACTGCAGGATATTGAGAGCAATGTCGACTTCTCTGTCACTGCTTAATAGTCATATGTTTCTGAAAATTCATCTTGTGACTCACACTGTCCTTTTCTTCTTTGAAGTTTAATCTTCTCTGAGAATTCACAATTATAAGCCTTTTATGACAGTATAAGCACACAGATTTTGTTTTCCCTTATTATTACCACTTCCACCATTACTAGGTCACATTCATGCTTGCCTGATTTAAGAGACATTAGGACCATACTGTCTTGTGTGTGTGGAGTCTGTCTAACTATAGAGACACCTATGACTAAGATATTTCTGTGGCAGCAGATTTAGTGAACCTTATGGGCTTAGGCCAACTTTGCTAATGACTCTGGGAGAGTTGTGTGGTGTTGCAGTGTGTGGAAGTGGATAAGAAGCAGGTGTTGCCTGGAGTGTGAAAGGATGAAATGTCAGAGAGAGTATTCTAAGAGGCTTTGTCAAATTTTCCTTAATAACCTAATCATAGGTTATATGCTTAGTGGTGTGTAATGACTGACATGGTGTTGTGGATGTATCTTCACCAACAGTGGGATGATGTCAGGGAATGAAGGGGTGGCCTAATGGTTAAGGTATTTGCCTTACGAACATGAGCTGCAGGGTTTGAGTCTCACAAGGGATAATTGGCTAGGCTTAAAATGGCTCGCAAGAGCAGTCAGCCTAGTACTAACCTATGAACCTATGAACCTATGCTAGAAGCTGACCTCCGTGCTTTTCAAACATTTACATCTCCCAAAGGACGCAATATTATTTTATAGGAACCATGAACAGCCTGCAATTATAAGGCAATTGCTACACTGCCAAAGAATACCTAATGCTACTAGATTGGCCACAGATGATGTGAAAGCCCTTTTGCGAGAGAGTGGAGGACAAGAGGTGGTCATAGTATTCAGTGACTGGTGGGAGACTACTTAGAAATACCTTCATGATTTAAGCATGAAGCATTTAGGGTGATTTTCAGAATCAGGCCAAGATAGCTGTTAATGAAGCAGTACTTAGTAAAATGACAGAATTAGGTTTGCCAGGATTGATAAATATTAGTTTCTCGCCTGTTGTCTGCTCCCTGGCTTATCCTACTACTGGTCACATGGCAGCAACACTCACCTAGGAATCAATATCCAGAAGAAGTGGATCCAGAAACAATAATGGTGAAACCAAATAACCAAAACACAGTTATGCTGATAGTACCCACAGAGAGAAATTCTCCAAGCTACACAGAGTAAAAAAATAGTTAATTCACATTCCCCTTAGTTTTGTTAAAGTCCACATAACTTCCTGTTTGGATGAAAGCTAAGTTCAAAGAAATATATTTGAGTGTACTTAAAAGAAAGAAACACGCAATTGTCAATTTGCATAATGTTGGCAAACAATGAATGAAAAAATAAAATTGAAACTGCAATCTACATGCTAAGAAAAATAATCTCAGAGGATGCAACTTTTAAACATTATTTTTTGTAGGGTGGCAAGCCCCCATGCCCCCCCCCTCCCCTCACTACTTATATATTCTAACTCGGAGATTAGACTGTACTGGGGAAAATAATATTTTGAAACCCAGGTAATGTAGTGATCGCATACAAGTGTCAATCCAAATTTGTCAAACACAGCAGATATTGTCCTTAATATATATATATATATATATATATATATATATATATATATATATATAGATAGATATATACTCTGTTAATAGTCAGATTATATGTGTAGTACATCTAGCCATCTAGTTTTCATAGTTTGGTTTCTGCCTTTATATGTATGTGTCTGCACATTCATGTTACTCCTTCTGTGGTGCATAGTGTTTAATTATAGTATTGTTTTTTGTATTTCTACTGCATGATGTTTTTTCTTCTCAGTTCCAAAAGCCAAGCTAATTGCTTGGCAACAATAAACTGTGTATTCTCTCCATCCCACTGCAAAATAAATGTATGTATATATGTATATAGATAGACAGAGTAGGCACAAAAGAGATGCTTTGACAGATCACATCAGCCCATGTACAGAAGTAACTTCCTCCCTCAATGTAATACATCAAGTTTTCAGACAAGGAGGGGAAAGTAGGGAGTACAACGACCCCCTCCTTTTACCAGAGCTCTAACTAATTAATTGATATAATAAATAGATGCTGTGGTGGTGAGACATACCACTAAACAAGTATTTGCATCAAATGAGATTCAATCCTATCAGCATAGCAGGTATTCTGATATCTATTAAGAAGGACATTGATGGCATGTTAAAATATGTCAAATACTAATTTTTAATACTCAGTTCTCATAAGAATTTATTGAAAGAAAATATGCATATAATATTCTTTTATCACAAGGACTTGTTAATGAAAAGAAGCACGTCAACTAACCAAATACCCTACAAATAATTCTTATATCCCTACTTTTCAACATTTTGGATTAAATGGAAGGTCAACTAGTTTGTCTTCTCTCATTTGCCAGCCTAATGCACTTCATATACTCATGCATGTAGCAACTTACCAATGCTCACAATGAGTTATTACTTGCCTCTTCACAAACCACCTGTGAGAGATGCAAATATTTAACTAAGATGGAGGCATCACTCTTACAAAAGAACACATAGTATGAGCACCACCATACCTTTAAATCACTCCAGATGAACACAGAGAAAATTATCATATGCTTAACCAGCAAAAAAGTCATTGTCTAAACCTCCAGCACATACTTCCACTTCCATACCTAAGAGTCACCAGAAAAAAAAAACTTTCCACAAAATTCAGTATGGTTAAACCCTCTACTAATAAAAAAAAAAAAAAAAAAAAAAAAAACGGTTGATTTGTGACTCCATAGTAAGGCATACAGACTCTATTCTCCCAAGTTTGGATAAAAGTTTCAGGTGACAAGATCTCCAATGTTTCAAGGGACCTGAATACCATTAAGATGAAAAAGTATAACTATGATATTGTAGTAGCCTTTGTGGATGTAAATGATCTGGCATGCAAAACCTTAAACATATGCAGACAGACATCTATGAGCTTTTCATGCATGTCGCAAAAGCAGGAAACACTTTTGTATTAAGCAAAATCTTTACTTCTCCAAGAATGGTGCAAAGATTGAAAGAAAATATATTTGATTTCAACAACTGGCAAAATAAATGGTGATATCTGAGGTGGAACCGGTATGTGTCAGCTTGGGATGAGTTGTTGCACAGGCTTATTTGCTTCACCAGGACCAATCTGAAAGTCTCATTCCGGGGCTTCTGCGTACTGGCTAATGCCTTTGTCGCCCCTAGAACATTTGTTAGTCAGACTACAACTAATGGATCTTCCAAACAAAACAAATCAAGCACTGAACACCATCAAGGTGGTACTGCTCAATGCCGTACGTGTAAATCAATCGCTAACATGGATTTGGAGCATATTCATGTGGGTTTATCATCATTATCATCATCATCATCATCATCATCATCATCATTATTATTATTATTATTATTATTATTGTTTTTATTATTGTTGTTGTTGTTGTTACCGACTCTTGATTTAAAAGTGTAGAAAACATACCCTCTATATCAGAATTTTGCACTTGCTACACTTTTAGACCATGTGAGAGCTATGGCGGAGAACATAAATTTGTTAAAGAGCAGAGGCAGATTCCTAGAGTCCCACAAACTGACATTATTGAGATGCAATTCTCTCCAAACAAAACTATCAGATCATAGCATGTTTCATTACCCTCCACAATGATGCCCTACAGATGCGTTTGATTCCTAAATATATTGGGTGAAATTCGAATACACAAAAACTTCATCATGGTTGCTGATTTTAACAACCCCTCTATAAACTGGGAGACATAAACTGCAAATGTTCAACTATTTCCAATCATTTCTGCATTTCAAGAACAAGCATCTTTTAGATCAAGTAGTCAAATAAATTAGTAGAAGACACATTTTCTAGACCTAGTCCTTACAGCTATAGCCTCTGTATGCATTATCTGAGTGGTATACCCCATCTCTAGTCAAGTATCTGGTAATCCTCAAACCATCAGGTACAAATCCCACACTTTTCAAAGACTTAATCTGTTCAAACCTCCTACAATTTTGTGATAGTCTCAAACTGCATAATCCCCAAAAGGCTGATAAAGTTAATAGCTCCCCAAACAAAGTCCATGCTCACCTAGAAACCTGTGTTAATTTGGCAATCCCTACTAGAACTAACAAAAGAATATGCAGCAAAACTAAAGACATAGGAATCAAGGTCAGCATCAAAAATTATCTGAAGTACGGAAAAGTATTATCAGGAAAACAAAGGCATCATATGCACTTAGGCTAGCATTGAAACTTAAGGATAATTGCAAATCATTCAAGAAATAACACCTGATGGTATATTACTCACAATGCAACTACATATTTAGATGTAGTGCATAAACACCAATATATTAACAGACACATTTGGTGAAAATTTCACCCAAAAGACACATACACAAAACCCACATATCCATAAGGATATCAAACCACCTGGCATCACTTCAGAACACTAAGATTACTCTCCAAAAAAAAAAAATATATCCTGTATGGGACACAATCACATACCAAGCTGCCTTCTGAGCAGCACTGAGCATGAGCTGGTGGACCTGCACCTACAGTTATACAACCTGAACTTATTCCCTGGCTTTGTCCCCAAAGTCTGACATACAGTGGTTGTGATGTCACTTCACATGGACAGCTCTCACCATGTACAGTGCAATTTACAGCTGGTTGAATCTCATCTGCAAGGCCATAGAATGGCTCATAACTAATCAACTATGATATTAAAACTGTTCTAAGACTTGACTCCAAGCAGTTCGGCTTTATTAAGGGAAGATCTTGTCTAATGAATTGTGGTTTTTTTTGAGGAAGTAAAACAAGCCCTTGGGCAGTAGTGGCAATGTCTATTAGCTATATGTTGACCTCATCAAGGCATTTGATACCATATCACATACTAACATAATCAACAAACTAAATCCATACTAAATTATTCCTCAGTTAGTTGCATAGCAATCTGGCAGAGGAACAGAACTTACACAGTGAGGGTTGAAAGTCTGTCCTCAGAAACCATGAAGGTAACCCATGAGTTCCCCTCAGGGATGCATGCTAGGACATCTGCTATTCAGCACACATTTATGTCTAATCTACAAATCAACAATGTGGATCTCTGGTTAAGCAAGTTTGCAGACTGCAAACTGGATACCACTCTCAAATTGCCTTCTGATATGCAGAAACTACAATGTGAACTTAAACTTTTACAGCTAGTGCTGTGAAAAGGGCATTAAACTAAATGCTAAAAATGTCAATATTGTACCATTTGTTAAACAACCTTCCCACCCAGCTTATAGCATTGAAAATACCCCACTCCATAATGAAGATGTTGTGAGAGGCTTTGGAACATGGCTAGATAATTCCTTCTCCATTGGTCATCCTGCTAAAAAAGTAATTAGGAAGTCCTATGTGATTCAAAGGGTATGTCCTCCCACCACTGCATACTTTGCACCTCTGGCACATCATCAAATACAATGCTCCCTTTGAGATATGTCTTAATAGGCATAGCACACAGATGGGGAGACCCAAATCTTCCTAACTAAAAAAGGTTATGTGCCTAAAAACCTGAGTTACTAAAAGTGCCTGGAGGGGTTAACTCTGAATAGGCTGTGCTCTAAACTCCTTACGGGTGATCTGTGTCTTGCCTTCTGAATTATTAGGAATTTGCCAAGTGCAAGAACCCTTATATCTTCACAACACGAAAAGTCCACTGAACACTAGGGCCAGAGACAGGAACTTGCTTCAGCAAAAAAAAAAAAAAAAAATACAACAGAGAACTAACCCTCCTCTGGAATAAATTTACACTCCAGCCAAGTAATATAACATACTACCTTCCATTAAAATAGATTTACAGTCTGGATGGGAAATCATAAATTCATATACTGGCATAACTGCCCTTTTACTCCTTGTAAAAGGAGGTAATGTCTATGGGACATGGACTCATGTCTTTAGCATGGTGTAAATGCCCACATGCCCAAGTTGCCTTGTAGTCTCTATAATTCTGCAATTCTATGTCCAATAATTTAAAATACAACAATTGCTACTATTAATACTATGTCAGATATTTATGCTGTATTAACGTGTACATGGTTTATCAGTTTCATAGACTAAATTGGCAGGATGTAGTGTTAGCTACCATAACTGAAAATTAGTATATCTCTTTCCAGCTACATTTCCAGAATCTATATTTATGTCTGGCCTTGCTTGCACTGAACATGCACATTTTCAGCACCTTATAAGAAAATGCTGAGCAGGTCATAAGTTAAGCCCAATTAAATACCTTGAAATTTCTCCACCTGTTTCCATGGAGACAGCAAATTTATAAATAAGGGCAGAGAATGAGCACAGCCCTACCTCAGGTGCCTCCTCTTCTATAGTGATAAACAGCACTAGGTTAAATATTGCACCTCACTAGCCTAATCCTTGGAACTCCAGGAGTACCTTAGCACAATGTAATAACACTGCAAGAGTGGCCATGGTGCATAGATGATCATTCTAATTAACAATTTTTGTCTACACGGCTGTGCTTAGATTTTGTGAATTCCTCATTTGGCTTCTCTTAAGCCTCAATAGGTATTCTCCAGTTGTTTAGATAGTTATTCTGTAAACCTGCATTAAAAATTAAATCAAGCATTCAGCTCATTACCACCAAAAGGATGAAGTGTCTGACACTTTGCAGCCTTAGCAATGTGCTAGCTAGCTTATTCCTGCCATTACTGAAGTGCAGAATTAACTCAGCATTAGTATTCTGATATCTTATTTCTGCTAAAATCTTGTATGTGTATTTACTGAACTTTTCATCTAATTTACAAACCAATGCATTACCTCCCCAATATGCATGTGTGCAAACTACTGAAAGAAATCAAAATAATACTTAATCAGCCAATTAAATATATAAACAAACAGGATACAAGATTATACTGTTAAAGAGATTGTGTATTTGCAACTTTGTGACTTATGTAGACAGCAGTTTGTAGGTAGATGATGTGACAGAACATTTTGAAAATTTCGATCAATAGTTTTGTAATTTCCAGTGAAAATGTCTTGTCCCATTTTGACAGAGGCATTGAGAAATCATTAAGAGTTAAGTGAAATTTCATGATTATATGTGTGTGCGTGTGGATCCCTGAAACAATGACAATGGTGAGGCAAAGGGGACAGCCACCTCAAGCGCAAGGTGTTAGGGGTGCAAATGGCAAAAGGTTAACAATTGCTAGTGCAGTATCAGGATTCATTTCTTTGCCAGCTTTTCTAAATGTCAGCTTGAGAATGAATGCTATTATGATGAAATATTTGTTTCGGCACTTCATGTATGGCATTATTTGCAGCAAATTATTTGCTTCAAATGTAACAGCATATTTGCTACAGGTTCTAAAGAAAAAGACATTTTCCCCTTCTCAGTTAGATAAGATACATAAATGGAGCAGATGCTCTTTTCATGAGATGTGGAACAATAGATTGAGGAGATGACCTTTTTTATTTATTTATTTTTTGTTTGTTTCTCAGCCTAGAGCAGAGGAACGTGAGATTGGGGAGTGTTACTGGGCACTAGATGGGCCAACTACAGCTCTGACGATTCTGTATATTTGTCTATACCACAGGATTTATGGACAAAGACTTTCAGATGTCCTTCTTATTTGCCAAGTATTATTTAAACTTACTGGAATTACTTTCCTGAGTTCCATGGATAACACGTATCTGGTTGAAGCCACAGCAGAATATTACCATACTGAGGCCTGATTGCATTGTCATACACATTGATTAAAATTATATTTTGTGGCATGACTACTCATTCTTTAAGGTTTAAAAATTCCAGCAGACTTGTAGTTTCTCCTCCAAGAAGGAGCAAATGTTCGACTTTTGCTTCACAAATTTTTATAAAAAAAATATATTTCAGGATTTTTTAAGGAGTAAGGAGAGGATCCAATGTACCTCTGTTAACTTTCAGAAAAGATAAAATAAAAAAGTTCTGATCACCACTGTCGTTTGGCAGTGTATTTAATAAAAGCTATATAAACTATCACAAATACAATAAAAGACTTACACAAAAGCAATAAAACAAAATGAAAAATAATATCTGCAGGTAAGTACTTTCACAGTTTACAAACCACTTCCTCACACCTACCAAACTACCATGGTGGTTGGAACATTTTTATTTTATATTTTCTGGATTTGTTGTATTCCAACCTTTACTTGGCTGTCTGTTTTCTCTTATCATACATAACTTTGAGAAAAGGCTATATTATTTACTAGAGTAACATTTCTTTGTGCTCGTTTGCATATTTGTAAGTACAAGACACTGAGTCAATAGCAGCATAATGAGGGTGCATGCAAATCTGTAAAATATGTGCTAATGACAAGATAACAGCAATACTCAAGAGTTGTGTTCCCTCTGGGAATCTGGACATCATTTGTAAAACACATGGTTATGAATTTCGAAATGAGCTGAAAGGAAATATACAGGCCATTTGTTAGCTGTTTACTTTGCATGTATATAACATGTTTAGTAAACAACTTATAACACAAGTGTAAAGTATTGTTTGGAAACACAGTCTGGCATATGCATACTTTAACTGATAATAAAGATCATTGCCAACACATAAACAAATACAGAGAAAACCCACTATTTGGCACTTTTGGAATCACAAAAGTGGAAGGATAATGTTAGGTCATTTGAGACTCGAACCCAAGACCTCCAGCATACTGTGCTGGTGCTACTGCCACTGAAATAGAAGCTTCCAAATAGACAGTTATGTTTTCCCTTTAAAGCTTTATCTTTTATAGCTAGGAAGCCCTCAGCATGTTAACCAAGGTCAAATTATAACTACCCTATTCCTGGGCATAAAAAAGACAGGATAAATGATGTGAGGTTGTGTGAAGTTATATTTTTCATGCCAGAAAACAGCTATGCTTGTCTATAATTACCATTGCTCAAATGTTAAAACTGTATTCATTTTCCTGAAAGGATGTCTAATATCATGACAGAATATTAACATCCATATTTATACTGCTTTATTCTTAACTACATATCTGATTTTATATAACACATATCTTTTTATTCAGGCATTTATTGTTGTGGTGAGTAATCTCACACATGTAGAGTTTTGCTTGTGTTCTTTTTCATTTTCTATTCTTTATTTGCATCTCATTTTAATCTGCAATGCTGCAAAATGCAGACCAGAAGTGTATGCCTTTTTAATGCAGTGGTTCTGTATTGTAAACTGCTTACATGACTGATCTTAGAAGCTTTTTGACATATTCCTCTGGAGGGATAAATAGCAAATTTAATGCACCACTGTCAGTGCAGTTGCATTTTTATGAAAACCGAATGGGGTGGATGTTGGCTGCCTGCCCCTGCAGTGATTTCAAGTGGTGCACCACAAGGTGCTTGGCTAGGCCATCTATCTCATTTTGATTGTCCTAATGAGATATACAAAATGGGCTATGGATAACAAAATATGCTAAATGTTGAAAAGTGTACAACACAAATGAAGAAAGATACAAAAGTTCTCCAAGATCCTACAAAAATTATACAGATTCTTTAGCACTAATGACCTCAGTGTCAGGAAATGTAGTGTGATGATACTGCATGAAAACAGCATGAGTAGTCAGAAGAAAATAAAATGGTAAAATCATGAAATACATAAGTAAGGATTATGACAAAACAGTAGAACACAATTTAAAATGTGTTCAGCTTGCAACCAGCACAGAAGAAATCTAAAGGTCATGTGTAGTAATACTGGAGAACAGTGTGTAGCATCAGACTTCAGCAATCCACCCCATTACTGAATTCAGTGCAACACTTTGTATCCTTTGAAAAAAAATCAACTGAAAGAACTTGAAAATGTTTAAAATTTCCTTCTGGAAAAGCCATAAGTAAGGAAAATACTAACTGTTCAGAAAATAATATACTCTTACTAAGAGATAACCTCTGCTTGGTTTATACAACAACGTCTAATCCAATAATATTTGCTAATCTGTACCTGGGGCACACCACTAGATAAACTAATACTATACTGGGGAAACTACAAAAAATTTACAAATGCATTATACAATGCTTCCAAAATAATGGAGTAAGTTTCCCCATATAAGCAAAAATCATCAGTCATCAGCTTCTTTCGCAAATAATCTTGATGTCTGTATCAGAATTAGAACATATAATTTCAGGATTATGGCAGTCAAGGGATTTATAGCCAGCACGTTGGGTGTCTGAAAACTGAACATATGAAGCTGTGTTAGCTGGAGCTTCTTTTTAACATTTATACAACTGAAGCACCATACACCGTTAGCCTACATTTTTCAGCTAAGTGAGGCATGCGACTATATATTTACACATTAATCCTCATGTAGATCACATCATACTAGGAGTTACAAGAGTGAATGTTTAGTATCTAATCAATGATATTATCATCGCAAACAGAAATATCAGGAAAAAAAGTCAGCACTCAGAAAAGACTTTCAGTATGAACACATTTTCATAATGAATGGGAATGCAATGCCTCTGTACATCCAGCTCTCTGAATAAACTAACTGCGAGAACTCCCTTGGAGATAATCAAAGTATCATTATATGAAAAGTTTTGTAATCTGAAAAAGGTAAAGAGGCAACACATTAATATGGACTTATCTAACAAATGTTGTATTTTGCCTTGTACAAACTGGGGTGGCTTAAACCATGATTTACTTTATGTTTTAGTTATGTGCCACATTTCTCAGTTAGGTTCTGGCAGTACTTTAACATATGCTTATGGAATGTATCCACTGTGTTAATTAATAGGTGTAGACTTATAATACAATGAAAAGTAAACATTCTGGATATTACTGTTCACAAAGCTTACAGAAATACTGGCTTTTGTTATGGTGATTTTTTAAAAATGTTTCCTTGCAGACTCACGTATAAAATCTGTGAGTTTCAACCTCAAGCTGAGATGACTGTTAGCTATGATAACTAGTATAAAGCTGCTAAAATGCTCACATGACACTGCTGTTTCAATGTAAATATCTGGTATAGTCCTTTTAGGAAGTAACCCATGCATTGATTCATTGCAATTTTTGAACTCTAACTCACCTGGGTTTGAGACAATGAAGAGTTAATATTATTTATGCTAAGCTGTCACACTGTTTGAAATGAAATTTTCTAATTTGCTGAAACTAATACTGAGTTGTGATTTTTTTAGCTAGACCAATGAAATAGATAGTATGGATCATGTAGCAAATTCTGATATATAGATCCAGGATTTTCTTGAGGAATGAAAACTATAAAACATCTACAGAGGTTCCTAAACTATGTTATACTACTTTGAGTGATTCAAAACCCTCAAGAGTTGAAATCATTAACCAAAAATCTTGCAAAGTCCTCATTTAGCTTAATCTGTACTGTTTTGCCTAAAAGTACTGCGTTTTGTCTGCCATGATGAAGTCTCTAGAGCTATTCAGAGACCTTGTTTGGAGACAACTATTTGCATAATGTTATATAACAAAGAAAACAGAATATGAAATAGAAGAAATCCAGGTAAACATGCTTTTGTATGTCATGGACAAAGAGGTTGAGGACATATATATTTCCTTTGCACTCTCAGAGGCCAGAATGCTACATATCAGTCAGTAATTAGCATTTTGCGACATAAAGACATGAGACATCAAGTTTTAACAGAGATGCCAAGCAAATACTTTTAAAGTGGTTATATGAACTGGCAGACAATTGTAGCTCTACTGGCACCAAAGACTAACAAACTAGGAGCGTACTTATGATTGGCTGGCAGACATAGAGGTATCTTAGACGTTACCAATTGAAGTTGATCTGACTTTCAAAAAATAATGCAAATCATGAGAGGGACTAAAGCAGTAAAAAGGCAAGATACTAATTTAAATTTGGCATATGATGTGGGTGAGGTAAATTGAAAGGTTAATAACAAGTTTCATGAAAGGCATAATTCTAGTTCGACTAACAAATATTGAAGGAGCACATTGAGAATAAGGCCAGCAAATGTATGAGGTGTGACTGTTACACAATGAGTCAGTGCAGCATGATTAATGGGGCAGAAGAAGAAAGAGATGCTCTGCAACAGACTCCCCTTCCAAGTAAAATAAAGCTCATCCCTTTCTGTATTCAAGTGCAACTTGGATCTATGGATGGGAACAGAATATTTACCCCAGGACTGCCACTGTACAAATCATGATCAGAGGGAACTCCAAAATCCTCATCTATCGCATGGGTCCTCTCAAATTATCAATAATATGATCCCAGTTATTATCATCAGGGGTAATATATAATTATTAACCGTGGGGTGGGTAAGGCCAATCTCAAACCACATGAGGTTAATTTGAGTACAAAAAAGGGAAATTTGCTAGGCTTAAAATGGCATGCAAGAGAGCTAGCCTAGTACTTACCTATGAACCTATGGCCTTATGTAAAATACTTGAATATTTTACAGTTATTTTTAAAAAGGTTTTATCTAAAAATGTAATTGACCTAAAATAATGTTTAGGAATAATTTCTCTTCGGTTCACTTACTATGGTGGCTGATGTAAAAGCAGTGTGGAAAGTGAAAATTCCTGTACATGGAACTCCTATGAATTTCAAGACTGATATAGAGGTCCATGTTACTGTGATATTGTAGTATCTCAAGGTGTCTATTTTTGCATGAAGCAGAAGCTGAAATTAGTAGCCTTGTAGACAACCTCAAATTAATTGACAGATTTCTGGCCATGTATGATTAGAAGGGGCACAGTTTTAGGTTTATTTGCTGGATATCCATACATAAATAATCCGCTGTGGCATACAACATGAGCTTATTTGCTAAAGTGAATGAAATCAGTATAGATGCACTTGGTGGCTTTGGTCTGCTTGACTCTGAGAAGTAAAGGATATGTTAAAAATGAATATTGTTGCATACACATTGATCACCACTCCCTCTGCTGTAGAAAGGAGAGGAAGAACTGAAATTACTGTAAAGCCTTGGCATCACTGCATGTGTAATTGAATTAATTGGTGTGGTCTTTTCATGTCAGGAATCATCAGTCACTAGTTCCACTAATCAATTCATATCATAAATCGGTAGTTCCACTAATCAATTCATATCACCCACTCAAGGTGCCACCAATGTACATAAGACTATTAATGAAATTTAAAAGGTTCAATGCCAAAGCAATACATGCGACTTGGAAATGGATAGTTATCAGATATGTCATCCAGAAATCACATAGATGACCAACCTTTCTCAAGGACCAATGATACATACGTGTAAAGTATAATGACGACAAGACCTATAACTAATAAAAGACTAGAAAAAAGTAAACAAGCGATTAAGCACGATCCATTGTTCAAGGGTGTAATTCAGCACATGTGCAATGCCTAGCCAAATCTATGGCCACAACCCAAACAGCTTATGCATATGTATTGAAAAGTTAGATCACAGTTACCACAGCATGCTGGAGTGTTGTTGTCATAAAACAGAAGAGGAATATCGTTAACTTAATGAGCAAAAGTACTATGTCAAATACACAATGATCATCTGGTTTGCACCAAATGCTGAGAAAGAGCCAAAAGGTCAGTTTGGTGGTCAAACATCAACAAAAACATTGCCATTCTAGTGTCAGACTCCCACTTTTGCATTATGAATAAACTGTTGCAGAGCAGAGAGCTACTGATGCAAAGCCATGACCACTAGGTTCTTGGCAAAAAAAAAATAGCTGCTGACTTGTGTGAGTTTGTAGGCAAAAACTACTGTGTTGGTGTTTGAGTACTACTCTCTTGATATAGAAATAATTTATGCACCAAGTACAAGTAGCCAATAAATACTAATCAGATTCAAGATTATATTGTTATGCTATGCTTTTCTTATGGAAGTGTACAGTATATGACAAGTGAGTTTTAACAGTTCATGACTGACGACTGTTTCAGTCATGCTACTTTAAGTCCTCACCGACATCAATCAAATAGTGAAGATGAGAGACAGAG
>NC_056732.1:771698233-771740733 GCF_019279795.1 Protopterus annectens
GGGTTAAAGTGTTTGTTGGACCGTGAAATTCTGTATGTGGGGGGTATGGAAGTATCATTTTTTTGCCTGATAATGTAGGTCAATGAGTGGTCACTAACATCATCAGGTAAGGTTCCTACCTTAAAAGTTTGGTGATGTTTATTAATAAGAATCCAATCTAAGGTACTCTCTTTTTTGTTTGGTTTGTTAATTCTGGTTGTGGAGTTGATGGTTTGAGAGAAGCCATGAAGGTTAATATGGGAAGTTAGAGTTTCAGTATTGACACTTTTCCAGTCAATATTAAAGTCCCCTAATATTATTGTTTCTTGTGGGTAAGTTGATGACATTGAGCTTAGGATATCCTCTATAGAATTGGTATTATTACCAGGTGGTAGGTAGATACAGATGATGTATAGGGATTTACTAGGGTTGAGTTGAAGTCTGGAAATAAGGACGTCTCCATTATTATCATGTGGTGGGTTATTAAGGTACAGAGGTGATTTGTAGACCATCTTTGGATAGTATTGCTATGCCCCCTCCCTTACGCTTTATGCGGTCATGTCTCAGTATATTACATCCTGGAGGGATGATTTCATTGTCTTTAGTTTATGTTTTAACCATGTTTCTTAAGATGTCAAAGGAGTGAACATCTAAGAGGGCATGCAGATGGGCAACTTTGTTATTAATACTGCAGATATTGAGATGTGCTATTAGGAGTGAGTTAGGGTGTCTGATGGGGGTGAGTGGGATAGTGGGATTGGGGCAGTGAGATACAATTGTAGAGACATTGGCTGGGCCTGGGTTAGGATGGATGTCACCATCTTTTATGGAGATGTTTTTTAGTTTTAGTATGGGATTATATATATATATATATATATATATATATATATATAAAACTGATCTGATATTTAAATTTCCTTACTGTATGTTTAATATATTTAATGTGTGCAAGTCTGTGATACTTGGCTAGAAGGTAGCTAGGTATTGATGTCATATTTATATGATTATGGGAGTGAGTAAGAGTTTGAATGGCTGTTTGTTTTAGAGGGTAGTGAAAGTAAACATAATTCAGGTTTTCGAATGAGGTTAGGAGATAGGCTGAGGTTAGAGCAGGTATGAGTGAGGCTATGATTAGTTGCTTAGTTAGAGTAGTTTTAGCAGCTGTTGGCATGTTGCTAGGTTTGGTATTTAATAATGTAGAGGAGGGAGGATTAGAATGAGACAATATGGAGAGGTATTGGATGTGATAAGTAACTCTGAGTAGAGGGAGATTTTGAATGGTTAGGGAGATAGAGGGGTGTGATTCAATTCTCTAAAGTGGAGGGAATGTAGGATTGGTAGGATGGGGAAGTGGGTGTGGTTAGGATGTATAAGTCTAGGACCACTGGGGGGTGGGAATTGGGGGTAGGGTAGGGGAGCGGAGTAAGCCCGCAGGGCGAACGGAGCGGGTAGAGACAAGAGAAGGAGGAATAAGAACAATCAGTGAAAACAGCTCAAAATGTAAGGTAAGTAAAGTTAGAGGAGAGTAAGGAGGTTGGGGAAAAAGTTGTGGGAAGGATAGGAGAGGGTTTTGTTAGGTGCAGTGGAATAGTTAAAAGGATGAAGTAGAGTGAGCTAACAAACAAAACTTGGACAAGGGATTGAAAACAGAATATGTTAAAGAGTAGCAGGTAAGCTGAGTGGGAGGTAGGGCTAGTGTAAGGTTGCCACCTAGTGGCCAATCTCAGTAGTACAGTAGTAGATTCTAAGAGGGAGAGGACAGGCCAGGGAATAAGTTATATGAAGCTAGTAGTTAAGGTACTTTGCTAGTATGGAGGAAGGGTATTCAGGCTGTAAGGATATGGCTGCTGGCTATTCTGGCTTAAAAGCAACCTTTTAGGTGCCACAAAGTAGTTGCTACAATTCCAAATTATACTATCAGGTGTGGGAGACCAACATACTTTTTGCTTCCTTTTAATACTTTAGGGAACAGGATAGAAGATGTTAAGATGAAACGGCAGGCTGGAGTGGATCCTTAGTCATCAGGTCAGAGGAGTAGGTTTCCAAGGACAGGATGTGCAGCTTATAGAGCAGGGTACTTGTTGTGATAGATAGTGTAGAAAGAGAAAAACAAAAACAGGAACAGTGGTTGAAAAAAAATCAAATTTAGAACAGTAATCAAATATCATGTGCTAAGTTGATGTTTAGAACATATAATAATAACAGTGATGTGAAACAATACTGAACTGTAAATGTTTTAGCAAGTTGATAAACATAGCATGGACAAACCTTGCTTAACAGCACTTAAACAGTTAAAGCCAAATGGCACCAGAAAAAATTATCAGCAGAATATTCTAAACCTTGTCTAACAGCAATTAACTAGTTAAAGCCAAATAGCACCAGAAAAATTATCTGTAGAGTATACTAAATCATTGCTGTAAGAGGCATATTAGTCAGATAAATTCATAGAATAATTATGATAGCAAGGCAATCATTAAGAAACAAGATTAAATTCTAACAGCCAGCAGGCAACATCAAAAGTACAGGTAGAAGGAGGCTAAACAAGGGGAACAATGCACGTTTAAGGTTATACAGCTCTAAGATGCATGCTTCCTCCCAGTGCAGATATGCTTACTCAACAGAATGGGCTACAAGCTCCCGCATTAGCAAACACTGTAATTTAAAGCCTTAAGGGGATAAGGCTGAGGCTCTGTTTCGGATATAAGTTAAGAAAACAGAGGAGTCGCCTGTATCCTGAAAAATACATTATATATGCAAAGTACTAAGTTAACAGCAGTCACTATAAAAGTAAGCAATTGAAGGGTTAAGGCTAAGACTCTGCTGCTTAAATAAATTAAGTAATCTGTGGTTTTGCCAAGTCAAGTAAAAGCACAAAGGTACAAAAAGGGTAAATATAGCATCCGTAGTTAGAGGCAAACTACTATGTAGAATAGGCAAAGCTGGTCACAATAATGTTAGTTAGCCATTAGGGTATAATGCGCTACCCACAATCACAGCAAGGACCTAGGTAGAGACAAAATAAAGCCTCCATGAGGGAAGTGCGGTAGAGATTAAAGCTCTTGCACCTTTACAATGTTAGACATGTTCTTGTCATTATGTTGCTAGTGGAATTAAAAAGTGAGTAGATAACCTTTAAAAACTCGGCGCTACCCATGCTAGTAAAATCAAATAGTGATTATATGTCCTTTAAAAGCTCTATATTACCCACAGTTCACATCAGGGGTTTAGGCAGAGAGGCTAGTGGAATTAAAAAGTGAGTAGATAACATTTAAAAACTCTGCACTACCCACGCTAGTAAAATCAAATAGTAGTAATTATGTGTCCTTTTAAAAGCTTTATATTACCCACAGTTCACATCAGGGAATTAGGCAGAGACCAGTGCAGCCTCCGCTTGGAAAATATACTCAGTTTAAATTCTCTGGCACCTTCACCACAATCTAGAGACATAAGGTATTAGCCCTTCAATGATTAGGTGATATATCGCAGTATGTTCCTTGGTAGGCCAGTACAGGAGAGGTTTGCTATTTATGTATTTATTCATTTAATTTGTTTGTTTGTTTGTTTTTGGTTACCTTACTGGATAATGGGCAAAACAGAGGTTACAGCAGAGGCGTAGCTATATTGGTGTGAAGGGGGCAGCCACCCCAAGTGCAAAGTGGTAGGGGGCAGGATCATTAGTTTTCAGTCCATACTGGCTCTTAGAAATAAATGCTAGTATTGTAGTGTTCCATGTGTGCTTTTTATAAATACAACAGTTTAATTGGAGAAATTACATATATATTTTTTCTCTGCTCACCTCAAGTCCAAAAAGAGAAGCTTTTTTTGTTATTCTTCAGCCTAAAGTTGTAGTGGTGCCAGATCAGGGAAAAGCAGAAATAGCTAGCTAAACCTATAGGTGTGAGGCAGGAATTATTGCAACAGATGGCTTTCATTTTTGAAAGCTGCAGTTTGGAAATGCACTAGTGCTACAAATCACCATCTGTTTTCTCGGTCAGTAATGAATATCTTGACTAACATGTAAATTCAAAATAATATGATAGTTCCCTTTGTGATGCATACATGTAAATGCTGTGATGATAGCCACGCTGCTGTCTTAAGTTAGGCATGTAATTATGCACTAAATGATAACTTAGTAAAAAAATGTAAGTACTAGAATTTGACATAGCCCTAAGAACTTCTGCTAATGTTTTTTTTTACCTTGTGTTGTCTTTTCTTTCTCCTCTTTTGAAGTATCAATGACAATCAAGTGTATTTCAAATTGTTATGACTTCTGTCTTTGAATATTATAAGGAAAACTATTTATTAATTATTGTGGTCATTTGACTACAGAGTTTTAGCTCAATTGCTCACATAACACTTTTTTGTATATTTTCATTTACCATGTTCTGCCTTAGCTAAGTGACATATGAAATAATAATAGCCAAAAAAATGAAAGTATCAACCATAAGATAGAAGCTATGATAGAAACTGACACTAAGAATGTTAACCCTTGATACATTACAATAAACATATTAATAGCTATCGATCATATTTATATTCACAGTCTCATAAATGAGGAAATCACGTTATTGAGGGGATAGTGTAAGATGTCATAGTCAGAGAAAGAACAATGCACTGTTAATGTCAATGCACAAAGCATCATACTAGAGACATTTTAAGTTATGTACTAGGAATGTGGATATATGCATTATTTCTAGATGTACATCTATATTTACAAATTATTGTATGATATCAGCTGAAATCTTAGACAATGCTGTAGAACCCTATAATTAATACTTGCACTGTAGGATATACAGCTGGAAAGATAATTGAGCATTATTCATATTGTTAATAATGCATATAGGCAACTTTTTTCATATTGCTGTAAATATCTCAATAAAAACAATGAGAAATGAATTTCTTATGGTTGCATAAAAACTTGAGTGAGGCTAGTCCTGGGTTTGAATCCCTCAGTCTCCTTTCAGTGATTCCAAGAAAGTCACTTAACAAGCAATGTCCTAGAGTCAAACATGAAAAGAAGCAACTGAGCTAACTGGGTTTAACTGGATAACAAATAAGTAATAGGAGTGGCTTCCCATAAATGCTATGACTTTAACCTTTTTTCTCAAATATTTTTTTTATTACATTTTTTCATAATATGAAATCAAAAATGATATACAGTACAACTGAAGTTGTTGATGTTACAATTTGCATAACACGAGCAAGTTATTAAACTGCGTGTTCACACACTGTAATAAAACAATTTCAATTTAGCTAAAGTTAACAACAGAGGATTACCATGAAGTTATGATTGTGTTATGGTTCAGTCAGGAGGTATGAATATAGTAAAGCAATTGACCCTATACATCATGGTAATACAATAAGAGTATATCTTGAGGCATAACACCAACTTAGTGATACACAAAAAATGTAAACTACTATACATATATATATATATATATATATATATATATATACCATATTTATTGCCACCTTAGTTGATGCTGTTACTACTCTTAACTAACGAAAGTGTTTAATAATTTATGTATTTTCTCATGCCTTGCCATTCATGATAGAATATTAATTAAAGCTTTACAGAAGTTCTGATAATATGCCTGGTTCTTTTGACCTTTGGTATACAGCTTCTTAGCTAATACATGTTTTTTGCCATATTCTTGTATTCTGTCCAATTAAGTTTGGATCTGTCCAGCCAGTTTTGGCTATGTAAAATTTTAATAGGGCACATAGTGTTATAGTGATGTGTTTAGTGAGGCTATTATTATTGCTCTTAAAATATGTAGTATCGCTGTTTCCCATGATAGAGTAGATTTTGAGTAGCCTGTTTTTTCTAACAGAAATCTCAGTGAGCACCACAGTTTATAAACATTTTTGCTGCTCGAGAAGATATGTAGAATATCAGCTTCTTTATTAGGACAGAAAGAACAATAGGGTGACTTAGATGGATTAAATATGTTAAGATGGACAGGTGTATGGTATGCATTACGACAATAGGGTGACTTAGATGGATTAAATTTGTTAAGATGGACAGGTGGATGGTATGTATTAGGACGATAGGTGACTTAAATGGATTACATTTATTAAGATGGACAGGTGGATGGTATGCATTAGGACAATAGTGTGACTTAGATGGATTAAATTTGTTAAGCTGGACATGTGGATGGTATGTATTAGGACAATAAGATGACTTTGATTGATAATTTGCTAAGATGGACAGGTGGATGGTATGCATTAGGACAATGGATTACATTTGCTAATTTGGATAGGTGGCTGGTATGCATTAGGACAATAGTGTGACTTAGATGGATTAAAGTTGCTAAGATGTACAAGTGGATGATGTGCATTATTGAAGATCATGATCTGAGTGTATATTAGTTTCTTAAATGGCATCAGTTTTGTGGTGTTTCCAATGGCTAATTACTTCTGATTCTCTGTAAAATTACTGCATTTTTCTTCCCAATACTTTGAAAATAGGATTGTATTTTGATATTTAATTTTAGTTTTTAATTTATGCGTGTTTGAGAGCATTTTCTTTTTGTATAAAAGCATCTTTTGAATTTGTTGTGCTAGCTTGATATCTTGCTCCTTTACAATAATATCCTTAGTTATTTTGTTAGCTAAGTATAAGATTTGTTTTATTATCACATTATATTTATTACTTGCTTTAAGTATGTTCTTGATGTTTTCTAGTGATAGGTTTTGTAACTGGTGGAAGTCCCATACTGTATGATTTTTTTATTAATGGATATTTATCCAAGTTTAACATAGAGTTTGCTAGTTTCATATCAGGATTGCTGTGTATTGGTTGTAGAAGAGTAATCGTATGTTTTAGTTTTAATGATATTAGTAATTTCTTGTAAATTTCACACGTATTGATTAAAACTTGGTGAATTTTTAATGACTTAAGGGTTTCTTGATTTAGGAAGGGAATTGCTTTCAGGTTAATTTTAGATGGAGTAATATTTTGGTGAAATAATTTAATCCATAATGGGTACCCAACAGATCGTAGTTAGCTATTTGAATAATCCTGCTAGCATTAATTATTTCATGGTAGAGATGTAAGTCCAGAAGGCTTAGACCTCCTTTTTCTTTTGGGAATATTAGTTTGTTGTAACTAATTCTTGTACTCTTCGGGTACCATATGAATTTTGCTAGTCAAACTTTTATTTTATTAAAGAAGGTAGCTGGAATTTTCATGAAAGTGGCATTCATTTGGTATAATATTTTAGGGGGTATGTTCATTTTGACAACTGAGGCCTTCAATAAAGTAAAGAGTTTAAGCTTTTCTCATTTGCTGATGTTGCAGACTATATTATTCCAAGTTTTAAATATGTTGTTATTAATCATATCTGATTGTGTATGACTAAAGATTATACCTAAATATTTCAAAGTATATTCCACTTTTATATTAGTCTCTGGAAAATAAAATTCCTTATGGGCCTAGGGGGTTTAGTGGATAGATGATTTATTAGGATTAATAGCATAGTTTGATACTTGGGAGAAATTGTCTATGGAAATTAAGATTTTACCAAGATTAGTATTAGGGTATTGAAAGTAAATACTTAGGTCATCTGCAAAGGCTGTGTATTTTATTTGGGTTTTTGATACTAAAACAAGGTGATGGTATGTTCCCTGACTAATTAGTAGAAGTAGTGCTTTTTATAGAAATTGAACAGTTTGGGGAGAGTGGGCATCCCTATCTGGTGCCATTAACCATTTTTATCAGGTTAGATGTTTTATTAGTATAAAGTGTTGTACTTGCCTTACTATATAGTGTTTTGATCATGGTTATATATTTTTGTGGGAATCCAAATGGACAGAGTATAAAAAGGAAGAATTTTTGATTGACTCTGTCAAAGGCTTTTGTTGCATCCACTGATAAAGCATATTTATGGGATTTGTCCTAAGCACATAGGTGGGTTTGTGCATCAATGGTTAGCATATTATCCCATACTTGTCACTGACTCATAAAGCCTAGCTGCTCACGTAAAATTATAAATGGAGCGACTTTCTGTATTCTGTGTGCTAGAATTGTTGAAAGTATCTTCAAATCTATATTTATCAGCGCAATGGGTCTGCAGTTGTTTGGATTGTTGGAGTCAGTGTTTGGTTTTGGGATAAATATGGTCTTGGAATTATTAATATATAGGTCTGATATCCCGGATTATAATATATGGTTGTATATTTTTAAAAGTACTGGTGCTAATTGTTGTTGGAAGTGTTTATAGAACTCTGCCACATACCCATCAGGACAGGAGCTTTCCCTAGTTTTAGCTTTTCAATAACCTTTTTTACTTCCTCTACTGTTAATGGACATTTTAGGTTGTTAGACTGAGTATCATTAATCTGAGGGAATTCTAGGTTGTCTGCAAAATTTTGGAAAAGGCCGTCATGGATATGATCTTGTGGACCATAGATGTTTTGAAATACTTCTTCAAAAGCCTGCATTATTTCACTATCTGAGTTAAGGGTTTTATCTTTATATTTATTTCTTGTATTTTACAAGGGGGTTTCTGACATTAATAAGCCTCGTTAGGATTTTGGAGGGGGTCTGCACCCATTCAGCATATTTGTATAGCATTCTTAGTTATATGAATGTATATTGTTGCGTTAGAATCTCATTTAGTTGTTTTTGTAAGCTTGCCATTTGTTTCTCAAGGGTAAGTGAGTGATTTTTTTTGTAGTTTTAGTTCAATTAGTTTTTTGTTTGCCCTCTATGTTACTTATTTTTTCTCTATTTAGTTTTTTTATAGAGTGAAGCTTTTTGAATCAGGATACCCCTCGTCATGGCTTTAAAGGCTGCCCATTGAATATCTAAAGGAGTATTATTGTTTGTAAGGTTTTTATTTAATTGATTAAGAGAGTCAATAATTTCCTGCTCCACTTCTTTGATTTTCAACAGGTTTGAGTTTAGGGTCCAGTTTGAAGTATTATAGGTACTAAAGCTAGATTAAGACTTTGACCTTCTTATATCATTAGCAAATTCAGGTTTTCTTTACAGTAAAAGGATGTTTATCAGTCTGTTTGTATATTTATTGAATTATTTGCAATTCACCATAAACTGATTAACTTGCTATTGGTGAGTTATGATATGTAAACAATTGAGGTTTATTACAGCACAACACAATTACATTTCTAGGCATGTGTGCACCTTGCAAGTTTCATTTATAGCTTCACTAAGCTGGATATCAGAGATGCCCGTTTTGTTACACAGCACAGTCTCTAGCTGACAACATCTGCAGTCTATTATGTTGCACAGCTGTCACACACTGAGCAAAAAAGTTTGTTTTTTCTAATGCATGGGAATGCATGAATTGTCCCACAGAAGTTGATGCTACTGTTAAAATTAGCTTCATGTTATTTACATAATTTGTTTAACTTCATCTACAGTTAGACACCGAGTTGAGAAATATGTCACCACATGTTTAGTAATGGACTGTCTCTTAGAAATTCCCTACTTAAGTAGGAGACCAGGCATCATGGTCCTGTCTAGCCCGTGCTATCTAAATAGAATGAAAGATAACCATATGTCTCTGCTTGTCTAGTCTAAAAGAATGCAGGAAAGAACTTTATTGTTTTGATATCTAGATATACCTAGTATTGTAGAGGAGATAATATGCTTGGTATTATGTATTTTAAACCTACTCTCTCCTAAAAATGAAGCTGCTCTCATCAGATAGTAGAAAAAAAAATTTTCAGACATGTTCTAAACTTCAACACCCTAAATGTGAAAGTGGTTTGATACCAGCTTATAGAAAAATCCTCTGAGCTTCAAAAGATCACATTCATTAGACAGACTTATATTGCACACAATTCCATTTTCATGAATTATGTTTACTTTACTCTTTATATTATGTTACACAGACAAGTGGATCCGTATGGTTTTGCTGCCCTTTATAGCTAATAAATAAATACCATACTTCATAAAAATTGCCCTGTCTCTTATCTATTCTTTTTTCTGTTTATAATGCTTTAAGAACAAAAGCAATTGCATTGCTTGAACCATGATCTTATCTTAAATTATGAATGTTGTTAAACTGAACGTTTATGATATCATGATTCAACAATATGCTGTGGACGTTATACAAATCTGTCAAGCTGAAAGTGTAATGCACTGTCTGTAATGAAAGGGCTATTGAAAATGAGTTCCATATTATCGAAATGATCAGCAAACCTACAAGTACATACACAGCAGCTCTGTTTTCAAACCATCAGTTTGGAATCTGTCTTTATCAGCATCAGTCAGAAGTAAAGAATTTCCATTTCTTTCAGGATGCACAGAAATAAGGTATTTTTATTTTTGTTTTCCTGGGGTTTTAAGTAGGAATTGTCTGCTTTTTCTACTTGTCATCTCCCAGATTTAAGTTTGCATCTTTGCTGCTTGAATATTACAAGCTCTAAGATACAGTGCAGCTGACAAGTGTCCAAACTGACAAGGCTGTGTTTACTTACATCACTGTTCTGCATGACTTTCTTGCTTTTAAAATGAGACTTTCAGTAAGTTCGGTGGTGTGCAATTATTTCGTACAAATGGAAACCATTTTAATGAGCCTATGTCCAATAGTTTTGTTAACTTTCCATGGAGCATGCTTTTGGGCCCTTCTTTTTTCAAGTAAACTTATGCTGAAAGAAGTATATATTGCTTCTAATGCATACTGTTCTTTCCTTTTCCTTTATTCTTTTAATTTGCTATTTATGTCATGTTTTCCTTTCTGTCTCTTGAGTTGAGATCATAGGCTGTTGGTTCATACATATATAAAAGGCATACTATAGAGAAAAAACACTGAAAAATATATAGAGCTAAGACAAATATGCCATGAAGTACTAATGTACAATGTAACCCATGCGTGACTTTATAATTATCCATCCAATTCTCTTGTGGAATTTTCAATGCAGCTAATATATTGATTTGCTTGATGTGTAAGGATGTTTTTTTTTTCCTTAAATCACTGATATGTTGGGTTAGAAATCTATTATTTCAACAGATTCCAATTGTGTGTAAATGATCATTAAAACCATTAGTGTGGAAGTGCATGAAACACATACAGGTGCAGAAGGTCAAACAGAGAAGGGCGAACATTTCAGATGTCGTTATTTTGCAGAATATCTCTGATGTGAGCTCATATTTTTGCTCTGTTCCTTGTAGAATTTGTGGTTTTCTATCAAATCCATGAGGACTGCATTCACCAAATAATATTGTATATTTTTGCTTCACAGTTCATTTCCTTCTGAAAAATGCATGTCATTGCAAAACCTGTTATTCTATACGTTTTCTTAGTATTCAAAAGCAATATTTAAAACCTGCCTCTGAACTTAGACCTTTGTCCCTCATCATTTGTTGTCTTTGTCTTTGTGTCTTGAGTTAATACATTGAGAGGAATGATTTGAGGTAGGGTCTTCGTTGTTAGAGAAGCCAAGCCACAGATCACTATGAAAGAGACTGTGAGAGATAGGTTATAGTGAGAAGACTTTTGAAACATCAGATATCTAAGGGACTTTAGTAAAGTCAGTTTCTTGGTTAGAAATCACTGGGGAATTTCTGTTTGCACAGGATGCTTATGCAAGATTCATGTCAAATGGGGTATTGTATTTGAAGATGGGTTTGATAAGACAGTGTAAAAAGGAATTATGATTTCGTTATTCACAATGAAAATTAGATAAGCCATGGTGAAGGATTTCATGACTAAAAGTGATTAATAGTGGTCAAAGGAGAGCTCACTGCTAGAAAAGGTATCTTCATCCCTGATGACGGAGTCTGTTCTTGGGTGATGTTCCTTTTTATGGTGTGAGTCCGGGAACTTTTGCTTACCAAACAAAAAACACACTGCATTTTTTAGCAATACACTTAATTCCAATATTTTTACACCAGATTTTAGTCACATCAAGCCCTTAAAAAGGATTTGAGTAACAGAAGGAAACCATAGGATGACACATAGTTTGCAGTTATCAGCAAATTTAGTGAGCTGTAAGAAATCTGCTTCTATTTTAATGTCTGAAAAGTAGATGAAGAAAAAGACAGAGTATAAGACAGAGTGATGAGGAGCTCCACTTATGGCATTGCATTGTGGAGAAGAGGTACTCTCAACCTTAACTGTTTTAATGCTGTTGGTGAGCCAATCCAGCTCTATGCATCAGATGATGTAGGGGGTGATGTTAAGTTGTGTAAGCTTATCAATAATAACCAAATGAGGAGCTGTACAAATGAATTTAGACAGGACCACATAAACTGCATGGATTGAGTGGTCCATATCCATGGCTTCTTAGTCCTGAGCCATAGGTTCTGGGTCCTGAGCCATAGATTCTGAGTCCTGACCTTACTGAAAGAATCAAAGCACTTGGATTGTGTAGGTGAGATCTACCATTATCAAAGACAAATAGATCTGAATCAGGAAAATGCAGGTTGCTCATACAATTGATGTTGAGATCTGCTTTGATGCATTCCATGATGTTACCCCTTATACTAGTGAGACATATGGGTGAGTAATTCCATGGGGTTCAATAAGGCTGTCTTTATGTGTAGTGGAATCAAAAAAACAGTCCCCCAAGCATCTATTACATAACTAATGAAAAGTGGATATTAACTAGATTAAGAAGAATTTCAGCAAAGCTGTATTTACTGCTTATATAGAAGGTGGTCAGACACATTGTCCTCACCTATTGAAGTGGCATTCCTGGTTTTTATAGAGTTGTCAGGACTTGAAAAAGAAGATTAACAGTTAGAGCATGAATAATAGAGACAACTGAATGTTGAAAAGGTGGGGTGAAATTGTAACTAAATTTGTCAGCAAGGATGTGAACAAATGTTCTAAGAATCAATATGAAGGGAACTATTGGATGCTATCTATGAGCAGACCCGAGTGTTACAATGGAAATTCCTGATACAGTTAAAGAAGGAATTGTGACTGCCTTTGACAATTTGACAAAAGTAGCAGTTTTTAATTTACAAGCAACTTTTGATTTACTAATAAAATGCTTAACAGTTATGTTAACCTTGTTTAGATCTCTTTTTTTCAACAAAGAGATATAATTTCTTATAAATGCCAAGAAACCGTTTTCTTCTGTCATATGATTTATTTATGAGGGAATTCCAGCATAAGGGCTTATTCCATTGTATATGTGGTATATCAGACTTGATGTTGTCATGAATTTTTAAGATGAGAGAAGAATTCAGTAGTATTCATTGTAGCTTTGGCAAGGCTTTTACTGAAGATGACAACTTTGAAAATTCTGCAGGTTATCTGAGTCAATAGGAAGGCTAGTTTTACTTTATGGATGCTGTAGGATATAACTGGGAAAGTTGTATTTTTCTGAGGGTGAGAGAAGACAACAGTTTGCTAGTCAGACCTAGCCAGATTAAGGAATTAAACCTGCTAGATGCAGTTGTGCAGATGTAGATAATACTGGTGAAGACAAGGTCAGAAGGATTTCTGCCTTGAGTTGGACATTATAAGATTTGGAAAAAGGAACAGACATTCACAAAATCTAAGAAATAATGTGCATACTTAATATTTATAGTGTAGGTATGTCATTTGGTGGAAGGGTAAATTATCTCATCTGAAAACAGTATATTGTGCATAATAAATATATTTTGCAAGTAATTTCAAGTAATTTAGGAATAAAACATGATAAGTATGAGACACAGAAGCAGATCTATAATTCACAAGGTGATGATAGTTGCTTTTGATTAGCTCAGCTAGGACATCGAGGCACTCAAGGCTGATATCATGTGGAATTTGTCATGAGATTGTTGGATGATGGAGAAATAACCAGATAAGGGGAGACAAATGGTTTGGTGTAAGTGTGCAGATGTAGACAATACTAGAGAGGATAAGGATAAAAATATTTTTGCTTCTAACTGGGCAGTATAACATTTGTAAAAGGTAACAGGCATTCTCAATATCTAAGTAACACTGTGCATGCTTATTATTTATAGTGTAAGTACATCATTTGATGAAAGAACAAATTAAGTCACCTAAAAACATATATTGTGCTAAATGAATATATAACAAGTGGAGACAAAGAAGATGATCTATAATGCACAAAAGTTATGATAGCTGATTTTGTTTAGATCGACCAGGACATCAAGACAAAATGTTCCAAAAAACCATAAAGACCAAAAAAGGAAGACCAGGGGTAAACCACAAAATGATTTAATAAAATACTGAGTGCTTTTGTCTGGTGTTTGAACAGACTACTTCAGAGTAAACCAGCACAAATACAACCAAGTTTATATAACACATATAATCAGTCACATGACTCCACCCACCCATACAATTAAATGTAAAACCAGTAGATAACAAATACCTTCATTAAATAAACTGTCAACAATGAAATAAATAAAAAGAAAAAAATAAATGTTTTCATATATTTTTATACTTGGTAAGACCTATGTTTTAAAACACTATCAATAGATATCTGCTCATTAAGCCCTGGGGGGTTGGCATTTAACCTTAGTTGCCAAATCAACTCACATTGCTCTAGTAAATCCTCCCAAGGCCCTCCCCTAGGGCTTCTTATTAAACCATCCAAACCAAAAAATAAAAAAAATAATGACCTTGATTATTACTAATGTGTTTAGCCAGAGAACTGGTAGCATTGCTTTCCATAATGTCCTAGGAATATTCATAAATACACTCCCTAAGTTTCCTCTGTGTTTTCTCCACATAGAAACAGGTGCATGTTTGACTGACAGAGAGCAAAGTAGATCACTCTTGTGGTGTTACAGTTACCACCAAAAGTGGCTTTAAGCAGATTACCATTAACCTTTACATGGTCTGCCATCAAAACCAACTTGCATTGGGAACAAGACCCACATATCTCTGTACCAAATTTCTTATTAGAATGTAAACCCGGATGTGTAACACTAGTTTTTTTTTGTTTGTTTTTTTTTTGCGTCTTTGCGTCTTTTTGGATCATTTTGTCATTGAGTTATTGAGGTTCCTGGTTTCAAGACATTAAGACACTCGAGGTTAATATCATGTGGAATTTGGAATGACATACTTGGACGATAAATGAATATGGAGAAGGCAACATAGCTTCTGAGAGGTCTAAATAAATGGTAAGTACAGAACCTGATATGATAATACCAAGTTTCAATAACAATACAGATATATGTGTCTTCAACTATCAGTAAGACATTGAGGAAAGGCAGTTTTTTTTAATCCTTGGATTAAGTAATGCTGTCATGATGTATGCTACGGTTATATAGCTAGGTAATGAACTTTGCCTGAAAATGTACTATAGGGGCTGAATAAACTTTAACTGAAATGAAAACTGCATGAGCTGAGAGGTGTATTCCATATTTGGTAAAACACAATGGCATGCCATCTTCTCCCCCATGTTGATACACACAAGATTCCCCTCAAGTTACCCCAGTCCTTCTACTGTGGCATGACAGAATTCTGCTAAAGACAAGAGTTTGTAGCTGCCTCAGGCACATGCAAATAGAGCTCCTTCATGCCTTTCCCCATCAACCTTAAGATCAGTCACACTCTAACGGGCAGTCATTATATCATGTTCATACTAAAGGAGAATTCCTCTAAGATCTATGGTTACCTTGTGAATTCTGTAACCTGAAAGGCATATCATTGTCACCATGTCCATGGCTATTCTCATATAGTATAGAATATATAGAGAGTATAGAATCTTTGTGCCCATTATTGGATTACTGACAACTAGGGCTTACCATGGGAGATCATAGGTAAATGAGGCCTTATGGATATAGTCTTACAGTGCTTTTGTCTCCTCACACAATTTTCATTACCCACTAGGAACAAACTCCACAGCACTGCACATGCTGTCTCCTCTCAGGCACATAGTCTTTGGCAAGCTCTCTCCATCAACATTAAGGAAGTCAACACTTCTTCCAAATTCAGAATGCAACACCTCTCTCAAGATTCACTGAATATTGACTTTATAATCTAATGTATGTATTTTACATTACACACTGCTTGATTGTACATTGCACTATGCTAGTTCACTGGAACGTATATACACACATTTTCCATGTATTTAGTATGAACTACTCTCTTATTGCTTACATTTCTGTATTTTTTTATTTATGAAATGTGTTGTATTTCACCCGGGATGAGTCTGAAAGTAGACAATACTGACAAGTGCAACTCCTTGGTAAACAAATGTAAATAAATCAATCAATAAATAAATACAGATGGGTGATGATCTAGATATAAGTGTAATAGTGTGGCTAGATGGCTGAATTTTGTTTGTACAGTGCCTTAGAGATTTAGGTAAGGACTTCTTAATAACCCCAGCATGCGCACTTTATCTACTCTGTCTTATACTATGTTATTATATACTTATCAATGCATCTCTTACCACAGGCTGACCCTGGCAATTGTCCACTTGGATGGTGTTCTACCCTATCTGCAAATAAAATAAATGCTGTGTGGGGTAAGAAAGATACTTAAAAATATCAGTGGATAGTGAATGGTCAGCATACAATTCAAATTAATATTTCACCTCACACAAATAGTATCTATATTTGCAAAACATAATGGGTTATGTGCTAACAACGTCTAGCTGCTACACTGCCTAATTGTGCCAAGTGAAATGAGGGTATGCTGGAGCAGACTAAGAACTGTTTTGCAGAGACAGGTGAAGGACTAATGTCAGTTTAATTGGTAAAGTTAAGTTAATGTGCCCAATTTACAAATTAGTATTTAATAGCAAGCAAGTGATGATGATTTGACATAGAGATAAAACGGGAACAAAAAAGAGATCTCTAGGAAATTAAGTGTAACCAAGGCAGTAATATCAATTTGGCTAGTTGCATTAGTGGCATTAGGGTACAAGAGTAGTAACAGTGATTCAGAGGTACTGGGAACGAAGGTTGAGTGGCACGATGTCAGAGTAATCCTATGGGCTAGGCTTGTAAAGGCTCCAGGGACATTAGCCTAGTACACACCTATGCAAATATGAACATAATGGTAGTGATATCTAGTTCTAATAAAACTGGCAGAAAAATGGCTACAGTCAGCTAGTAAACAAACTGAATAAAGCCAAGGTCGTAAAATCACTTGCTTTATTGAGCTACGAAGCACACTGGCTGTAGAGAGCTAGTAAAACACTGACTGATGATAAATTATTTTCAGTGATAGTATAGCAATGTGAAAAAAAAATACTCAGCTGGTTAGACATCCAGTAAGCACAGTTAAAAAATACAATTAGTTCTGGCAACAAAAAGTTACAAGAAGTAATGTGAAGTAGTTTCAGTAACTTGTGAATACTCAATATTTGTCTTTTGCATTCTGTCAAACACTCTGTTCTATATATAGCTTTTAATAGAAAGCTATTGTTCCTTGTAATACATACTGGTGTATGCTTTATCAAACAACCAAATAATAAGATTGCTGTACAGCCATTGCACAGTAACTCTTCAAGGTAGTGCTAAAATCTTAACACTTGCCTAGCTCTGTACACCAATTGTGCAACTGATGGTGAATTTCTGGTCTGCATGCTTGCCCAGCTTTGAGTCCTTCACGACTTTTGACTCTGTTTACTTGTGTGCATTATGGGTGAAAGGTTTCTTTGGCCACCTGCCCACTTATCAAATAGTAAATCAATCAATCAATCCATCAATCCATACATATGTACATAAGGCACTTGATAAGTAATGTGATGCAGAAAAGAACATACCACAAGTTCAGAAACAAATAGCCTGACAACTAGGAATAGTGTCAAACAACAGAAAAGATATATCAGTCAAGTAAGCAAACAATCAAGAGACATAAGTTGTTACAAAAGCCAGTAAGTCAACACAGGAACTTCAATTAGATAGGTGAATGAGCAGGTAGTACATGCAGCCATCCATGTGTAAATAAATAAAAACACAACACATATTAACACACAAAGCAACAAAAATACACAACCACATGGAATTAATGTAATTAGGGATTGTAGTTCTTAGTGGCAACTGTTTTTCCGGGTCCCCTTCAATAAATACACCACTTCAAATTAATTTTGATGACCTTTATTAAACCTCTATAAACATAATTTTATTGAACAATAATTACATTTATTGATCATAGCATGAACAGCCATATAACCATTTACTGGGGCAGTGCAACCCCACTCATCGTAACCAAATAAGCAGCATCCTCACCTCCACTCACTTACATTTGCTTATCAAGAAGTGTTCTCACCTCTGCTCACTTACTTTTCCTTATCAAGCAGTGTCCCAACTGCTCACTTTCATTCCTCAACTCATTGAATTAAGCATCCAGCACCAGAGAGAGAGAACAGAAGAGGGACAAGCCTGCCTCTCTTCTCCACCTAAACACCAAACCTATAAAATAACCACACGATTCTCAGTGTTCTGAAAATAAGGGAGGGCGGGTAGCAAGTTCACAGCTAAATCTGATCCCTTACCCAGTTACACTCACACAAAACCAGTTAAGCCCCTCCTTGCACTTACCTCATTTCCTCCCAAACCTCCTACCTTCATAATTTAACCCTTCCATCCCCTCCACCCTAACCTTCCACGATCATCTTAAATCCCATAGCTATTCCTACATGACTCTTCCCTGAAAATGTCCCAAGACAAATTGGTTTCTTCCCATACCTCATTTATGAAGTTTAGACTTCATAATCTATTAAACTAAAAGTGCAATGATGATTTTATTTACTTTTAACTATTCCACAGAAACAAAATTAATTGGAGCTGTTTGACTTTTTGGTTATGTTCTTGGTTACTATATTTGAAGAAATTAAAAAATCTACATTATGTGGTTTATTTTCTTTGGCAAACTTTACTGACATTTTAAAACAGGAAGAAACAAAAATGTTTAACCATATGATAAAATAAGTAACTACTGGTGATTGGGCCTGTTGCTAAAGAAGTAGCTGTAAATCAAGCCTTGTGACACAGTTTAATATAATGCTGGAATAAAATTCAAACAACTTTTTTTGGCTTTAAGGGGGATGCAGTCAGTGAATGATCACGTTTCCTTTAGTACATATGACAGTTATGCTACTGCATCACATAAAAGGGTGTAATGTTTTACTTAAGAATGTCAAAGTATTACAGTATCTCCTGATACCTTCTTCCTCACTAGCCAGTAACAGATGGCAAATCAAGAACCATCAAGAAAAACACTTAACAGATTTTATAAGTTTTTCCACAATTGTATATGAAGTTGTTTTATTTCAAAACTCTACTTTGAAAGTCAGCCAATGTTCAGTGAACAAATGCAGAAGATAAACAATAATGCAAGCAGATATCAATGCTAAGTGATTATTTTTCTTCACGGTACTCTTCAAAATATGTGAAAGATACTGCTTCTCATCAGAGAAGTCCCCACTAGGGTTTTACACCGAAGCAACACATATGATTAGAATGTTGTATATGCATGAAATTGTCAGTTCAAATTCAACAAGGAACAAAACTTGGCTGAATATAAATGTGTGTTTGCCAAGCACACACATTGTGCACAACATACTCATATGAATGTCTATTTGTAAGTTGCGCTGTTCTATCTGTCCCAGTATGAGCATTTGGTTCCACCATTATCAATACCACTTCATGTTGAGGTCAATCAATCACAGCTCCATTTCAGGCTTTGTTCCTACTGAATGGCGTACTGCTACGGTCATCCCACTCCACAAAGAGGGAGCTACTACAGACCCTGGGAACTACCGGCTCATTAGTCCAATGAGTCTGACATGTAAGGCTATGGAGCGCATCATCATAGGCCTTATAAATAAGGACACAGGGAATCTCCAAACTCTGGACCCCACGCAGTTGGGTTTGTGAAAGGTAGATTATGCCTGCTCAACCAGATAGATGTCTTTGAGTCTGTCAACAGAGCTGTGGATGAGGGCAAGGTAGTTCACACAGCCTACCTAGATCTTGCCAAGGCCTTAGACACCATCTCTCACTCAGGAATCATAGATAGACTCACTAAACTAGGCATAAACCCCTATGTCATAAGATGGGTTGCCAACTGGCTCACTGATAGAACCCACACTGTGAAAGTAGCGGACTCCAAATCTGACTACTGACCAGTTAAAAGTAGTGTCCCACAGAGATCGGTCCTAGATCCTCTCCTGTTTGGCATCTCCTTCTCTGAAGTCCAAGCCAACACAAAGGGACTCTGGCTGACCAAGTTCAAAGATGATTGCAAACTGGGAGCCATTATTTATTCTCCAACTGATGTAGACATTCTACAAAAAAAACCTTACTGACACCAATGACTGGTGCCAGAACCATGGCCTTAAGCTCAATGCCAAAAAGTGTATTGTCATTCCCTTTGGGAGAAATTTGGTGCCCATGAGCTACCACATAGGCTGTAGTCCACTAAACACTGAAGGTGTGATAAGAGACCTGGGAACACATGTTGACAGCAACCTCTCCTTTGATAACCACATTGGCACTGTAGTCAGAAAGTCCTTCTATGTGGCATATCTCATTACAAAAGGTTTCTCATCCAGGAAGAAAGAGGTCAGAATCCCTCTCTTCTCATCCCTCATTAGACCTATTATAGAATACAATGCCCCATTTGGTATGTACCTCACTAGACACCTACAACAACTGGAAAAGCCACAAAAATACCTCACTAAGATGATCTTAGGCCTTAGACACATGCCCTATATGGACAGACTCAAAAAACTCCAGCTATACTCTGTCTCTTATTGTCTACTTAGAGGTGATCTCTGCTTGACCTACAAAGCCATGTCTGACTCAGAACTGTTAGATATGCTACACCTAAAGAAATCCCAATCCCTGCATGCCACATGCTCCTGGGACATAAACCTCATTACCACAATAAATAGAACATGCTGGAGGGGCAAGTTCCTAACCCAGAGACTTCCCATACTCTGGAACAAACTTCCCATTCACGTCAAGCAGAGCACTTCACTGGTCCTCTTTAACAGAAATCTTGACAAGTGGATGGGCAATAGGAAGTTCACCCTGGGGATCACTTCAGTGGCCTTGGTTGACAGGGGCACTGGGAACTAACTTTGAGTGGCATGATGCCAGGGAATCTTCTTGGGGTAGGCTTATATAGGCTCCAGGGCCATTAGCCTAGTACACACCTATGAACCTAAGAACCTATGTTGTTATGCTTTATCTAGCAGGTCCTGAAACCAATACCTGAATGTGCTCTTTTCCTCACAACCACAACCCTGCTGTGCAGCACAGGCTGAGATTATCAACACTGTCCTGTCTTTACACTGGTGTCTGAGCTGAATGACTCTATCACCAATTCTGGTGACATCCCTCAACTTCTTCAGTAGACTCTCTTACAACAATTTCCACACTATTGCTGTCAGGCTTCGCCAAAAGTAGTAGAGAAAGATGTTCTTATTCCTCGTGTCAAACACATGCATGCCAATAGGTGAATTGGTGAGCTATAAAATGATCATAAGTATGTGGATGGGTAACTTGTTGTGTTTTGTACTTTTGTACTTGTGTCTGAGTGCATATGTGTGTGTGTGTTTGTGTATATGTGTGTCTGTGTGCCTGCTCATGATGTGTACTGTAAAATATAATGAAATAATGAGTATAAAAGAAAAGAAAGTAATTTAAATTATAATACCTTTAATAATTTAAATAAATCATAATCTGATATGAGATGTTTATTGTATTTAAGACTGCCATTTGACCTTTATTCATCTGAAACAACCCCAGTAACCCAAATCTGCAAGTCTACACTTGTGTTTATTATAAAATGCTAACAAAAAATAATAAAACACATTGAATCATAGACTATATTTCCCATTCATAATTTCACACAATACTTACACAATATCCACCTACATACCAATTCCAAAACAATACTCCCCATCTAAGCCTAACTCTAGAAATGAAATATATTCTTACCAAAAAAAAGTAAAATTAAGAAAGAAAAAGAAAAGAATACAAAGGAAAAGCCAGCTTTTTGGCATATTAATACTGAACCTTGATTATGAGCCAAGCCGCCTGCTGGACTTACTATGTGGAGGAAAGACATGATGATGTTGAAGACAGTCTACAACTCTTCAGTGGGAGTGGAAAGCTATGTGGTCATGGGCACATTGCCCAAGAAAAGATCAGAGATCAGATGACAGTGCTTGACTTCTGCTTATCTAAAACGAAACCAAGGGCAACTTATTTCATCATACAGAGGTACAGTGTGTATTACAAAGACTTATTTCATGCCATATCTTTGCATAATTATGAGCCATGATGGTGTTGTCTTGAATTAAAGGGAATGCCCTGTTTTTCCTTAAGAATGACAGTGCCTCTCCCCATATGGCCCATCCTTGTCCTTCTGGTGAATATAATGAACTGTAGGACTGTAGGGATCATGCACAGCAGAGCTAAATTTGTCAGTAGAACCACCAGGGGAGGAGACCTTTTCTTCATTTAAAATCCCAGTTGCAGAGTCATTATCAGAGCAGAAAAGGAGATTCAGCTGCCAAAGGAAACTGAGGCCATGCATTGTAAAATATTATATCTGACACACTGACCATTTGACAAATGACAGAAGTTAACTGGTGCTGGTGATCACTGCAAGGAATGATAGACTCTGTTAAGTCATGACACAGAAATGCTGTTTAAATTATACAAATCATTGGGCAATAACTCCATAAAAACCTGGTAAGGAAAGCAGTATACTCATCCCCTCCATTTTCTCAGGCACTTGAGAAATTCATATATTGTTGCACTGACCATAAGTTGACAAGATTTTGAAGCAGAAAATCATTTTGTTTTGGATGAATTCAAGCTGATATTCTCCCTTCACTATTGGGCTTTGAGTTTTTGCTGATGATTATTCTACAAAAGTGATGTAAGCAAAAGAGTTGTTGGGGTTTAAACGGTTTAACAACAATGAGTTCATTAATCTGTGGAAGGAGGCAACTGTTTTTGTCAGTTCTTGCAGTGCACTGGATAAAACCTATGGATCAGGTGGCACCATTTATTTTTATGTGATTTCCCTTTGATCACTCTATACAAGTTTACTTGAGCTTGCTGATGTTCTGTATTGCGTGGCAATTTTTTAACTCGACCAGGCAGCACTTGAACAAATGATTACATTTTTTTGTTTAGGTTGTTTACATATGTATTTATTTATTGTCCTGCTTATTTATTTGAATTTGCTGAGTGGGTTGGAAGTCTTGTCCAGAGCCCCTTTTCGTTCACAACCTGGGTTATAACAAAATTACAGATATATTTATAGATTCAGAGACATTCAAAATATGATCTCTGGATACATCTGAGATACATTAATGTAGAATGCATGCACAAACAATATAACAGAGAAGTCATCCAATGAGTATGCATTGGAGAATGCTATAAAGAGTTGTTATATACAATAAGTATGAGTTAGCTAAACATGGAGGCTGACCGTCAGAATAAGCTCTAAATATTGCTTTTCAGCTTTCATCATCAGGGATAAGTGACAGCAAAGTTATGTTGCAGGTGCAATATAAGCAAATTACTTGTTTTATTCATGCAGTGGCAGCGCTCTTCTGAGTCTTACTTATGTCCACAATGATGCATGCTAGGAAGGCTACTTCCAGAAATGTTTTGGCATATTGGACTACTGACTTGCTATACTGCCAGGCCTATAAGATGTGTGCAATTTCCTGCATGAACAGCATTTAATGTCACAAAGTAAGACAATAATTCTACATTACTTGCTGTACACCATAAACTATGTTGAGCCTCCACTGTGCGGTCTTCCTCCTATCTCAAAGACCATAGCACAATAATCCTCACAGCATGCAGTAGGGAAGATTATTGTACCACTGCACCATAAATACAGCATCTTTATCTTTCAGTATGAAATGTGCACAAAAGCACAGATAGAGTGATGTCAAATGGCATTCTAAGATTGAATGTAATTACGTAAGCTGATCAACTAAAAGACAGAATAACCGTCCAAGATAAGCACATGGCACTGTTTGAAACAAGGTACACATTTACATAATGGCTGTACAATAAAACCCTGCCCTGTGCCTCACACAGTTCATAAATACCCCATAGACCTCTTGGTATAATAGTGTATAGGAACTTACTCAGTTGTCTACAAGGTGGAGTCCAGTTCCATAACTGGTATGCAAATTGAGGTTCACAGTATAGTCTGTAATCACCAATAAGTGAATAGCTGATTACAGTGTGAAGTTGAGAAGGGAAGCTAATGAACTGCAATGGCAGAAAACATGCTACAGACACAGTAGTCCAGTGTCTGGCCAGTACTAAATGGTGATGAATTGTACAACAGAAGGTTGTTGAGCAAAAACATCAACATTCCTTGTAATAACACTCCCACTAAAATGGGAAGCCATGATGTAATATAATGGCATATGCAAGATTGTGCTACAGTGCAGACAGGAATATGCCAGAACCAAATCAGGCCCACCCTCAAATCAGAACAAAGTAGTGCTTCCATCAGCAGGTATGGCTGTTGCAGCAGATCTCATATTATGCTAAAAGCAGTTCCACCACAGTCATGACTAGAGCAGTAGATAGGGTAGGGAGAAAGGGGAGGCAGCCCTGCATGTAATTTGTTACTGGGCATAATGTGCCATGTTGATACTGTGGAAGTCCAGTGCCTGCATTGCTTTAATAAGCCACAAAGATATCATGGCTTCAGAAATGAGTGATGATACTGCATTTAACTGTCACAGCTGAAGCACTGAAGTAGTCAGTGTATGGCAATTTAATTTCGGCAAGCTGCTTTTCACATTTATAGGATTTAGCTTGACATAGCTTCAGAAGAGCTTCTTTTTCATAAATATTTCAAACCTTCAGGAAACTCTTTTTTTCACTGGTTACTCATTGTTGAATTGAGGGCTGCTAGTTTGCAGACCTGCACAGGGCCCTACACTGGGAGCCAAACATTTATAAATCAGTCCTTGCCATGACTGAGGAGCTCTATCTACATTGCCTGTGAAGCTCAGGCTGTGGCAGGTGAATTAGCTTATGGCCATAGAGCAGTGGGTCTGATATATGTTGGCATGTATCTGTTCATTTGTGTGTGACTGTGTAAGATCGTGTGAGCATGTGTATGTGTGATAATATGTGTGCAGAAGTGTATGAATATGTGTGTGTCTGTGAGTGCACACCTATGCGTACAGATATATAAGCACACACAAAAACACACAGCTATATTTTATACACATCAAGAACTCTTCAATCATGCATGCATATGTCTATCTATAATAGCATCTATTTACCTTATTGCTTAATGCAACCAAATCTGTGAAGAATGCTCACTTACGTACTTACTTGTAAACATGCATTGCAGGAAGGTGTTTTTTTTGGGTTCCTATCAGCTGACCGAAGATGCAGGTTAGCAAATGCAACTTTTTTGAATATCGAAGCAGCATGTAAGCGAATTCTTTCCCTGGGAAAGAATTCGCTTGGCCACTTCGGTAGTTTGATGTTTTCGGCACTGTAGTGCGGTTTCTGAGTTGGTATATTTAAGTAGGGGTGGTGTGGGGGGCACAGCCCCCCCCCTACTTAATATCATGTATTAAAGTGTTTTCTTTCTTTTTTTTTTTTTTTTGTTGAAACAGCGATTTTTTTTGTTCTGACACTTGGGTTTTGTAAGCTTTCGCTTACATGGGGTCGATAATCACCGTTCGCTAACCTAAGCGTTCAGTGATCTAATATAGACCCGTTTTTTTTTTTTTTTTTTCTGGAAAACTTTACCAGGTGTTGTTTCATTATACAGGAATACTAAAATAGATAAGAAAAAGACATCACTGTCTGCATTTTTTTTCTTCTTCTTCTTCTTTCTGCTCTGCTGATCTACATTTTCTTCTTCAGTTCCCTGAGCTCAGTGTTATAAGCAGTATGGCTTATGTATGACTTTCAGAGTGAGTGCGCAGATGTTGAGATTTAGCATGATTTTAATGACACCATCAATCAACAGAATTACAACATGCTCACATATTCATCTCATAATGAAAAAATAAAGCTGTCTTTCATGACAGACATATTTTGTTAAAGAAAAAAAGTGTGTATGGTATGCAATGCCAGTCTATTAAATGGTTTCTGTTGATTATTATAATGGTTTCTGTCATATAGTATTTTTTGTGTCTTTCGGCTTTTTCCCGGTTAGGGGTCGCCACAGCGGAACTCCGGTCCGCTAATGATTGGCAGTAGATTTTTACATGCCGAGTTGCCAGCTCTGACGCACAACCTTCAATGAAGGTACGCCCATTCATGCATGTCTCCACACAGAAGACGCTCTAGCTGAGAATCGAACAGGACAACGTCTTACTGTGAGATGACAATGCTACAGCAGCACCGCATATAGTATAAGTTAGCGAAATGTCACAAGTATACTAACATATGTATTCATTTCTTATGGAGGTTAAAACTGTTCAGGTACCAAAAATTTATTAAACTATTAAAAAAAGAAAAGAAACCATTTCCATTAAGTTTACAGAACCTCAAATGCTTTCATTTCCTCTCTTGCTATAAAGATAGTTTGAAACTCTACAGATGTGGGAGCTAAATTAATCCCTGCAATTTCTTTAAAAATAAATGTTGCACTCTGTTTCTAACCTTAGGGAGAATAAAACCACTTAATTTTGTAATTCGTTAAACTTTGCTATGTTTAGTAAGCTGTACTATGGATTTTTAACAGGCACAGTCTCTGGAGTTATTTATAACTGCTCACTCAGTTTGTTAATTTACCAAGGAAATTATTTTTTTTTGTCTTTGAAAAAGAATGCTGTGTTTTAAGCTATTCTCTTTGATGTTTATCTAGTAAAGTGAATATTGTTTTTCTGCTATCCTTTTTCTATGTGTATTTACTTTTGATATTTTATTTATTTATTTATTTTATTTACTTATTTTATATTTGTTGACCGGGCTAGTCCAACTGGATATATGTCTATTTTCAGTAGAGGCCCGGGGAGATAAGCTTCACAACTCACAGTAAATATTTACAGTAAATGACATTTTACAAATGGAGGTACATAGATTTTGCAATACCTTGTGATTCTGCTTACAAAATCTTCGTACATCACAGCTATGCTTAGTTATACAAAGAAATCTCTAATAACAATTTAAACAGTTAAATCACACTCTCTTTATTGTTAATAGAAAAGTAACTAGCTTATACAGGTATGGAGATTAATAACCAGAGGTATACCTTGATATAGACTTTTTATTGTAGGATGCATTGTATATTTTTATTTTGTTACTGATTTTTTTACTGTATTATGTACTTTGCTCATCTGCTGGTAGTGGCTGAAAAGGGTCAAGTGACCAGTCAATTTAATTGGTTATCAAATGTCAAATGATAAATACATAAATAAATAAACAAAGCTTAATTTTCCATATTTTTACTTTGTTAGGTGTCCTGTTTGGGTTCTTTCATTTAAAAACTGTTCAGGTACAGAGACTGTTGCCACTGTTTGTTACTTTAAACTACCAGTACAATGTCATTGCAGAAATTATGTTTTTCATGTACAACTTTAATTTTTGCCTCAGAATCTGTTTCATCATAATGCTTCCTTGAGCTCTATTTAGAGTACATCAAAAATTTGTTATAGAACTTCAGCTTTTCTTTACCATGTAAGTCTTTCTGTTACATTTGGGATACCTGTTAACATGGAATTCTGAATATCATTCTGTGAATTACCTGTTTCCCATGCTCCCTTGTCTTATCCTTTTGACTCAATTGTTGAATGAGAGACTGTAGGACACTGGTCAATTCTGTCACAGAACCAATGGCTTCAGCTTCTTCATTATTTATTTTTTATTTATTTATTAATTTCACATTTGTTAACTGGGAAAGTCCGACTGGTTCAAATAACCCATTTTCAGAGGAGACACAGGGACAAAAGCTCCACAATTACACATTTAGGTACATATAAACAGATCGATTACAATTTTTACAACAAAAATGTTTGTTAAGACTTTGCATAATATATGGCAGACAGGCTAAAGTTGAGAGCAAAGGTGCGCACTTGCTTAGTGTTTTGCTTAACTGCTAAAACAGTTCTATGTATTGACATTAGATTACTTGAGAAGAAAACAGTTAATGTATTTACCAGCATTTATAAATGAGAATGTGATTACACTAGATCATACAAGATCGTATACACAGCTTTACTTGGAGAAGGGGAGAAGTAGTGTAAAAATGTGTAGGCTTCAAAGATATACAGGGGGTACAGAAGACTGAAGACAATAAAAGGGGGTGGATACAGGAAGCAGTGCTAGAGGGGATTAACCTGGAGTTAAACATGTGCAGGGCCAAGACTTATTTAGGTGTGCTTTTAATGAGGCTTTAAAGAGTCTCAGGCTTGGAGTTAACCTAGTGTCTGGGGGGAGAGAATTCCATAGTTTAAAAACTCTTAAACAAAAGACAAAACGCTGATAATCCACACGCTGGCAGTAAATTTCACCCAAAGGAATGCAGCTCAAACACAAAGTGCAAAAATGAAAGATTTAATATGAATGGGTTAGCGCTTTCACTCGTATCCAACGAGCTTCATCAGACCAAACAAGTGCATTAAATTACTAACATTTAAATACATAAAATTGGCGCCAAAAGCAACCAAAATTAAAGCAACCGCAGTGCACAATAAAAAATATAAAATGTATATTGTGAACTGCTCTACAAAAATGAGCTAAATCAATGTACAAATATTTACAAACCTAGCTACAAATAGCATATGTTAAATTAATTAAAAATTAGTTAAGAGTTTGATTAAAAGTTCTTAGGGATGAGTAAATGTATTATAGTATGTTAAAGTAAAAATAAAAACTAAAGCTGAGGTTATCTATTTAACATCAAAACAGGTTTGACTGAAATAGAATCATTTATTCCAGGATATGTCGTGGCATCAGTAAATAGTTGCCACCAATATTCCTTGTAGGCTAAGAAGTTTTTTATGTTGCCCCCCCTAGGATCTGCGTGTATGGTATCAATAATGGCAAACTTAAAATAATGTTCATCACCCCTGCTATTAATATGCCTATAAAGTGCATTTTTGGTGTCCTTTCTTTTAATGCTGTAACCATGTGCATAAATCCTCTTTTTAAACTGTCTTTCTGTCCTGCCTATATAAAAAGCTGGGCAGGACATACATTTAGCAAGGTAAATGAGCATGCTCGTTCTACAATTGCCTTTCTTGAATTTAACTACCGTTTTATTAACATTTTCCAGTGTGACTTGTTTCTCCACTAGTATATCCTTACACTGGTGGCAAGCTCCACATTTAGAAGTGGATAAATTCAAAATGTTCTTGGGTTGAAATCCTTTCTCCAAAATGCTTTTCAAATTTCTACCCGTCTTATAGACAAAAAGTGGTTTAGAACCAAGTATATTTAAAGCATCTTCCTCAATAATGTATGTTTGCCAATATCTTGTCATGATGTTTTTCACTGCTTGTGAGTAAGGACCAAATTCTACTATACATGCTCTATTAAACTTTAAATCTGTGCTGTTGTCTTTACGTTTATTGATATCTGTCAAATTAGATCCAATAATATGGTTTTCACTATTGAAACCCAATAGGGGTAAATATTTCTTTCCGTATACACAGCTTTACTTGGAGAAGGGGAGAAGTAGTGTAAAAAATGTGTAGGCTTCAAAGATATACAGGGGGTACAGAAGACTGAAGACAATAAAGGGGGGTGGATACAGGAAGCAGTGCTAGAGGGGATTAACCTGGAGTTAAACATGTGCAGGGCCAAGACTTATTTAGGTGTGCTTTTAATGAGGCTTTAAAGAGTGTCAGGCTTGGAGTTAACCTAGTGTCCGGGGGGAGAGAATTCCATAGTTTAAAAACTAGTAATGAGTATAGAGATTAACCTGGTCATTTAAGAGGTTTAGAGATTTTTAGCAGGTTTTTGTCTTCTAATTTGAGTGGTCTGCTTGTTATGTAGTGTTTGACAAGCTTATCTAGGATAGATTAGGTTGTGTATAGTAGTTAGTTGGATACTGCTGGTTGGAGAGTTCAAGCTAATTTAGTTCCTGTAGTTGTTTATAGTGGTGTGTATGGTATTTGGAGTTTGTGGTGAACTTTGTGACTTTGTTATAGCATTGTTCCATTTTGTCTTGGTGGAGATTAGCAGATTGGTGAATATACAAGAATTATAAAACAGGTAGAGGAGAAGAAAAGTTTTTGCTACGGTAGTCTTGGCTGATGTAAGTAATTGTCTATTTCTGTAGAGGAGTCCTAGTTTTTGTGGGTTTTCTTTATGTTTTACTAGATATGAATGATGAAGATTATTATCGATAATTTTAGATAGTAACTTTGTTTCTTGTGCTATTTCGATGATAGTGCTGCCGGCTGAGTGGATGTTAAATTGGTCAGAGCTGAAGGCGGTATTTTTGGGGTGAAAGACTATAAGTTTGTTTTTTGGGGTGATTCAGAAAGAGTTGAACATCTGTGAGCCATGAATCTGTAGCAGTGAATGATTTTTGAGCATTGTTGAGTAGTTCTGTGAGAGTGCGAGCGGTGCAGATTAATGTGCAATCATCTGCATACTAAATCAGTGTTCCAGGGGAAGAGGACATATGAAGTTACTGGTGGATATATTAAACAATAGGGGTCCTAGGATGGAGCCTTGTGGGACTCCTGCAGGGTTATGTAGAAAGGGGGAGAGTTGGTTAGACCATTTGACAACTTGCTTCTGGTCTTGCAAATAGCTTTGAAATCAATGTACTCTGGTAGGGGTGCAGCCTAGGTTGGACAGGGAATCAAGGAGTAAGGGGAGCAAAACCATGTCAAAGAATTTAGAGAACTCCAGGAACACTGGGAATACCAGGTATCCTTCATCTCTAGCCCTATTTATGGTGTCTGTAAAGGATAGTGGAGCTGAGGATGTGCTGTGTTCAGGCCAGAAGCCATGCTGAGTTTGAGTGAGCAAGTTGTTGTGCAGTAGGTATTTCATTAACTGTTGTTGGTACACCTTTCAAGAATTTTGGTTATAGGAGATAATATTGATATGGGGTGAAAGCTGTATATTTCAGTGGAGTTCTCTCCTTTATGTGTTGGTGTTATATGCGATTGTTTCCATATGGTAGGGACTACAGACTCAGAGAGAGATCTATTTAGGAGGATGTTAACTGGATAAGCGCCCAATTCAATGGTGAGCTTTAGATATTGTGGTGGGAATTTATCAGCCTTGAAACATCAAAAATCTGGCCAAAGGCCCATGAAGAATAGGTACCAATCTGCACACCGGTTAACATAAAATTAGCATATATTATTATGTAACCACACCCATTCCAATGGAATTGTGGGATATCAATTTTCAAATGCAAACTGAAAAGCAGACAACCAGAATATGGCCCCAGACCCAGACCTCTGGTAGTAAATGGTAACTATTGTTTTTTAAATGTGTAGCAATGTCACTGGGAAGGGAAAAGATGATGAACCTTAGGATTTTGTTTTTGGTGACTTACAGTATGTGGGTTTTATGGTAAAAGTAGGGCATTTAATGGTAGGCAATATACTAATCTCAGCAAAAGAATATTATAGTTTACTAGGACCTCCAAAACTCATTCTCCATGGCCTACTGATCAGTAGCATAGCTACAGTTTGTGCTGCCCAGGGCTGTCTTTGAGTTTGCCACCCTTCCTCCCTTACAAAATCATGGTTGAATGGGGCCTCCCATGCACAGTTCTCACCCCCTGCAGCCATTCCAATGTCACATTACTTGACTATTTCGCCTCATTTACCATAAACACTGTAATGTGCATACTGCTTTACTTCTACAATGATTTTGATTTCATTTATAAGTTTTATTTTATATTTTACGGCACAAGCCCTAATAGACATCTGCTAAACAAAGCAATGCAGTCTCACAATAAAAATATACTTATCATTAAAACTTATCTGCCCTTGAAACTCACATTCATTGAAACAGCATTGAAACCCACATTCAAAGAAAATGCATCTGGCCAGTGGCAGATAAAGATTACCTTTGGGCAGTTTTCAAATCATAGTCCTCTTGCACATGAAACATACATGTGTTCTTTGATACACTTTCCTGATTGTATTAAATTATATTCCTTGTATAATACAATAAGGTTGTTAGAGGGCATTTTAAAGTTATTGTTTTGAACATTTTTCCAGTAAACAATGAAACAAAATGCATGAACCAATAATGACAAACTGCCCAATTCAGAATATTTCCATCATAAAAGTCTACTCAAACTTCTACAATCCACCAGTACCAGTAAACATGCGCAATCTCTGTAGAAGTAAGTCATCTAAATAATTCCACATTAAAGAGATCTGTAACTAATGAGCAGGTTGCTGCTAGCAAACAACTTTATATTTCATTGTTTCATCTACAAATAAAGTGTCTGTTACCCTTGAGGAATAAATTGCCTATGTTACAGTAAAAAATGATAAGCTAGTAATATTGCAATAGGAAATGGATCGCAAACTGATAACAGGTTCATCGTTACTAGTTATTGCCGCCAAAGAGGACATTCTCAGGACTGCAGCATCTACCCCATTTTGAAGTACAACACAGTACAGTATCAACAATGCATCTACATACTGTGGGAATAGAATCCACAGCCGTCTGCATCAAAAGCAAGTATTCTACCTGTTATGCTACTAACAAAGCAAGCCAACTTGGCATAAGCAGCATTAAACTTCTCTTCCCCTGAAGCTCTCAGCTCCTTGTAAAATACACTTGACAATCAACTGTATCTCTCAACTTTACAACACAAGAAATCTGGAAAAAGCCAAAATTTGCAGTGGGGACAAAAGCCCAAATATCAGGGACACATTTTTAACATTGCTTGTATAATCTTGGAAAGTTGCTAGAATAACATGTTGTGTTACCATCATGTGTTTCCTAAAAGATAGGAAGACCGAAACTTAAATGGCTATCATTTAGTGAATTCAGTTCTCACCATAGCTCTCAACCTCTTAGCGCAAAAAGCCTGGACAAAGCCAATAATGGGGGAATACAAAGCCAATAATGGGGGGATACAGCCCCAAAAATAGGGACATATTTCAAATATTGATCTTAAAACTTAGATAATTGCTAGAATTAAAGGTTTTGTGTAACCATGTATTTTCTGAAGAATATGAGGTCTGAAATTCAAATCCCTGTCATTATTTAGTGAATTCAATCCTCACTGATTTGCCACATAAATCCAGAAAAATCACAGATTTTATGAGGAACATAACAAAAATATGAGGCAAAAATCTGGACATTTTTCACAACTGGTGGTGGGTAGGGAATTCAGACTTTTGCTACCTGTACCCAAGGTACAGGGTTTGAGCCTGAGTGCCACCAGGTATATTTAACTGGGGTACTTTACACACTGACATACCTAAAAGCTGCTAAGAAATTGCTTATGGAAATATAGTGCAGAACCATTCATTCAAGCTTGTGTAATTTTGCATGTGATGACATCAGCCCAAAAAAGCTGGGAAATTTGGAAACTAAGGCATGCCACTCAGGAATTATGGCACCCCATTATTTGGACCGTGGTGCGGTTGAGAAGTATGGATGTGGAGCAGGATTTTAATTTGAGCAATATATTTTTATTGTTGAAGTGGGTATAGGCTGAAAGGAGAAAGTAATCTAGTTACATTTGCATTGGTTATGTGTGTTGCTATTAGTGTGGTCTGAGTTAGATGGCAGGGAGTCATTGTTACAGACTAAGTGGGAGGGCTTGTATTAGTATTTCCAGTCAGTAGGTCAGCTATGGATTTTATGAAATTTAATTTTTCTGCTATTAGTGATGGGGGGGATTGGAAGAAGAGGAGTGGTATTTGTTTTTACCTGGATTGAGAAGGGTTGATATTGATTGCCAGATTTTTTTAGGATTCCATTTATGTTGTAGCCAAAGCTGTGAGTAGTAGGAATTTTTGCTTTTTGTCTACTAGTTTGGTTACACTATTGCGGAGTGTTTTTTACAGGAGAGAAGATTTTGTTGAGTTTTATTTTGTTTCCATGCATTTCAGGATAGGTCCCTTTGTTTCATTGGGTTAATACAGTCTTTGGTTACCCATGAGGTTGTATTTTTTACCCTTTTTGTCTGCACAAGGGCTAGGCTATCAAGTATTTTCAGGAAGATAGTACAAATATGAAATATTGGAAAGAATCATCAAGTGGTAGTAGCTTTATTTGTTGACTAAATTTAGTCGTGATTCTAACTGATTTCAGTGAGTGTGTTTTTAGAAGGTGGGTACTGGCTCTAATGGCATATATGGGAAGATGGTCACTAAGTGAGACTGAGAGTATGCCTGAGGAGGAAAAGGTTGTTGGGTGAGATACAAGAATCCAATCCACAGTAGATTATATTGTGTTGGTTTGTGATTAGTTGTGTAAAGCCATGCAGATTAATACTAGTGGTGGGAGATTCTGTTGTGATAGAATGCCAATTGATGTTCATGTTACCTAAGATGACTGTCTCTTGCTTGATGTTTTGTGATGTCCAAGAAAGTATATCTTCCAGGACAGGTATTTTTTTTCTGGGGGGATGTAAACTACAATGATAAAGATTATGTTTGCATCACTGAGATTCAGGGAAGCTATTAGGATCTTAGTTTGGAAAAGGTAGGTATACTCTTTGAGTAGAGAGCAATGTTATTTATGGAAGGATATAGAAGGGCTATTCCTCCACCTTTCTTTTTTGGTTTATCTATTCTATAAATGGCATAGTTGGGAGGTGTCATTTCTGAATCTTTTATGTTGGGGTGTAGCCAAGTTCCAGTTTGGGCTAGTATGTCTGGTTTGTTTTGTTCTATCCAGGCATGCAGAGGGCTTACCTAGTTGCACATACTTCTTAGGCTTAAAGTAATTACATTTAGGGTTTTGGTGTCATTATTTTTTGTTTGTTAGCATTTGTGTTTGGCCCTGGGTTTGAGTGTACATCTCCACTCTGTAATAGGATGAATAGATATGTGTACAATGAGTCATATTTTGTACTGGGATTGAAATTAAGGTTATAAATTGGAGTTTGAAGGATATAGTAGTTTCTGTTCGGGCAATAGAGATATATGGTGTGGTATACGAAATAGCTGAGGAGAGATGTTACAGTAATAGTTTTGTTTGTAAGCTAGGTTGGTGGTGGAGGTTGCTGATGTATAGCAGTCTTTGGCTGTTTTGTCAGACAGTCTTGTAGTAAAGCTAAGAATTATGAGCAAAGAAGTTATACAGGAAAAAAGAAGCATGTTGGGTGAAGTAAAGAACAGTGATATGTGCAGAGCAAAATATCAAATGTTGTTAAGTAATAGGGTTTGAAGTATGCCTAGGTTTCTATGGGTTATGAAATGCATAAGGAGATGGCTTAAATTAACTAGTGTAGTGTTTAATTATGTTGTTGGGGTAATATAGTGTGTAGGTTTTTGGTTGGTATTGATTGTGGGGAGAGTGTCTGTGGGCATGGATGTAGGAGTAGAGGGAATGGGTGGGAAATGGGGGTTGGGGAGAGGAGTGAGCCCGAGCATAGCAAGGGCAAACGGAGTGGATTGAGCTGCTGAGACTGCACTAGTGCATAAAAAAACAATCTGTAAGTAACTGCATTTCTCAATTTTCTTTTAAAACAAGAACAATCTTTATGTGAACACTTTGAGGAGGGTTCTAAACAAATAATACTGTGATATATGTTTGTTGTGGGCACTTTTGAGGAGGGACAGTTCTAAGTTGTGTTTTATGTTATACTCTATAGTAGCTTCACTTAGTGTCCTTATATTTAGAAATATGTTAAAAACATTGGTATTTTCAGACTGAAGCGTCTATTTGAACAAACTTAGGAAGGTTCAAATTGTAGTGTTATTAGAAAGGACTGTTGGAGTGTAAGTTAGAGTAGAAGCTACAGTGGGAAAAATTCAGTTATTCTTTTTTATATCATGGGGGTTGTTGGCCATGGATTTAAGCACAGATGCTATTAAAGAGTACCATTGCTGGAGCCTTCCTGTGTCCTGGCAGAGTGCTCTTCAAACTATCTGTAGATATACAGAGCTGAGTATATTTTTCTGGCAATTCAGAGTTGTGTACTGGTAATTATATGACTAATTTTATATCATTGCTGGCTGACTTCAGAGTTGTGCACTGTTATTTTTGGTTCACTGTATAGTTTTTCAGATATCTGCTGAAGGTGTCCCCCCCCATTTCTCTGTGTCTTAAGTTGGTATAACTGGTTTTACATCCTGTGTGTTATCTGACTGTCTCAAGGATTACTTGCATAAAATTAGACCCTCTTAATAACAGCCTGCATATCATTGCTGGAGCCTTCCTGTGTCCTGACAGAGTGCTCTTCAAACTATCTGGAGATATACAGAGCTGAGTATATTTTTCTGGCACTTCAGAGTTGTGTACTGGTAATTGTTGTTTGACTAATTTTATATCATTGCTGGCTGACTTCAGAGTCGTGCACTGTTATTTTTGCTTCACTGTATATTTTTTCAGATCTCTGCTGAAGGTGTTTTTCTCCTCTCCCCCTATTTCTCTGTGTCTTAAGTTGGTATAACTGGTTTTACATCCTGTGTGTTATCTGACTATCTCACGGATTACTTGCATACAATTAGACCCTCTGAGTAACAGCCTGGATATCATTGCTGGGGCCTTCCTGTGTCCTGCCAGAGTGCTCTTCAAACTATCTGGAGATATACAGAGCTGAGTATATTTTTCTGGCACTTCAGAGTTGTGTACTTGTAATTGTTGTTTGACAAATGTTATGTCATTGCTGGCTGACTTCAGAGTTGTGCACTGTTATTTTTGCTTCACTGTATAGTTTTTCAGATCTCTGCTGAAGGTGTTGGTTTTCCCATACCCACCCTCCCTATTCCTGTCTTGTTGTTTAAATTTGGAAGCTTTTGCAGTTACCCGTCCCCACTATAGATTTGATCTGGGACACCCCCCAGTCCCATCTCTTTACCTCATTCTACCTAATAGACTCCTTCTGCACTTGTTTTTAGTCATTTTTAATTTAATTGCATATTTTAAACTGTTTGGTCTAACATTGCTACATACTCATGTGTGTTAGCTTGCACTGCATTTGAATTGTTTTTACTGCTGTTTTAGCTACTTTTCTGTATATATATTAAAAAAAAAAACTTTCCTGTAACTAGTGTAGTTCAGATTCAGATATGCTGTATCCAGGACTGTATGTAAGCTTCTGAGCCCCCCCCCCACCAAGCTTTCTGTGTTGGAGGGAAGCCTTCTAGCTTATCATTGGGAGTGGTAAGCACTAGGTAACCTACCACATAAGGAGTGGTTCTGGCCCAGAAGTTGTAGTTATTGGCTGTTTGAGCAGTTTTTCCATCTCTCTCAACTTTCTGATTTAAAAGCCCACATTTGCACTTGTTTCCCCCATTTCCTGTAACTAGTTTAGTCCAGATACAGATTCTTAGTTTTAGCACTTGAATTTGCTTATTCATGCTCAGCACTTGTTCAGAACTTGTAAGCACTAAATAACCTACAAATTACTACAGCACTCAACCTTCCTCATTACCTAGAGGAAAACAGTTTTGGTACTTACTTTCCTCACTTGCTTAGAGAAAAACAGCTCTTGTACTCACTTTCCTCACTTATCTAGAGGAAAATAGTTTTTTATTCAGGCATGTCCAAGGGTCAGCTCCCAATGTTTTCTCCTGTCTATCTGATGAATCTGGGCATCTTGAGGCAATGCAGAAATTGCCTCATGTATACAGACAACCCTCTCCTCCTACCACCCAACACTACAACCTGTGAGAGATGCACTTATCTACCCAAACTGGAGGTAAAGCTCTCTCCAATCAAAATTGAACTTGACATTCAAGAGGAGAATGTAAACACTTGCACCACAACACACTAATCACATAGGCTCACTAAATCTACACCACCAAAATCCACACATAGAAACACAAAAACATTTGCGGAGGCTTTCAATAATAATCTGCTCAAGCAACAGAGACCTCCAAAGCAGAAATGCAAGCAACCTCCATCCCCCAACACAACCCAATGACACATAGCCTGCAGACTCAGTGTGCCACTCAACCACAGCCAATAAGGCAAAACAATGTACCCAACACACTAGTCATAGGTGACTCTATAGTCAGGCACACTGATGTCCCACTCACCAGGCTAAACAAGGAGAAGGTTACTGTCAGCTGCCTGTTGGGTGCCAGGATCCGCCACATAACCCACGCACTCAGGTCACTCCACAACAAGTAGAAATATGACTCTGTCATTGTCCATGTTGGTGTGAACGACCTGAGGCATACCTCCCTGGACTACATGAAAAGAGACATGGAAGAGCTCTACAATCTTGTAGCCCTGGCAGGTATGACCCTAGCCCTGAGTAGCATTCTGCCATCACCCAGAATGATGCCACAGTACAAGAACAAAATGATTGACTTCAACAATTGGCTAAGCTTCTGGTGCCATTCTAAAGGGATCCAGTATCTGTCTGCCTGGGATGACATGGCCAACAGACCATGATGCTTTGTCAGAGATGGCCTGCACCTGTCACCCCTGGGATTCCGGATACTGGCTAAGGTTCTTGCCACCACTATAGTGACTTTTGTAGGTAAGGTTCAAATGACAAATTCACCACCGTATCAGGAACAGACAAGTAAATACTGAGGGTGATGCTACTCAATGCTAGAAGTCTAAATCTCAAAATGCACTCACTCGAGGCACTCCTTAAAATGGAGAACATCGATATCTGCGCAGTGACTGAGACCTGGTTGAAGGCTCCAGAGAGCACCCCTGCACTACCAGGCTATAACTCATACCACACTTTTCGGCCATGTAACCTGGACCAGAACACCAAAGGCGGAGGTGTGTCCATATTCATTAAGGATATCCATACCTCCAGGCTAGTTGCTCAGCATAATGCAGCCGAGGTTATCCAAGTGCAACTAACTCTGGGCAAAATTGCAATCCAAATTGTAGCTTGCTACAGATCACTCACCATGCCCCAGGATTCCCACTCCTCTTTTCATAATGTACTGGAAAATATTAGGGTTCAACCAAACACCTTAATAATGGGCGATTTCAACTACCACACCATTAACTGGGAAAACTACTCATGTACCAACTCCTTTGCTCAACACTTTCTGGAATTCATAAACTCCAATGCCCTGGATCAACTTATCCACACCCCCACCAGGGGCAACAGTATCCTAGATCTAGTCATTACCAACATGAGTGACCGGTGTTCCACACCTGAAGTCAATGCCTCACTGGTCCGATCCGACCATAAGCTAATTACCCTAGATATCCAAATCATTCCCCCACCCCCCATTAAGGAAACCATGGTAAAAAGTTTCTCCAAAGCCAACTTCATGCTTCTTAAGACAGAAGTGGTGAACTTCATGACACCCATGCAGATGGACAATACAGTTGCAACTACTGAATCCTACAAAATTGCACTTTATAAGCACTTACATGAGTGCATGGATCGTGCTATCCCAAACAGAACCAAGACGCTATCCTCCATAAAAAGGAAGCCAATCTGGTGGTTCCCTGCCAAAAACAAACTGTACAACAGAAGGAAGAAACTGTTGCAAAAGAGAGTAAAATCCCATGATTGGAAGAGCTCCCTGGTCAGCCTCAGTAAGAAACTGTGATCCCTGATAAAATCCTCCAAAGCTAGTCATGAAAACAAAATAATTGCCACTGATTCTAAAGACAACCACAAAGCATTCTATAGCTATGTCAAGAATCTCAATGACAACACTCAGATCTGCTCTGAGTTACAGCACAATGGCACTAAATATACAGACCCAACTGATATTGCCAACATCCTGGCAGATAGGTTCAGTGCTAACTTAACCCCCCTCTCACCCCCTAAAGAGCCCATCTCTATACCAGAAGAATGCAAAGTTCCTGTAATCATGGCTGCACAGGTAAAAACCACACTCCGCAAAGCCAAGAACACATCATCCATGGGACCAGACAACATCCCAGCCTGCGTTCGACACGAACTACAGAATGAACTGGCACCCCACCTAAGCACCATGTTCAATCATAGCCTCACCTCAGGCTTTGTGCCTGCTGAATGTCGCACAGCAACGGTTATCCCACTCCACAAGGGGGGAGCCACCACAGACCCTGGGAACTACCGCCCCATTAGCCTGATGAGCCTGGTCTGCAAGGCCATGGAACGTATCATCATGGAACTTATAAACAAAGACTTTGTTAATCTCCATACTCTGGACCCCACCCAGTTCGGGTTTGTAAAAGGCAGATCATGTCTCCTAAACCTGATAGACTTCTTTGAAGCAGTCACCAAAGCTGTAGACAAGGGTAAGGTGGTTCACACAGCCTATCTAGATCTTGCCAAGGCTTTCAACACCATCCCCCACTCTGGAATTATAGATAAATTCACTAAACTAGGTATAAATCCCTATGTCACAAGATGGGTTGCCAACTGGCTCACTGACAGAACCCACACTGTGAAAGTAGCAGACTCCAAACCTAACTTCAGACCAGTGACAAGTGGAGTACCACAGGGTTCAGTCCTGGGTCCTCTCCTGTTTGGTATCTACTTCTCTGAAGTACAGGCTAACACAGAAGGTCTTTGGCTAATGAAGTTCCAAGATGACTGCAAACTAAGAGCCATAATCAAAACACCTAACGATGTGGACATCCTACAAAAGGACCTCACTGAGACAGATGCCTGGTGTCAAAGACATGGCCTGAAGCTCAATGCCAAAAACTGCATTGTCATCCCCTTTGGTAAAAACTCTGTACCCATGAACTATAACATAGGCGGTAGTATGCTTAACACCAAAAGTGTGATAAGAGACCTTGGGACACAGGTGGACAGTAGTCTCTCTTTTGATAATCACATCACCACAGTAGTCAGGAAATCCTTCTACGTGGCACACCTCATCACAAAAGGTTTCTCATCCAGAAAAAAAGAGGTCATTGTTCCCCTCTACTCATCACTCATTAGACCCATTATAGAGTACAATGCCCCTTTTAGTATGTACCTCACAAGACAGCTACAACAACTGGAAAGGCTGCAGAAATACCTCACAGAGAGGATTACCAGCCTCAAATAGATGCCCTACGCAGACCGTCTCAAAAAACTCCAGCTTTACTCCGTCACATATCACCTACTCAGAGGTGATCTCTGCCTAACATACAAAGCTATGTCAAACCCAGAGCTGTTGGACATGCTCCACTTAAAGAAATCCCAATCCCTCCAAGCTACACGCTCTAGGGACCTAAATCTTGTCACCACAATAAACAGAACATGCCGGAGGGATAGATTCCTGTCCCAAAGACTTCCCATACTCTGGAATAAACTACATATCTATATCAAACAAAACTCCTCATTAGCACTCTTCAAGAAAAATCTTGATGATTGGATGGAAAATAGGAAATTCACCCTGGGATCACCTCAGTGGCTCTGCTCGACAGTGGCACAGGAAAATAATTTTCTTGGGTGGCAAAAGCCAGGGTACCTTTTTGGCTGGGCTTGTTTAGGCTCCAGGGCCGATAGCCTAGCACCTACCTATGAACCAAAAAGGAGTGGGGGGGGTGTGTGTCTAGTTATTTGTTATGGTGATGTACACTAAGCCTTAGGACAGCTACAATAGGTATTTTGTTGCAAGTTAGTTCAGGTAAACAACATGCATAGTATTTTGGGTTTGGAAAACACTGTGTATACTGGTTCTTTAGTAATCATACTGTATCCCACTGCAAGTGACCTCCTATGTGTTGCTGGAGTTTCTTTTGGCTTGAAGTTCAGTGGTTTCTTTATACTGAAAGGTTTGTCTAGTTTGTTTTAGAGTAGCAGTATCTAGAATGAAAAATGGATGAGAAAAGTATAAGTTGGAGAGTTCAGGATAGACGTTGAAATAGGAATTCAGAAGGCAGATAGAGGGAAAATACTAGCAGTTTAGTAGCAGTATATAAGGTAGTTACAGGGTTTAACATTCAAAAATCATAATTAATCAACATTGAAGGTAGTTACTAACGGAGTAAATAACAATGAATCTATGTACAGGCACTTGGGTCACTGATATGTATGCAGAAGTAGCATTTGAGGTAGTTGCTAGCTTTAACATTCTACAATCAGTCTACAATCAACCTTTTACAGCATTTGAGGTAGTCATTAATCTAGTAATTAGCAAAAAGCTTATGTTCAGGCACACGGGTCACTTATAGTAATTTATAACAGTATCTGCAATAGTTATGTTAAACAATCAGGAATCAACTTTTATACAGCATTTAAGGTAGTCACTAACCAAATAATTAATAATAAATTTGTGTTCAGGCACTTGGGTCACTTGTAAGTATTAAAGACAGTATTCGTGGTAGAAGCCAAGTTAAACAATCTAAAATTAACTTTTTGCAGCATATAAGGAAGTATCTACCTAATAATTAGCAGTAATTCTATGTTCAGGCACTTGGGTCATGTGTAGGTATTTAAAGACAGTATTTGAGGTAGTCGATAAGTCAAACAACCTAAAATCAAACTTGTATAGCATATAAGGAAGTCATCAACCTGGTAATAAACATTAAATTTTATGTTCAGGCACTAGAGTCACTAATAGGCATTAAACAACAGTATTAGAGGTAGTCACTGGATTAAACAGTATAACATCCACATTGGAACAGCATTTATGGTGAA
>NC_056732.1:771745733-771788233 GCF_019279795.1 Protopterus annectens
TTTTTGAAGAGTTCTGCTATCATATGTTCTATTATTTTGCAGTAAAGGTTGGAAAAGCTTTTGGTCTACAGAGGGACTACTATTGTGTGTAGAAGTCACAGCAGCTGCTATCCAGATGCAAACCTTGTGGACAGACTAAGGTTAAATAGATTAAGAAGGTGCTCAGATAAATGAAACAGCATGACTCTGTTGACAGTTTTTATTCTATAACCACTGGTCAACACATTCTCTCCAGTTTTAAAGCTTTGTAGTGGTTTCTCACAAAAAGCTTAACTTTATTGTCATACACTTATCTTCATTCAAGTGGATGCAATTAACTCAGTCTAGAATTATGTTTTCATTTATGTGTACAACTCTCAGTGTAGTATCAATGGTTCTTTGTGGCATTGTGGTAGGAAACTAAGCAAAGTATCTAGTTTGTTCTTCAAGGGCATTCCTTCACTTCTAATGAATTTCAAATTGTTAATAAAGTAATTAATTATTTATTCATTGTATTTGGGCACAAAGTTGTCTTTGTAGTGGTGTCTGGGAAGAAAAGCTCCAAATTATATATATTAGATAAAGATGTATATATAGTGTTGAAAAAAAATGCATTTTACAAGTGTATGCATAGCCGAGTAAATAAAGACATGTTACAGAAGTTTATACATGGTATGGAAAAGCTACTTAAAAGCATTTTGAAAAGTCTGCATAGTAATGGAGTCATTGTAGATAGTACATTAAGGCTTAGATACAGATTATTGTTTTGAGTTTGGAAAATAAAGATAATTCAGTATACAGACATAAACTGTACAAATACAAACAAGTTTCAGATGACAAGTAGCACTGTATACTTTGGTAAGCAGTTTCATAACAAAGATCCTTTTATGTTTTAGGGACTTTTTTTTTTTTTTGCTAGTCATCAGCTAATGTATGCCAAAGATGGATATGAGAAGGACTTGAAGTGACTGAATCTATGAAGAAAGACAAGATGGAGGGGGAAAAGAGTCTATATATGAATGTAAGAAAGAAGAAGTGAGTGGAAAAGTGAAGGTAGCTGTCAGTTGCAGTGAGTGTATAGAGAAGAAGAGATGTGTGAATGAGATGAGATGAAATGAGGGGGAAGTAGTAGAAGGACAGGAAGAAGTCTAAAATTCTGCATTAGTCTAGGGGTAATTATCCAGGGCTAGTACAGGGTCAGAGCAAGAGATTTGTCAGGTGTGACTTTATCTTCCGTATAAAATGTATGACATCTTCTATTTTTAGAGAGCAAGAGAGATAAAGACTGATATGTTGTTACATGCTTTGTTGAAATAGTTTAAGAATAGACTGTCACCAAGCTGTAGCACTGTTTAGTGATGCGGAGCAGCAGCATTTGGGTTGAATGAAGAGGTCTGTTTGGTCTGCATGGCTGGATTAGAGATGACAAAAATGGACAGTTTGAAGATTCATAGATGTTGTTAGGAAGATATTGAAAATAATGGGACAAGGACTGGACAGTTCCGGGGACACCTGGGAGACTGAGAGGAAAAGGTAGAAGTCATTGTTCCATTTTACAGCCTGTGATCTTTTATCAAGATAGCTGTTAAACCATATGGTAGAGGTTTCATAAAATCTTAGATTTATTTATTTAGCTAGCTAGCTAGCTGTTTATCCTTTTTGACCAGGATAGCCCCATTAGGCTAACAGCCCCTTTTCAGGGGAGATCCAAAGTGGTATTTATACTACTAGGAAAAGGTTGGCCAGAGTTATGAGTTTTTGTAGGAGGATGGAGTATGAGACTGAGTTGAAGCTTTGGAAATGTCTAGAAAGAGGGCAGATACTCACCTCCATTCATTTGTATGGGTATTTACAGTATTAGTGAAATGTTGGAGGCCTGAATGCTTCTGTGATAGACTGGTTTATGACTATGGAAATGTGTTATAAACTCAGCAGCCATTTGTAAATATTCAGCAGGGAGATTGTTAGGAGCTAGTGTGGTGGGTCTTAATTTTGAGAGAAGAGTTTTTAATACTGAGGTAGGAACTGACTGCACTGAGGAGTGGGCAGAGTCATAGGGGATATTGGGGATGGAGAGTCTGATTGGAGGGGTGTGGTGTTTGATTACTGATATGACTGAGTTTATGAAGCATGTATTAAAGAGAATGGCAATGTTTTCTGGGTAGTTGGACACTCTGATCTATTTTGATTTGCTATTGAGTATGATTTCTCTGTGGCCTCATATTTGTAGGCTGTTATGCTTTTTGTTTCTTATCCAGAAATTCCAAGTCTTGTCTATGCATTTCATTAGATGTTTTGTGGTTCTGGTTAGCCAAGGAGCTCGTATGGGTTTTACACCTTTTGTTCTGAGTGTGTGTGTGTGTGTGTGTGTGTGTGTGTGTGTGTGTGTGTGTGTGTGTGTGTGTGTGTGTGTGTGTAGTGTAAACTCTTTAGAATGTTAAGGAAAGTTCTGGAGAATTCTGTAATTTCATCATCTAAGGAGAGATCCTTTAGTTGTTGCCAGTTATAAATTTGAAGATTCTAGAGAAATGTTTCCTTTTGGAAGTGGGAGAAACTGTGCACTTCATTAAGGTGTTATGGTTTGGGGGGGTGATTTTGAGCTCTGATGACAAAGGTAGGATGGCGGTAACTAAGAACATTAGAGAGAGAGACATGGAGAGTATGTCTCCTTGACTTTTTGTGAAAATCTGTCTGCTACATCTTCCAGGTGATATTGGAGAAACTCAGATATAACATATTTAATTCAATTTTATTTCCAAAATATTTTGCTGGCCATTGTCCCTAGCATTTTTTCCAATAGCCAGTTTCTTGCAAATGTTGTTCTTAACAATATTATTTCCTTTTCAGACATTGTGTGCTACACACTGCTTACTTCTGGCCACTATGAGTGGGCATTCATTTCAAAAGGACAACACATGACTATAAATCAGCCTGCAAAGGCAATATAAATATACTGCGATTACAAAGACAGACATTTACAAGAATGACGAAATTCAGGTACAAGTACTTTTGGGCCATTTGGTGTCCACTGCAGATTGTAGCCAGGTATAGAATATCTGCCACTAGCTGAGTGCCATATAAAACATCAGGTTAAGGATCTCCTGTGTTTTGTAAATGGCAATCATGCTACTTATCCGACAATCCGGAAGCTGAGATGTCTGAATTTGTTACATTTCTGTTAAGTAACAAAGCTGGTGATGCAGGTAACTGCTTTATTCAGGCAGTAAAAGTAGGCCATAGCCAAAAATTATTTAGGTGGGTACTGGCACATAAATGGCATTTTGACGTATTCACCATTATTTCCAATAATTCTATTATCCTGTTTCTATGACATTCCTATTTCTAGGCCATTCCTTTACACCACTCTCCTGTATTAATACCAGAGTTGGATTATTTCTGGTTTCCCTACACGGGACAGCAGTAATGACAAGTAAGTAAGCAGTAGGTGAAGTTCAAATCCACTTGAACCAAAACTGAAGTCTGTTGAGGCATTTCATAGGTGCTCATAGCAGTCCTTTATCATTGCAGTATTGTATGTTTCATGTCCTTCCCTCATAGCAACGTCAAACATTCCACTATGTCTGTTATTTGTAGATAGCCATTTGCTTGAGTTGAAAACAGTGTTTAGTGGCTGTTGATATGTAACCCCTTTAAATCATCTAACGGATAAAAAATCTTGCTTACCAGGTTATGAGAAAGATAAGGTTGTATTTAAACATGGTTACATAATCTAGTTGAGTGTTTTCCCACTCTAGATTGTGCTAGCCACTATAATTGTTATTTATTTACACCAGCAATAAGATACAGTCTTGCTGTTTATTTTACATGTTTTTGAATAATGCTTATAAAATATATAAAATACTGACATTGTTGTATCAGTTTAGCTTCCGGAACATCAGCAGGTCATACACTGGAGGCTAGAAATCACAGTGAAACATTGTGATAGCTGCAGGATTTCTACTACCCTATTTGTTTGCAAAGGCATTTGCCGCCTTCACAAGGCCATGGTGATGGAACTGAGGGAACAGTAACAGCACACAGGATTTATTTTCTAAACAAAGTGCAGAAGTAAGACATTAGGAAACTTAATTTATTAAAGTGTAGTTAAAAGGTATAGTTAAATACTAATTTGATTTTTAAAACTATTACAATCACTATGAACTAGGTTAAATGGCTGGCCAATTAGCATACCAAACGTGGCTAGAATTATCATAATGTGTTACACTTTTAATAACGTGCTTGAGTTACTTTTTCTTAACTTCTCATCGGTGAGCAGTGCACAATATGCATATAGAACACTTACTCATTATTGGTCCTACAACAAAGTGTGTACTCCCATGCAAGGTATATTCAGCTATAGAAGACAGCAAAACAAACTGCCAGCCTAGTTTACTTTAAACGTGCTGCACACTAATATTGTATTTATTCATTTATATTTAGCAGTTGCTAACTAGAATAGTTCAACTGAGAATAACCACTGTTTAGCAGAGACCCGGGGAGAAAAGCTCCACATAAAATTAGTTATAATTACATAAACTACAGATGATTACAACATTGCAATCTAGTAAGTGGCAACTTGAAAATCAGGATATACAGTATGAACACTAAAGAAGAACACCAAACTATAGTAAGAGGCAAGTTCAAAACAACAGAATACATCCACTAAGAAAAATGCACCAGACAAACTTTCTTTCAGAAGACTATGCACCAGAAATACAATAACTTCAATACAAAAATGTAGGAAGCTGACCATAAGTTCAGATCTCTGAATAAGCATAAATTTAGAAGAACAAACAGCTCTGCAACTGAACTTTAACATTTTGAATACGAAAAGGAAAGGTGTTGTCTATGTATTCAGACCTATACCTAAATATACACTTAAGACAAGAAATCACTGTTAAGAATAATGCATTACACAGAAAGATTTCACATGCCATAACAAGTATGGCAAAGCACTGGAAAAATAACACTATCAAAATATTGAAAACATAACACTAGAGTCGGAAAATACTCAAACCAGTATAAATTTTATTGCAGTACTTCTGCTAAACATGTTCATGCTACAACAGTGGACTTCTTCAAAGTGGAACGAATACACTTAAATCATTTAAATAGACATACTGAATCAGATGATTACTATATCCCACCTTATAATTGAAAAAAATTACAACCTTCAATTTAAAAATACAATATAAAATATTATTTAAAAAACAAACAAATATGAACTCCCTACATTTTTATCAAACATACTTTTCAAAGTATTGCATTATTTTAATCTCCTACATTCACACTATGACTTTAGCACACTTTATTTTTATATGATCACTAAACCCTGGTGGCCTTTGTGTATCATCCTTAACTGCTATACTGATTCCTTTACTTCAAGTTTATTATTAATATCACCACCGATAATTTCATTTAGGATATTGTCCAACACATAAAATCTTTGAAGTTATCAATCTAAGCGATTAGAACAAAATGTATTTGTCATAGCCAAAATGTGTTCACTAATTCTTTCATTAAATTTTATAATTGTCTTTCTGATATAAAATGCATCATCTGTTTTACATATAGCACGAAAGACTCCTCTGCCAGTATAACAAAACTTTTATATCTAGGAGCATATATACTTCTCCCTTCAAAAAGATGTATTGACTTTCATTAATTGTATAAATATATATATATATATATATATATATATATATATATATACTGCACTTACAGCTAAGAAACTTGTGTGTCAAATGAATAATGAATAGCTACTTCATTCCTGTTTGTTACTATACTTTATTTTTCTAACAGCAACTTACTATTTACCCCATTTGTCCAACAAATTCTGGAGCTCTACCAAATGTTTATATAATGTCAGGATGTCCAAAAATGTTTTCACTTACCTTCTACTATAAACGTTATATATCTACATTATCAGTAAGTGCAAATGAGTTGCAGCATCTTTTGATTTTTATTATTTCCGCCCATATCAGTTTCACATCATTCCCCATATAGATATTATTACCCAGAACTGGGTTATGAAGCTCTTTCCTTTCCAATGTCACTTACTCAAAAAAATTTGAAATATGATCCAATTTATAACTTCACTGTAGAAACATAGCATTATCCTTTGTGGTCAAATGAGAACTTCTAATAGCTTGTGTCATAAGGACATTTTGTTTGACATATTGTGGGTGACCAATTATAGTGTGAATGTAATTATTTACATAAGCAGGTTTCCTTTAAACCCTAAAGGTTAACCTCTTACCTACGCAATCTAGGGCCAAGTTAGCATCAAAAAATTTTATATTTTGTGTCCATGAAGAAAGTAAATTAAAAAAAAAAAAGCGCTGTTATTCATAACCAAAAAAATGTAATGCTCACCTGACATGTCTGCAAAAAAAAGAAAAGATTGGCAATAAATAAACATACAATTTAACAGATGAAAAACACTTGAATTCATATATGCAGATATTCTCCCGTTCATGATAAACTACTTAGCAACTCCTTTGATTTGTTTAAAAATTCATGTATTAAAGGTAAGACATTATTATCCCAAACCACTTCTAGCAGATTGCATACAGTCACATCTAATCTTACCATATCAACTCCTTTCTTTTGAGTTACAGAAGTGTATAATGAAGTAATATCAGTTGTAAAAATTTGGGGGTAAATTATATCCCCATAAAAAAATCTTAATCTGTTTAAATAGAATTCCAGGAATCTTTCATGTAGGAAGGTGTACATTGTGTAACATGATTCAATTTTGAATCTAAATAAATTGAAATACCTTTAATTTTGGACCCCTTACCAGACAAAATTGGTGTGAATGGTGGATCTGTTGTACTCTTATGCAATTTTGGAATAATAAACAAATGTGCTAACCTTGGTTTAGTAATTCACATATATTCAAAAAGACAATTTATAGCATTACCATTATGAAATAAATCTAAAAGTACATGCTAATAAGAGGTATTAAGTGACCTGATTATAAGAAGCATCATCACTTAATATGCTATTAATTTTTTCCATGTTAATTGATGTTAACAAAATAACCATTCCTAAGCATTTGCTATATTTCGTGAACCTAACATATTTCAAATGTCTTAATTTAATTAATGCCTCCTTTTCTTCACCATTTAAATTATGCATTCTATGTTATCAAGGTTTGAATAATAAATTCCTAAAATCATGTTCCCAAAGTGTTTGAAACATGTTTATAACAGGTAAAAGAGAAGGATTAAAACTACAATTTTTTTCTTTAAACATCTATACTTACATCTCTGACAATATAAATGTCAAGTTATACTTTCAATTTTACATTTTAAAGTTAGTAATGGTGTTTGTGACCCTTGATTGCTTGCAGAAAGAAAACCCCCTTTTCAACACTCTCTGTTCAACCTCATTGAAAACATAAAAACTTAAAATTAGTTACTTTATACTGATTTTGGTTATGAGAAAATACAAGTGCTGTGTTCTTCTAGAATAAAATATCCTCCCTCTGTTCACTGTCCTCTCACTCAACCTCTCTCTTAGGATGGAAATGGATTCCCACCTATCACCATGTTATTGTATACCCTTATCTATAAAAAAAAAATATTGTCTCTGGTTTCTGATTGAAACACCAGAGTTTACTTCTCTGGGTGAATGTAGTTTTTTCTTTTCTGCTAAACATGCTAATCTTCTCAGTTCCAAATCTACAGACATTATTGTTAAAAAAATCCTGTTAGGTTCACCCACATCAGCTTCTTAAATAATGTGATTGGTCAACATAGAAATCTACAATTTATGGAGTGGATGTGCTGTACCTTCTGTGAAAGCATTCACATCTCTGTTAAGTTTCTTAACTTTACTATTTTTTAAGTAATGTCAAAATTCTGTGTTGAAATAAAGACTGTTTGAAATTTTGTGTTATACTGTGTAAATATACTGTCTTTCTGTATTTGACCATTTAATTCCCAGTCTCCTTTTTTAAATCTTTCTAACTCTGCTTGTTATGCCTAATAAGAATTCACATTGAGCATATCCTACTTGGCAAAATAAAGCAGAACTCCCAGTATAATGGAATATCCACCTAAAGTGTCCATATCAGTGTTATTAAGAAATGATATGCACTCAACTCTTTTAGCAACCTATCTTAATTCAGTACAATATTAAAAAAGATATTGCCCTACTCAAGAGTTGTATCATATGGTTTGTTAACTTGAAGAGAATGGAAATAATTATAGTAGGTTTGGCAGCACAACATGTAGCCATTTATAATCCTAAATAGTCTGACATTGTAAATCAAACCACTTATATGAGCCTTTTGGATTTATAAAGTCAGCATATTTTTAATACATTTTAAGAGGTAGTACTGATTAGAAGCATAGTTTTTGATTTCAAATAATTTAATCATAATTGTAGTTTATGTAAATTGTATTTTAGGCTCTGCATTTGAGGAGAAAAAAACTATTGCTTAATTGTCAGTATGTGTCAGAATAGAAATGCAATTTCATAAAGGGCATAATTCAGGCATATAATCTATTTGACATATATTATGCTATATACCCAGAAAGTAAATATTTTGCTTTCCTTTCATCATTCTATAAAACGATATTAAACCATTTTTTTGTGAATCAGTGTTGTTTTCAGGATTCCTTTATAAATATAAAAGGCAATGTTCTGAATAATTCATAGATTTGGCTGAACTGGAGACAATATGTACATTCACACACACACACACATATATATATATATATATATATATATATATATATCTATATACATATATATATATATATATATATATATATATATATACATATATATATATATATATATATATATATATATATATATATATATATACATACATACATATACATATATATATATATATATATATATATATATATATATACACATATATACATTTTGCAGGCAAAGACATTACAAATCAAATTGAGTCATTACTATGATATTTCAAATATGTTGTTTTCAAATCCATCTATAAAGTATAATCAGGTAAAATGAATCAGCAAACTTGAAAACCAATGTCATAATTTAGCTTAAAAACTGAAATTTTATTTCAGCTGAAACAATATACATTGTTTGATGATAAATATAAACAAAAATACCCTATGCTTTACATTATCCATATGTGAAACTAGAATACAAGTAACATGCATGTAATAGTCTTCATCTCCTTGAAAACTCCTAGCAAGTCTACTTAATCCATGGATCTAATAGCATTTTCTTAATTAAAGCTTATAGTAATTGATTGTTATACACAATCAAAAGAATAACTTAATTATTTCAATTATTCTTATGAAAAATATAATGCATCCAATAACCCACATATAAATTCTCTAGGCATCAACCAGTACTTGGATATTTTTTTTATCAGCATGTAGTTCCTGACCAAATCATCTCAAAATCAGATAATGATTTTCTCTGTAAGTTTAGGTAGAAATTTAGCATATTAAAGTATTAAAAATTATGTCTTGGGCAGGTGTGATGCAGCTTTTTATTAAAGTCTCAAACATTAAATTATCCCAGTTTTCCTCATATTATCAAGCCCTACTGGTCATGCTACAAAAATGCAATATGGTCATTACATTCAACACGATGGCATAAGCAATGACTTAAATGGTATGCACATAAACTGATCACTCAACAAAGTTTGTTATCGTAAATCTATCTCAGAACCTTGTTAATAAACTAAAACCATCTTAATCCATTACTCAACCACAGTATAAAAATCATGCCAAAAATGGAACAAGAATGATGTTACAGGATTCCACTAATATATAAGAATGTAGTTACAAGATTGCATTCATATAAGCTTCAAACAGATTTATAGAATTACAACAAACCTAATATAATGATATTACATTAGCAATGATCTTATACTGTAGTTCTCATGGAGTTGGTCAACTTTTTTTTTTTACATTAGATTAGAGTAAGACTTTTGACCACAAATACATATATTTTCTACATAAAGTATTAAATACTGGTTCCTGAATAGATTTCCATGACCCGTTAAGATTTTGAATGATTCAAATGCTGCCCTCAGTGCAGTTAATGGAAAAACTTCACAACTGCAAAAATCTAAATGGATAAATGACAGAGGAATCCTTCTTTACTGTGAATTTATTTTATTACTTGACCTTTTCTTCTTTAGTATTCTTCATAATCCTTGCTTAACAGGGATTAAACTGTATAATACCTTAATTGTTGACAATATTGCATTTCCATAATCCTTTGAGATCCGTTCCACAGTGTTTACAGGAGGTTAAGGAATGCAATAACATTTTGAATTATAAATTAGCCCTATCACCATCAAGTATACAAAACAGTACTTAAACTCATCAATAATTATTAGCATACATTTCTCAGTAAACAAACTTAAATACTTAAGGGTTATACATAAACCCAGCATACATTCACTTTAATGAGTACGTCTCAGCTCAGTCTTTGCTACAATAAGAATACATCAAATGAGTTGGAGAAAAATGTAAATTTCATCAACTAGCATGACCATTCTTTGCAAAGATGAATATTTTCCAAGAATATTTTACTTCATAAATAACATTGTTTTACTCATCCCAAGTTAAAACATTCAGTTCATTAACAAATGAATGCATAGTTTGATAAGAAGCATAGAAAATATTACAATAAGTTTATCATTACAGAGATAAACATCAGTTATCATATCAGTGATATATGTTGCTCCATTATGCCTACAACACTTCACAAAAACAGGTTGCATTGGTTAAAATCAGTTCACCAGACTGTTCCATTTAAGGGGATAATATTAATTCAGATGTATAGCATATTTTCTGGTTCCACAAAATTATTCATCCTACATGGTCACAGTCATTTAAAAAAGTTCAAGCACATAAAGTAATATGTTATACATAGAAAGTAGATCATTTTCTTATTGGAATACATATTAGGAATATTAATGTATGTAGTAAATTACTGATATCTTTATTTGTTGCTAGAGGTTATTAATTTATTTTTTTTATAATCAGTGGACAGAGGGAGAATATTTCACTTGTAAATGGCACCTAGTTATCAATTCTTCACTATTTATTGTCCATACCAAATGGTATGTGTATTGCATGACACTGTTTTCAATCTGGTGCGATTCTTAGAGCACAGTATTTAATTAAAAGAATATCTTGATGCAAGTTAGCTGTTGTTCCTTCGAGAACATATTTTCCCTTGTGACAAAGTTGAATTGAAAGTAACATTTGATTCACATTAAATGGTCTTTATTTATTAACATCATGCATGGAAACGATTCTGATCAAGCTTAGTTTATCGTTTGGCCTTCTAGTTTCTATAGAGATGTTCTACATATTTAATGTTGTTTCTGCATTTTATACAAAAAAATAAAACTTACTGTATGAAATATGTTTGCTTTGTATGTTTAAATGTCATTAAGAGGATCCTGTTTGGTTTCAGATGTGAGTTGACATCAGGAAGATAAAATGGTAGTAATACATCTTATAACAAAGCCAGCATAGGCAATATTAGTTTGGTATAAATTTCATATCTTGGATGTGCCTGCAGCCAAAAACAAAAAAAAAGTACTATACTCTTTATCAGACACTCCGGTCAACAATGCTTTTCATACTCAGATGCTGTAGTACTGTGGTGACCCTCTAGTTAAAGAAAAAATGAAGTGGCCTCTGCTGATTTAAAGTTGATTAGTTGCACATGATCTAGCCAACCAGAGTACAAGCTATAGCTTGTCATCAGTGTATGAGCGAGCAAAGTCTTAAAGAGGTGTAGTGCAACTCTCTAATAGAAAATTACATCCTTATTTTTTGTTTCTATCACATATGTGTTTCCACGAGTGGCTTCCAGATGTTTCTGAAAGGCCATCTGTCACTTTCTTGAAGTTGTATATATTAATAATGTTGAAAATCTCTGATTTAGTTAATGAGGTTTAATTCATGATGTTCAAGGCTGCACTTTGCTTTCCCACCCAATTCCTTTCAACAGATGTCTCATATTCAGAAATCTTTGAGACTCTGTCCACAGTGTATTTTGGAGGTAAGTCTTAGCTTAGTCATAGCTGAGGATTGAAGTCATTAAATAATGACAAAACATTTGAGTTTAAGACTCCAAACATTCATCAGAAAATTCATGCTAATGTAAAACCTATTATTCTATCAACTTTTTAAGTTTGTAAGAGCAGTATTTAAAATCTGTCCCTATTTGTCCCCCCGTCATTGTAGGCTTTGTCCAGATATTTTGCTCTACGAGGTTGAGAGGTATGCTGCCAAGCCAAAAGTTATTAGGCTAATACAGGTAACATAAACACATAGCGCACACCTCCCAACCCATCAGAGTAAGGAATGTGGACAAAGCCAAAACGGACAATTGTCCCACAAAGCAGACAGTTGATAAAATAACAGGTTCAGCATTAGCAGGAATATTCTGAAGGGTACAGATAGATAAAATAACACAATAAAACTTTTTTTTTTTAAATGCAATAAAGTTTAAGCGTAGCTGCGCGGGTGTGCCCATTGCTTAGCTACACTTAGTCCATCATAAACAGCACAAGAAGTTAAATAGCAAGAGACATCCAACATAAGCAGTATTGCAATAGTGTAGTGGTTAGAGCACATGCTTTTCAAACAGCCATTCCTGGATCGATCCCCACTATAATCAATTCACATTTTACATGTGAAAGCAGTACATCATTTTTTTTGTATTACCTACTAAATAACATATATTTGTTAACCGGAGTACTGCATTAGATCCATATGTGAGGTGTCAGTTTAATAAAGTTGTGAAATACCCATATAAACACAAGTGCCCCATACAGTATAGTCACACATGATTACAGCTAATGAAAGCACATTGGGGGATGTCAGGGACAGTAAACAAATTTATATTATGTAATGAATGATGACTCAATGCCATACAGCATACAAGGTGTAAGCATTGTTTAAATATGACTGCTAAGCAATGAGTAGCCCACCTAAGTAGATTTGCCCATTGGTAGGCAGTGCAGAACCTGTCCCTTTAATAATGCCAACCTTAGCTAAGCAGGTTCGCCCGTAGCTTAGCTTAGCTCAGCATTTTCAAAACTGTCCAATCACAGCAAAGAGCAGGAAATTGGCTGTATTTAAACCCCACAGGCAGGAATGCAACTTATAACTGGTTGCAGCTTCCCATTGTAGGCAGGACGGCAGGAGTTGGAGAGGGATTGAGCTTCCGGGTGCAGTGCTGGGGCATACAGGAGTCAAAGGTCATGGTAGGACTCCTGGTAAAAAACATGATGAGAGACTGCTGCAGGGCCAGTGCCAGGGCTCCAACTATAAAGCAGAAGCCTGGGACCATCTCGCCCGTGATCTCACCAGTGCCACTGGTAACCCTCGGACTGATGAGCAGGTCAGGCAGCACTATGCCAACTTGAAGCAGAGAAAGAGGAAGGTCTTGGATGAGTGGGTCCAAGAAGCAAGGCAGAGGGGTGATGTCCCAGCAGTGTGTAAGTAGTCATACCATTACTGTTTACTAAAGTCGTGTGTGTGTGTGTGTGTGTGTGTGTGTGTGTGTGTGTGTGTGTGTGTGTGTGTGTGTATGTGAGGGATAGGTATGCCTAAATATGTCTCTATTTCCTTTATAGCTGCAGCTGAGCAGGTTGTGAATCAGGAAGCCCATGTTAGTAGGCTGCAAAAGCTGTGTCGCGAGGCTGGTGAGTAACAATCCTGCTTGTAGTAGTCATACCAAATAAATATAAAGTAGTAGAAAGTCATCTGGCAGTATAAAAACTGTTGTATGGGTTGTACTGAATAAACCAGACAATATAACAGTAATAGTCCCATATAGGTCATAAACTGTAACTGCCTAGCAATAAAGCTCTAAATATTGGACTGGTTGTGTTTACTCTGGCATTGTATGGCATTTATTGTTGCATTCTCTGAATAGTAATGTTGCATTAACCACTGTTACTCACATTGTGCTACATAAAAAAAATGTCTAGGAATGTCTGTGTAAGACTGTTGTAAGTACAAGATCAGACTGTACAACCAAGAGAGACTTAGAAAACATTGAAGAGATAAACACCAATATCCAAATAGCACACTCTACTGTGACTTAAATTGTTTTATTTGTAGCAGACACAGCCATGGTTCGAATCCTGGGAGTGGTAGTAAGCTGTATGCATAATCATACCTCTCAAGCTGTACAGATTTCTTAGAATGTCAAGATAATTGGCTCATATTTTCTGCCTGTTCCTCTGTCCCCCTGGCAAATCAATGGGATGATCTCAGAATTGTAGTCATGAAATAATGACATACATTTGATTTTCAGACCTCAAAACCTCCAGAAAATGTATATTAAAACAAATCCTGTCACTCATGCAAATCTCCAAGTTTATGACAGCAATATTAAAAACATGTCCCTATTTGTACCACCATGTTGTCAAGCTTTGTCCAGAGTGTGTTCATTAAGGGATTGAGAGGTATGTGCATAATATTTTATCTTTAAATCTGGGAATATGTGTAGAAGCAGTCAGGTAGTGTAACAAGCATTCCCTCCACAGGTCTACCAGGTAAGAGATGTAAGAATTTAGCGATAAGACAGTTGAAGTATACACTGTGTACAAACATACCACTGCCAAACCAAGGCCATTGGGTATTGTAATAATACCTGTACCTTAATGATAAGAGCAATGATCATGAAAGTTGTGAGTACTACAAGGATATATAAGTTAATTGACATCTCTCACCCCCCTCACATCTGCAACAATAATCTAAATACACAAATCAATGGGTATGTTTACACCAAACCTACTGTTGGGACATATGTCCTATTGTTCAATAAATAGTGAAATGTGTTTCTATTAATGTTCCATGTTGAAATACTATCATTGGTGGGCCTGTTGCTAACAATGTAACCTGCATGCCATTTTAATGGACACTGTGGTTCCATATATGCATGTGTTCTGTTTGCTATGCAACTGTTCCAAATCTGGTGTCTTGGGTTAATGGGAATATCTATGCATGCTGTTATAACTAATCCTGGATTGTGTTCACTATTACTAACCAAGATATGTTTTAAAACTACAACACCATAGCATGTATGGGAAGGCAGGGCCCAGTGAACACACCTCTCCCACCTCATCTGGCTGTGACACTGGGCCCCAGCACACCTGGAACCTTCATATATTGGTCCTGCACCACCTTCAGGAGGACCCACCTCAGGGGATGGGGATCATCCCCCTGGGAGTGGGCACAGACAGGATCCTGTCACCCGAAGTCAGGTCCGGGGATTGGTGTGTAGCAAGCTCTGAAGGGAGTTTGGAGATCTGCTATGCCAGCTTGAGGGCTATGTGGTGCATTTAGAGGGTTAGCCTGACCCTCCTGCTCAGCCCCTGGCACAGCCACCTTCGGGGCTGTGAAGGTGCAGTGGTGACTGTCCATGGATGGGGACCTCAGTCCCACTGTTTCCATCTGGGGGCTCATGGGCTTCCAATTTCCAAACACCCCTCCCCATCCAAGATGTTTCCCCCCACGTGTCATATACTGCCCCTGTATGCTGTCTTGTCTGTTTTCCTACCCAACATATCTCCCAAATATACTTACTATTCTTCCCCAACATCCCACTCTCACCTTAAAAAAAAGGGCGATCTGTTCCCCCCCAAAAATTTCTCCCCATACATAGCTGTCCATTTTGCACATGTATCCACTGGACACATGGAATCTGGTCTAATTGATTTCACAACACATTATTGTTGTCCTCACCCCTCTATCAGGGGTTTGAATGTCCAAATCTACCTCCAAATTCAGTACATATGCACAGCTTTTGCTGTAGAAGAAATGTACAGCTATGGACCTTCCCTACGACCATCCTGCACATCCCTAGCTACTTTCCCTATAGTTTTTCCCGCTGTGTACCCCCTTTTCACCACTTTCCTATCACCCCTTTTTTCTTTTATTTTAAAGAAATTAGCACGTGGGTAAGTGGGAGTAAGCACTTTTAAGCAGTAGTAAGCGGGTTTAAGCCTGTTTGCTCGATGGCAAACAATGGCTACACAGATTAAGCACTGTCAGGCTAACTGTCTGTAAGCATATTTAACCGGAAGTTAGCATTGCTTACCATCGCGCAAACTCACTTACAACCATGTAAAAGTGCCTTAATCAGTCTGTATCCAACAGCCTATGTTCTGCCCTGCAACAAAAAAAAAAACAGCCCTTGCAAGTCTTAAACTCAGGACCCAGCACACCATAGCCACAGTGATTTTACTAAGCCATTTGAGCTGTACATAAATGTGATGTTTTCTCAAATATATCATGCAGCACAGTCATTCAACAGTAGGGAAAATGTATTTAAATATGTATATGTATGTATGTATACATATCTATCTATCTATATATATATATATATATATATATATATATATATATATATATATATGTGTGTGTGTATATATGTAGACATATATATATATATATATATATATATATATATATATATATATATATACATATAGGTGTGCACATGTGTGTGCGTATTGCACTCACACATTGGATCCACACTCTGAACCTCTCACTGCAAAACATCTGACCAAAGGCACTGTTAATGGGGTGAAGGGGCCCAAAATAGGGATCTCTTGTAATGATTGCCATTATCCCTTCCTCCACAGCTGAACAGATCTGTATTGCAACACAATAAGCAGCACTTGCAAGTTTTGAACCCAGGACCCTGCACAACTTGCCCCAACAAGTTAACAGTAAGCCATTTTAGCTGTAAGATATCAGGATGATATCTGTAACATATCATGCAGAACAGTCAGTCTACCATAGGGATGTACAATGTGGAAGCAGTAAACATTCCAATAATACATATACACACACGCACGCACACACACGCACACACACACACACACACACATATATAAATATATGTATATACACTTACATACACATATAAATATATTACTACTTATAGATATGTATAAAAAGAGTATGTATAGAGGGTACACACATATCAAACAGCCATTATTCCTACAGTTACAAACTTTTAAAATAGCCAGTGTTTGATTCTTTCCTGCAAATGGAAATTATTGCATGATACATATACCCACACACAATGCAAAAGACATGACACCAAACACACGTTTGCATACATAGAAATGTTTATTTGTGTACTATTTCAGTTGTTTATGCCATTTCTTATAGCAGTTAGGTGTTTGAAATATGTAATAACTGATTAATGCTACTCTCAAACAACACATATGATGCAGTAATCTGAAAAACATAACATACTTTGCTGTCCAGGCTAAGGCCTTTCAGTAGTACAACAGTAAAAAAAAAAACTTGCCTTGAAAATAAGAACCAATCAACACTTAATTACAGATGTAGTTCAGCAGCCTCCAATTATACTCTGTACTCAACCTCTAAGGGGAAAAGTATTAGTTGTCACAATGCAAATGTATCTGTTACATAGCAATGCTTAACTTAAAACATCACTATCACACTGACAAACAGAACTGTGTATAAGACAGTAAGCTCTACCCCACCACTATTCCCATGGTGAAACATATAAAAATGTACAGCCATAAACCTTAATGTTTCTTGCTACTGATATCCCTCACATGTTGTAACAGCCTAGGTTAAAAACATTTAATACTCTCCCCAATAAAATGTCTTACAAGGGCATATAACAGTGTTTTCCATACACTGACCTTCGGACTGTACAAGGTCACACATGTTTTGTCCAGCTGTAGCCCCCATATATATGGACCCTACCCCATAATTTTGGAATGATAGCAGGAATGCCAGCACTAAATAATAATAGGCCTAACAATCTCTTACAGCATGACACCTAGACAAAGCATGGTATATAGGTGGAGGACAGAGTCTGGAACACAGGGCCATATTTGAAATATTGCTGTTATACACTATGAAAGTTGCTTGTGTTACAGGATTGGTTGCAACATACCCTCACTCAGGAATATGAAGTCAGAAACACAATTGGATGTTGCCATGTACTAATAGCAATGAACAGAGAGAATGCCACTATGTCAGAGACAAGACCTGTGTGATGAACCGACAAAACATAACAGCCAATCCTCTGGCCATCATGTGGATAGGCCCACAGTTGGGAGCTATGCAGACAGACTGCATTCCATGCAAAACTAGCATGTACACACAAACCCTGAAAAACTAGCATTATTCAATGCATATAATAGCAATACTCACACACTGCCCATAGGTCTGGAATCTTATATAAACATGTAGTTGGCCTGTGTCCACAAGTCCTGTTGTAAGAGGTATTGCTACCTGCTGTCTGTAACACTGTTGCCCATGCACAGAAGGGATGTCTTCCATATAGGAAAGGTAAAGGGACAATGTCCACATGATGTAGTCATTTATAGTAGTGGGTTGCTATGACATTGGCTATTGGAAGTATTACACCGCTGGCTGCATGCAATTAGCAAGTGGGGAACACCAATTGGTGCAGAGGCCATCACCTGATCATCCACATCACCTACAAAAGCCATGCTGCAACATATTCAAACCAGCTCGATCCCAGTAGTGGAGAGAGAGAGAGAGAAAAAGAGAGAAAGAGAAAGACAGAGAAAGACAAAAAAAAAAAAATACTAAAAGAAAAAATTACTACAAAAAAAAAAACAAACAAACAAGGAAGATATCCAAGTGGTATACAGAAGAGACCACAATAATAAAATAGGTATGTGAAACATGTCAGCATGTAACTGAATGTAGTACTTGGTCTGTAATAATAGAATATGATGTTGAAAGATTTATATGTGCCATCAAGTCTTTCTGTAATGATGTCCTGCTGAACAACTGCTATAGGCATAGCATCTGACCCTGTGGGCATGAAATGTTTGAGAAAACATTACACATATCTGCAGCTCAGATGGCTTACTGGTAAATTGCTGTGGATATGGTGTGCAGGGTTCTAGGTTAGACACCTGCAAGGGCTGATAATTTATTTGCTGGTCAGAACAAGGCCTGTTGGATACAGAGTGATTAAGGCACCTGTACACAGTTGCAAGTGGGTGAGAAATGGACAGTTATGTATGGTGTGAAATTTGTGTTAGAAACAGATTGCCCTTTCTTTGTTAAGGTAAACGTGGGATGTTGGAGAAGGATAGTAGGTATAATTCGGGAGGGAGGTTGGGTCGGAAAACAGACAAGACAGTATACAGGGGTGGTATATGAAACATGTGGTGGGTAAACACCTTGGACGGGTAGGGGTGTTTGGAAATTGGAAGCCCATGAGCTCCCAAATGGAAACAGTGGGACTGAGGTCCCCAGCCTTGGGCAGTCACCACTGCACCTTCATGGCCCTGAAATTGGCTGTGGTGGGGGCTGAGCAGGAGGGGCAGGCTGACCCACGAATTGTGTCATGAGGGCCTCAAGCTAGTGTAGCAGATCCCCCAATTATCTACGGAGCTCCCTATCACCAGACCCTGTAAATGACTTCAGGTAACAGGATCCTGTTGGTGAGTGCTCTCAGGGGGGGACGAGCACCATCCCCTGAGGTGGTTCCACCTGAAGGTAGTGCAAAACCAGAGAATGAGGAGGTCCCAGGGTGGGTCCCAGATGTGCTGTGGCCTGGTGCTATGGCCAGATGAGGTGGGAGAGGTAGTTCTGCTGGGAACAGCCTTCCCAAACATGCTATTGTGTTGCAGTTCTAGAACATATGTGGGTAATAATAGGCAACATAATCCAGGATTATTTATAACACCACGCATAGATATTCCCATTAACTCAAAACACCAGATTTGGAACAGTTGCATAGCAAACAGAACGCATGCATATATGGAACCACAGTGGCCATTACAATGGCATGGAGGTTATCTTGTTAGCCACAGGCCAGCAATGTTAGTGTTTCAACATGGAACATGAATAGAAACACATTTCAATATTTGTTGCACAATAGGATATATGTCCCAACAGTAGGTTTGGTGTAAACATACCCACTGATTTCTGTGTTCAGATTATTGTTGCAGATATGTTGGGGGAGGGAGAAATGTCACTTAACAACTATTATATCCTGCAGTATGAGATCCTCCTGTTTATGTCTTCCATGTACCATGTCCCAGGAGCATCTCCCTGCTTATACCACACAGGAGAATGAAATAATAATCAACTACCTCGTGCATCACCACAGTACCCTCTTTGGGCATATGGCCCATGATCTGCAGGAGAGGACTGCCCTGTGGAATGAGCTCTTCCACAGGGTAAACGATGTCAGCCTGCATAACCGCAGTTATGAGCTGGTGCAACAGCATTTCCCTGATCTCATCCGCCAAGCCCGTCAGCATGCTGCTGCAGTTAGGAGGGACCAGCTAGCCACAGGTGGGGGTCATGCCATCCAGCCCTCACTGACACATGATAAGGAGCTTCTTGCCATCCTTGGGTCACCCGCCCACCAGCCAAGCCAGGAACCTGATGATAGCATTGTGGAGATGGGTGCTACCCACACAATGGATGAGGTGTGTGAAGGTAAGGCACCAGGACACATTAGTAGACCACTGTTGCTTATCCATCGTCATCTGTAATGTATTTTCCTGCATATGTCAGATAACATAGTCTGTTGCTGCAGTGTAGTAATGAACAGATGTGCATAATCTCTAGTATTGTGGGTTTGTACTGTTGTACTGAAATGCTGTTCCCACCCTATACCAATGTCACAGATGTGGCTACTGACATTACATCTATCATACAACTATGTAGGTCCCTCTGGTATACCTCTGGGGCAGCAGCCTGTAGCTGGTGAGTATGGAGTTTTTTGTTCATGTTTGCCAATACACCAGCCATGTTATGGACATGGCATTTGCCATGTACACATTTAACACACCTACCCATAATGCATGCTGTACATGTTCACTTATTGTTGCAGTTAACTGCACTACATCACAGTGGTTACCATGGTGGCATATCTGAAGGGTATGTAAGAGTCCTGCAGTATAGCTAACAACCTGTTAGTGCAAGATGTGTGGACAGTGAGAAACATAATGGTGGGACAAATAGCCTACAGTAGGGACATGTCTGAAACATTACCCTTATACAGTGGCTACAACAGTGTATATACCACTATTACAATGTCAACTTTTACAGACCTACACAACGGCATATCACAATACCACATTCCACACCTTTTACAATGTGTAATGTGATCCTAACACGAGCAATGAATGTATAATATGGAATACTATGTTAGGGCAACAAATATGGAGAATACATACCTTAAACACTGGAAGCATATGTGTGCACACACTCGAAATAACATATTTGTGGAAGCAGCTTTTGAGATACTGACAGCATTCACTCTTCTTGAGTATGCAGCTTCCATCAAGTACAGGGCTTCAATGTCACACCGAGTAATGGTCTGCTGTCCAAGAAGTATGTCCATGACATTTGCCCACTCACCTGCAACAGAGGTAGCCATGGCTTGCACACATCTTACAAACCATGGAATGGATCCCATATTCAAAAGGTAGCGCTCAGGACTGGGAGGTGTTGCCTTACCTCACCATTGCATATACCATGGCAAACAGTGCAGACAGTCATGTATGTGACTATGAAGTATGGGACAACATTAAGGTAGAAAATAAACAGATGCCCATCCAAGACAGATGACAACACATGTTGCAAACTGGTCATGGAGGCTGCCCAGAAACATGCACAACACTGAGGGACTTGCAGAAATGTCTAGCAAATACTGCCTGTGCAGTACCTGTGTTGACAATTGCTTGGACTCTGCATATGTGTGGCCTATGGATTAGGGTAATCAGATGGAAGAGTTGTTCCACAGAAAACATCATCCAGGGCTCTCTACAGGTAGCATATGCATAACATCAAGTCTCCCAAAGGCATGTGGTGCAATGTGTAATGGTGTACCGAGACCAAGACTGAAGCCTACAGACAGTATTGATAAAGACACATGTGCTGCACAAGCAACATTTCTCTCCACCTCAGTCCCACAATCCCCATCTGTACCTTGCTGGTGCCAGTGTATACCTTTAGGTTTGCTATTCATTAGCAGGAACTAGGCCGGCAGACATGGTGTTCTGAATTTGGAACAGTGCAAAATGACACTCATGTGTGGCCCATAGTTGTCAAGCATCTTCAAAAAGGCTGAGGATGGAGAGGGGACTCATCCTGAAACACAACAGTGAACTGAAGCATACATCTAAAGCTGCATCTGAACACAGTTAAGGTCAAGAATTGTGCCAGACATAACCCTGACTCCACAGCAATAGTGAAGGCACTGTGTGACCTCCAAGGGCTGTGCACATGAGCTGACCTTGCAATCTGGCAGAGTTGGGGGGCATTTGTAAGGTAGAGTGACCAAATAATGGCAAGTGAAGATGGGCCATGCCAGTATACCACTTGCAATAGTGAGTGCTGTAGTTCACTTAACAGGTGCTGCAGCAAACCATTGTGTTAACTCATAAACCCCGAGTACCGTCTCACAGCTTAAATCAGAGTGTGCTGTGAGATGGTAGTAATTGTATGCAGTTACACCCGAGTCCCTTCCACAAGCACATCTAACTTTACAGCCATATTGTAGCTCCACTGTTAAAAAATAAGTTGAAAAAGTATCTGAACTTTTTCAGGTACTTTCTCAACTTACTTTTCAATGTGGAGTTACATGATGTTTATATTTTACATTTTGGAGAAAAACGGCTGTAAGTACAAGTGACCGTAGTAACACAATTCTCCACACATTGCAAGTGGTGGCAGCCAATTGGATTTTTCCATTTCAAGCCGCCACTTGCACACGTAGTAGTATGGTAAAGTGAAAGCAGCTGATAACTAGTAGAGACCTGGTTTAATGCTGCTTTTAGCCTTTTTTAATAGCCTTTTTTTGGCCAAGGGCAGCAAGCTGACTGGAGGATAATGGGGTCTGGGGTCTTTGGTTTAGGGGATGGGGTTAATAAATGACATGATTTGTTAATTATGTTGTATTTGAGCCCAATGTATGTGTATCCTACTTATTTATCATAACCATTGCAAATTTTGATGTTTTTGTCTTTGTGCAGAGGTGTTTATTTGTGGAGCCGAAGACAAATTACCAATCATCACAAGATAATTTAATACTTGTGTTACTACAGTAAGATTTGTGGAGATGGAATTTGACATAATGGTACTTTTCAGTATAGCGTGTAATGGCTGATATAATGATACAATAATAGCAGTATTCTTCTACCCATGTCAAAGAAGGGAAGTTAGCGCCATATGTCATACTTTGACAATTGTTTATGTGCATCCCTGTGAAAGTAAAAACATCTCTTTTCTGGTGTAACTTTTATGAATACGGTAAAAAGCGTTGTTCACCTTTGCTGAGAAACAGACATGCCTATGTAGGTCTTCGTTGACCGGAGGAGGCGGAGGGGCGTCTATAAGGTAAAGCACATTAGTGGGTCATAGATTTCATCTTGCCTTCTAAATTTTCAGATATAACACTCAGATTGACTGAGCCCTATCTGCTTCCTAGTCTAACCTCCTGTATTCTATAGTGATGCATTGTCAGTGTACATGTTTTTGAACCCTTCTTCCTCATCTAACCCACCTTCTAACTCTCCTCTTTTGACTGTTTTTTTTTCTTTACAGCTTCCCTCTCACTAAACTAAGAGTGTGGTTCCCCCAGTTTGGATCGTCTTGATTGCACATACAAATGTAACGATCACCCCTTCAGAAAGCGATCTACTGCTGAAATACTACAAACAAGAAAATTGTTTTTACTGTTTGTTTAGAGTTGTTGAGACTTTTACATAAACTTCAAGAAAGAAAGCAATCTTTACAAAGTCCTGCTACACAGGTGAAATTCTGTGTCATAAAATCAGTCACGAAGCAGAAATGAAACATCCTTATAAAGCAGTGTAATTGGTGCAGTGTCATAATTATTCATATTTTAGACTCAGTATATGCTCATACCAACATAGATAACATAGATTTAGATATAATTCCTAAAATAAGACTTGTGTTACGCTCAGTATGATTCATGAAGTGAGGCTGCCTTGCTTTATTTTGTGTCAGCATAGTTGTTTCTGAATAAAATGCTGAATCACTGCCTTGTAGATGCCATACTCCACCATGACACATGATTATATAAAAACCATGCCTTTGATTTTAGCTTCTAGAAAATAAAGGGATTTCTGTGCTAATACTGGTGCATAGACAGAACTGCACATACATTTTGCTTGTTTTCCTTCTTTTCCAAGTTGTAAACACAGGTCTGCAGACACTATCTTTGCAGTAATTAAAGTTTACTTTCAGAAAGCAGCTTACATGCATACTAGAGACAAACGTAAAATGTGCTAACATAGAGCTTGTTTTTGTTAAATTGATTGTCTTTTGTTGTCTTTCCTCTGATTGTTGAAATTAGTAGTGGACCTATGGTACAACATAAACATATCAAGAAAGTGCTGACAGACAAGGGCTATCAGTTGCTACATTAAAGGAGTTAATATAGTACACTAAATCTTCTGTATACATTGAGGTAAATGGGAAAAACAGTGAGAGAAATGCTAAGCCTTTTGAACTTGATGTCACATTCCTCAGAGTATCCATGATGTGTTGCAGAATGCATAACTGTATCTCTTACATACTGTTTAACATATAGAAGTGAAACAGTTTTTAAATAAGGAAGCCTAGTACTGTACTGAGTTATTGTTTAAAATACCACTTTACTCAATACCGTTTTTAAGTATTGTAGTAACTGGTAATGCAAATGAGCATGTGGAGTTACACAGGGGATAGTGTCTTCTGTCTGTAATTTGTACCCCATGGGTTAGCTTGGCTGAAACTAGCAAATTTACAAGATATTTACTATTTTTTGTAAAAGACACTCAGTTTTTTCTGACTTTTTAATCAAAACTCATGAGCAGTGATGGCCATTATTTCTATAAAGCTATAATAATGTGCCCGCTTTATGGAACATTATCAGTTATAAAAAAAACACAGTGTTCTTATCCTTCTAAGTTCTAAAAGTTGAAGGCTGAATCTATATAGCAACCTGACTTTGACCACCATGTTCCTTCTGTTGTATAGAAGGCTTTCTACATGGCCCATCTCATCAGTAAGGGTATGTCATCCAGGGACACTGAGGTCACAACACCCCAGTGTTCTTCCCTTATAATACCCATTATCCAATACAACGTCCCTTTGTGGCATGTACCTCACGAAGCAAATGCAGCAGCTGGAGAGACCACAAAGGTTCCTTATCAGGAGAATCCATGGCCTTAGGCATCTCCCATACACAGATAGGCTGAAAGCCCTATCCCTCTACTCAGTTTCATATTCACTCATCACAGGTGACCTCTGTCTGGTATACAAGGTGATCTCAGACCCCAGCTTGATGGGACTGCTATATATTCGCAAGTCAAGCTCCACTCAAGTTACCCACATGCGTGGCCTCAACCCGGTCTGTGACATCAATAGGACTTGGTGTTATACTGATTCACTGGCTTACTGTAATTCGTACCATGGTGCCATGACCTGTTCTCTGAGCTGATTTGTTTGAGTATTGTGGTACACATATGGTATAAAAAGCTCATGTTTCAGAGATGATTATGATAACTTTTTTTATGTGTCTATCTTTCAAGTGCAGACTTGATTTAAGTGGGAACAAATTAAAGATTGCGAGGGCATCTCTTGTATATAGCCCTCTTCAGGTTTCAGCACAGATTTTCTATAGACTTTAGGTCTAGGTTCTGGCTGGGCCATTGTAAAACTTTCATTTTCTTCTGGTGAAGCCATGCTTTTGTTGATCTGGATGTATACTTGGGGTTACTGTCATGCTGAAAGGTGAAATTGCTCTTCGTCTTCAGCTTTCTAGCATACGCCTGAAAGTTTTGTGCCAAACGTAACTGGTATTTGGAACTGTTCATCATACTTCCCTCCACCTTGACTAACGCCCCAGTTCCAGCTGAAGAAGAGCAACCCCAAAGCATGATACTGCCACCACTTCACAGTGGGGATGGTGTTATTTTGGTGATGTGAAGTGTTGTTTTTGTGCCAAATGTACCTTTTGGAATTGGGCCATAAAGTTCACCCTTGGTCTTATCAGACCATAACACATTTTTCCACATGCTTTAGAATTGCTTGGGTGAATGTCTCAGGGTGGTGCATGTGCATACCTGGACACACTAATGAAGATGTTCTTCGGGGAAGTACTTCATTGTGCATCAGGGAAGTGCTTCTGCATACATGGTCAGACTGCTGAAGTGAACACTGGGCAACATAGTTTATTGTTTCATTCTGGTGCTTGTGTATACACAAGTGGGGGGCTACCTTCTTTACTGTGATACGATAAGCAGATTGACAGAGAAAATGGGACCCCAGTACTCCAGTCTTCCAGTATGATTGTAACAATGCTAACTGATGGCTTCTGGAGAAAAGGTTATGAATTACCCAAGGAGAATAATTATGGTTATAGACTTGTTTTACTTCAAAATATGTTTAGTAAGTCACTTTCTTATTCCATCAATATCTCAAGTTAACAATACTAACATTTTAAAAGTGTCCCTCATTATGTAGAAATGTTGGAATGATGGATAACAGCAATAGTGCTGATCAATATATCCAAACATTCTGAAACTATATTCTGATTTAGTCTTTCTTTTATTGAATAATGTCTGGGTGGTATGAGAGGCTTAGTATTTTATTAGTGATTGTTGGCATTGCTCAACCAGATATTTTGTACAATATTTCTGCCTTTTTTACTTCTGTGTCTTCATCTAACCAGAGGAATGGTTAGATGAGATAACACGAATTACTATTGTTTGGACTAATTCTTACACGGAGGGACAAGAAAACTTATACTCAGTAGTTACCTGAGTAAGATAAAAGTTATCACTTGCTGACTACTACCAGCATGGAGCTACCATATATTTTGGGCATTTCTCCTGGCTCTGTCAGTCATGTGTGGAAATTAGGTTGGAGGAATGGCTCAGTAATATATAAGTGTTATACTATTTTTATTGAATTACTCAGATCTTCTCCTAACAGATGATAATGAGTCTGTGTTACATAACAGCTGCACAAGGTAATATAACGAATGCCTACTCAACAGGTTATATGCAGCAATTATCACCTGTGTCTGAACATGCATAACTTTGCATTAATGAAATGCAGGTCATTAGCACATTAACAATAAGTGCAGTTACAATATAGCACTGAGACATTATCACTTTTCAGGTAAAACTCCCAGCAGCTGTCACTGTTATTCACACAAGTAGAAGTCGTTATCACATTGATGAATGCACAAGCCAGATTTGGCTTTTTGTCTACATACAGTCATTGCAAGCCATCCTCCCACCATTTTCTGTCATTTTTACAATTTGTTTGATACACAGTAAAGTCCTCATTGTGGTTATGTGCTTCATTTTTGTGAACTACTGCAAGGAAATATTACATTACTTCCATGCTTGAACCGTTATGTCCACTGCTGGAGGGACACATGTAAAGAGAAAAGGCAGAGATAAGGCAGACTGCTGACATGGAAAAAGATAGTGAGACAGTAGTGGTATCAACAGTGTGAGTGGGTAACCAGCACAGGTATCGGACACATCAGATACCCTCTAGTGCCACTGAAGTCCCATGCCTGTCCTGGGTTCATTAGTGGAGTGGCGGTCCTTTCCCTGTTTTTCTCTTTACATGTGCCCTGTCTGTAGCCCCTGGTCAATTTCCACTCATGCGGCATGTTGGCTACACCAAGACTGTATATGTTTACAGTGATACGAGTCTACTAGTAATCAGATTGTTTGTGTGAGCTGATGGTTTTCAGGTTGTTAGGTATATACCTCTGATTCATCTTTGCAAATAATGAAAAAAAGAGTAATGCCTACAGGGATAGCAGTGAAGGTTCCAGCAGGTAAACAAGGTAATGAACATTAACATATACATGTTGAAGTAATGCAATAAATCCCTCAAACATCATCAGTAACCAGCTTGCATTTCTTCTCTGTGTAGGTACATCTACCTTGAGACAATGACATGGCTTCAGAAGCAGGGGAACGACAAGTGAGAGTGTGGGTGTGTGGCCATTCCTATGTTCACTGGGCTTCCAGACATGCTTCCGGCAATAACAAATACTACAACATGCAGAATGGTTTCATGCGTGGATTGATGCTCATTGTCTGCGGATCTACAATTAGCCACAACAGCATCACAGAAGATAATCACCTGTTAAGAAATGACGGAGTTCACATAAATGAAGATGGCATTGAACAGTTCTTGGATGATCTGCAAAATGGCATGATGGCAGCAATGCATGACATACTGGCAGCATGCACCTAGTGACAAAAGATTGAAAACAACCATAACCAAGTAGGAACAGTACGGTAAGTGAAAGTCTATTACATTTCATGAAACCTTTTTCACTACTTAGAGCACAGTAAAAGAATTGTAATTGTACCTCTGCTAGGGAATATGTCAACATGCTAAGTAATGTGTTATTTGAAGTCAGTGTTAGTCCTCACAACATGCTAAAAGAACTGTGCCCGTGGGCTTTACACATGTACAGATATCAGTTTGTGTAAGACTTAGGTTATGAGAGTTATGACATTCTTTCATATTTTGATAAGTAACTTTGCTAGGGAAGTTGTCAATGTGTAAGTAATACCTCATTTTTTTTGTTCAAACATTTTTATTAAATTTAAACTCATGAAAAATATTACAGACATTCTAATGTAAATTTTAATTAGTTAACTGTATACAATATTTACACTTGGCCTAATATGAGAAATATTTCAGAAGAAAGAAATAATAAACCTTTTCATTTACCAATATACATTCAAAATCTTTAAAAAAAAAACATTCAGTCAAGATTATAGAGAATGTGATGTTTTAAGAGTTTATATTAAACCAAGAACTTTGATCCAAGGATTATCAGTCCATTTCCTGGGGTAAATTCTTGTTTCTTTGACTTTTATTTCTATGGATACTGATTCTTCCAATAATAATATAAACTCTTCAAAGGTGGGTGGTGCAGATGATTTCCATTTTCTTGATAAACATTTTCTTGCCACTGCTAAAATAGTCAAGAGGAGATAAAAATTGTTTATTGTCATGGTATTCATGACATTTACATTCAATAGAATTAGGGGGTTGGATTAAATGTATCTGAAAATAAAGCTTGACAAAATGTACCTACGTCAACCCAATACTTATTGATTTTATTACAGCCATAAATAATGTGTTCCCAATTGGCTGAACATACCATAAAAGATCTCCAACAAACAACAGTAGTAGATGATTGTATTTTAGCAACTTTGTTGGGAATACAGAAAGCTCTGTGTAAGAATTTCCACGTAAAGATTTTCCACTTCTGGAGATAGGAAGTTAATTTCACAGAGAGTAGTAGATTGGATTTGACATCTGGGGACAAATTCAAAGTTTGACCTGCATCAATAAAATTCCCAAATTTTTGTTTGGGTATAGTTTTGTAATTTATTAGAATTTTGTGAAGGTTAGAGATTAAGTTAGCCCAGTTCTGATTGTTATATATTAAGTTTTGAATATGAAGAATCAACTTAGGTTTAGTTTTGAATGAAGAGTTATTTATTATTCTGCAAAGATCTTGAGCGTGACAAAGAATACTATGTGAAATAATTCAATCTGTGTCTGGGATATTATAAATATTTTTATTTCATAAGTCTGTAGTACCGTTTAGTCTTTTATGCAATGTTGCCAGCAAATGAATTGTTTTGATTCCCAGTCTTGAAAAACACTTTTGTGAATTCTGTTGGTATAATTTTTAGAAATCCTGAAGGGGATTGATAGTTCCCTCCAGAGTTTTACATCTAGATTTGAGTTTATAAATGTTCTTAAGTTGGTATAGATATGATTTATTAAGTTTACTTTGGTAGGTTTTGCAATATTATATTGTAAATTAATGCATAATATATACCATAGATTGACATTTTGATTATCTACTAAGAGGCTACCAGCTAATTTGTTTTCATTTAAGAAGATGGCTGTATAAAGGGAGTTCCATGCAGAAATTGGGATCTAACCAATTAATGGCTAATTTGAGAATGGAAGCTCTAATACAGGACTCGAGATCTGGAAAGTTTATTCCTCCCATTTCCCAGGGTCTAATGTGATGATGAAAAGCAATTCTATTTCTTTTTGGAAACCATAAAAAGTTTAGTAAAATTTTGTTAAAGTAATTTAATATCATTTCTTAGGAGGCACAGGAATGGCTTGGACAATATAATTTATCTTTGGGAGTAAGGTCATCTTTATTAATTGTAATCTGTCTTCAAAATGTAAAAACAATTTGTTCCATTTTTCTATTAGTGATTTTTATTGTGGATAAGATGTTTGTATAATTTGTAGTTATGGCTGTATTTATGTAATCATACAGGGTTATCCATAAGTAATTTATAGATGATACTAACGTGCCAATTATGTGATTTGAGTTAAAATGCGTGTTATGTTTTCTATTTAATATCATGTATCTGAATTTTTGTACTTATTCTTAAACCTGAATTAAGATAAAATTTAGCAGTTTGTAAATCTAAATCTTTGAGAGATTCTTCTGAAAATCTCAAAGTTAGAAGAATGTCATCTGCAAAAAGCATGATTTTAAAGTTAAATTATCCATGTATTTCAATACCAGTTATTTTTCGGGATTGACGAATAGTAATTGCAAATATTTCAATGGCTAAGGCAAATAACATAGGAGACAAAGGGCAGCCCTGTTTAGCTCCTTTGGTGATTTTTATGGCTTCTGAAGTAAATGGACCAAGTTTTACATAAGCAAGGTTGTTACTATATAAACTTTTTATCACATGTATAATTTGAGAGGGGAAATCAAAAATTTCTAGTGATTTAAAAAGAAAGTCCCAGTGTAATGTGTCAAATGTTTTTTTCAATATCAAGGGCAATTAAAAGAGCCTCTCGGTTATCTCTATTAATAACATCCATAAGAGTGATAATCCTTTGAAAGTTGTCCTGTGTTTGTCTGTTGTAAATGAAACATGTTTGATCTTCATGTATGATGTTTATTAAGGATTTCTTGATCCTATTTACTAAAATGGATGTAAAGATTTTATAATCATTGTTAAGAAGTGAAATAGGTCTATATGAACTGTATAAAGCTGAGTTTTTATTTTCCTTTAGAATATGAGTAATTAAAGAATATCTTCAAGACAGAGGAACAAGATGTTGAGAATGAATTACATTTATAGCATTATGTAATAAAGTTAAAGCAGGGGTTGGAAGTAATTTATATATTTCATTTATAATTCCATCTATTCCGGGAGCTTTATTATTTTTGCTTTGCTTAATTTTATCAACTATCTCTTTTAATGAAATTTGTTGTTGCAAGTCTAATTTTTTTTCTCTGATAATTTGTTTATATTAGATATGTTTATATCTATATCTATTGAATTATTTTTCAAAGGAATATTGCTTTGAAGATCAGAGTAATGATGCTTAAAAGCATCAAGAATATCACCAATATCTGAAACTGCTCTGTTGGTTTTACCCTCGTATAATTTTTGTGATACTAATTTCAGTGGATTGTTTTTTTATTCTCATTAATACGTTATGTATATGTTTAGGAGACAGCAAGTATGAGATCATTTTCATTTTTTTAAAAGCTAGATTGGTCTTATGTGTTAATATTTCATTATATTTAGTTGATCTTTTTTCTTTGTGGATGCATCAATGGAGTCATCTGTGTTTATATCAATTAATTGTTTTTGTATATTTTGCAGTTATAATTCCCATTCTTTGGTTTTGTTTTTGTACCATGAAAGAGTTTTGCCACACAAAAAAGCCTTTAATGTTATTGTTTGTCTTTTCGTCTTTTCCCTGTTAGGGGTCACCACAGCGAAACTCTGGTCTGCTAATGATTGGCAGTAGATTTTTATGGTGCCAAGTTGCCATCCCATGCCCAACCTTCAGCGAAGGCACGACCATTCATGCATGTCTTTCGAATGCCACTTGACCGTGGGGAGGACATGCAGACTCCACACAGAAGGCACTCCATCCAAGAATCGAACAGGAGAACCTCTTGCTGTGAGGCAACAACACTACCGTTGCACCACCACGGCTTCACAAAAAAGCCTTTAATGTATCTCATAAAATTACTGAATTTGTATCCTCTGAATGGTTAGTTTTTAGAAAATAATTTATTTATGAATGTAGCCATGGTTTCAATTGCTTTAAGTTAATAATGTAGGCAGGAATTCTAGTTATGTTTAGTTTTTTAAAGTTAGATTCCAGTTTAAGAATGAGTGAATTGTGACCCAAAAAAGGATATGGGAGAATGGTAAAATTAATTACTTTTGAGTTTAGATCTTGGGATATGTAAAGTTTGTCGATTCTAGTTTGAGTATTAAATTTATAATCTCTATAAGAATATGATAAAGAGGTATTTTGTTTATATGCAAAGGTGTCAATCAAATTTAAGTTACCCGTCCATTTTTAAGAGCTTTCCCTGTTGGAGATAGACAAATAGGTCTACTATTTGTGATCTCAGTATTATCTATAATGCAATTAAAATCTCCACCCAAAATTAAAACCCCTTTTTGAGTTCTGTTGATTAGGTTTATATGTTTCCTCACTGTTATCATCCCTATACCTGGAAACTAAAGTCCAAATTCTGTTATTATATTTTATTATTACTATTGTTAGTAGTCCTTCCTTATCTTCTTATTTAAATATAATATGAGGTATAGTGATACTTTTTTCCATAAAATTATGGTGCCTCTTGTTTTTTTTTCTTGTAAGATGAGTGAGATAATATTGTAATTTCCATGGGATTCCACATAAATTTATCATTAGTCTTAAAGTGGAATTCTTGTATAAATATTACTTGCACCTTCTAATTTTAAGTATTTTAAAATGTTGGCTCTTTTCTTTGGATGATTTAATCCATTAACATTTAAAGATAATAACGTTAAATCCATTTAGCATGTTACATTTGAATGAGGTTTAAGTAGTAGTATTAACCAAGACTGAATGTTGTATAAAGTTATTGATTTTTATAGAGAATGTCTTTGGTAATATGCTTGTTATTCCTAGTTAGAATGATAATGAAAGTTTATCTTAGGCCAAATTAATAAGAAAAATAGAGACTTATAATTAAATACATATTTCTTAAAAAATGAATTAATCATAAAAAAACAATTTCAAACATGCAGTGAAAGTCACCCCTAATCTGATAGATGTGAACTGATCTATCAGATTATCCATCAAACCAAAAAATGAATAAAACAAAGTGAGCTTGAGCTCCAGTATGTATACAGGAGAAATATAATAATATAAGAAAGTTGAATTAAAGTTAATAATAGAAGAAAGTGAATAAAAAAAAAAAACAATTTCCTTAAGCAGAGATGTGGAAAAGAACTCATGTGTTTAACCTTCATCATCATCTTCTTCTTTCGGCTGTTCCCATTAGGGGTTGCCACAGCGGATCATCTGTTTCCATTTCTTCCTGTCCTCTGCATCTTGCTCTGTCACACCAACCACCTGCATGTCTTCTCTCACCACATCCATAAACCTTATCTTAGGCCTTCCTGTTACCTGGTAGCTTCATCCTTATCATCTTTTTCCCAAAATACTCAGCATCCCTCCTCAGCACATGTCCAAACCAACATAACTTTGTCTCTCTGGCTTTGTCTCCAAACCTTCCAACCTGGGCTGACCCTCTAATATACTTATTCCTAATCCTGTCCACCCTCGTCACACCCAGTGCAACTCTTAACATCTTTAACTCTGCCACATCCAGCTCTAACTCCTGCCTTTTTGTCAATGCCACTGACTCCAACCCATATAACATAGCTGGTCTCACTACCCTCTTGTAGACCTTCCCTTTCACTCTTACTGGTACTCGTCTGTCACAAATCGCTCCTGACACTCTTCTCCACCCACTCCATCCTGCCTGTACTCTCTTCTTTACCTCTCTTCCACACTCACCATTACTCTGAACTATTGATCCCAAGTATTTAAACTCATCCACCTTCACCACCTCTACTCCTTGCATCCTCACCATTCCACTATCCTCCATCTCATTCACCCACATATATTCTGTCTTTGTCCTGCTGACCTTCATTCCTCTTCTCTCTAGAGCATATCTCCATCTCTCCAGGGTCTCCTCCACCTGTTTCTTACTCTCACTACAGATCCCAATGTCATCTGCAAATATCATAGTCCACGGGGACTCCTGTCTGATCTCATCTGTCAACCTGTCCATCACCATTACAAATAAGTAAAGGCTCAGAGCTGTTCCTTGATGTAATCCCACCTCCACCTTAAACGCATCTGTCACTCCCACCGCTGACCTCACCGCTGTCATACTACCCTCGTACAAAAACTATATCTTACCATATAAAGACTCAAGAAAGGGATTATTGAATACTATTAATAGTATTAAGTCAAAACAAAAACATGCATATTGAACTGCTTAAATGTGACATGACATCTAACCTTAAATTTAAATATTACTAACTAATAGTATAACATTTTATATGAACTGGTAGCCAGATGAGCTGTTGTTGACAGAATATTAAAATAAATATTGGTTTCAATAAGTTATAAATTATGTTTTAACAAATTTCAGGTTCACTTCTGATATTACAAGGCATATTTCAGTATAACTATGCATTAAGGATCATTTCATTTCAGGATACTTCCCTAAGAACATGAGAGTATAAAGCAATCAATAAAAAAAATCTCTTCTAGTTTATCTTTTTTTCACCTGTCCAATTAGTCCTGATGACAACTTGAATAACTAACACTGAGAAAAAAGTAAAATAAGATTCATACTAATTATTACCTTTATATCAGAGTGTGACAATCTGTCAGCTTATATTTAATTTGAAATTTATACATATAATCATTGAAGAAACGTGTATGAATCACATCATATAGAAAGTAAAAACATCATATAAAATTCAATTTACTATACTTTACATAACAAATGATGCAATGATATGAGAAACTTCTATATGGTATAAGACAAGATATACTCTAACAAACATATTTTCACAACAATTCCAACTATTTGCCATTAGTGAAGTGACGTTAGCATAAAAATGCTATTTAACATTTCAGTGTAAACTGATTTGACCTCAAGAGACAAAAAAATAAAGTGTGCCCCAGAGTGTTTGTAGGACATAGTTCTCACAAAAATCACCAAAGACACAAGGGAATTATAGCAACAAAACATGGATTCTGAAGAGATTATTGGCTGAGGTTAAATGATTTATTCTTATTGATGTGGAACAGCAAATCTGTTTAGATGCAGGTATCAATGACAAGGACTTGTTTCACAAATGAATAAGATGTTTTAGACAGGAATGTAACTAGCAAAAATAACTGATATAACCTGTGTCAAAGTAAATCAAGCTTTCTTACATTTTTCTGACAGCACTTACAATTCATAAGGTAACAAATCTGATGGACCAGAATAGTTCTATGCCAAAATGCATTTTACCTCATATAATATAATATCTGCTTGACAGGTATATTTATTCAATTAAAGTAAACAATGAAAGGAAGACAAGACCACATCTCTCCAATTTGTATTTGTAGTAACTACAAGGTAATACTAACTCACAAAAAAGTTAGAAAAGATATGTGAAATACCTTCTGTAATTCTTCAAGTATTATATAGAGTAAACATCTCTAATGTTGTGATCTACTGGAGTGAGTCTTAATGGCCACAAGAATGAACTAACATACATTCAATCCAATATGCCATTTCTCAGAATCATCCATTTTGCCCAAAATATGGTGATCCCAGAGTTAATGTATAAAAGTTTGAGGTGTGGGAGATTTACCACCAAATAGGAGTAGTGCAAGGGAAGGTTTGCCCCCTTGCAATAAAAGTTTAAAAAAGAAAACCAAACTTTGACAATTGTTCTTTTCCTGTGTTTTTTTTTTTTCCAGCATATTGGCACTCAGCATTTCAAGTCCCCACATGCCATTAGGGAGCTGTTATACCAGCACACAGTCTATGAGTACATCCCTCCTATATTGCAATGCATCTGCATTCAACCTCCAAACTTCTTTCTACAGTATTTTAACAATCGCTGTATCAAGTCTTAATAGTACCCAATCAGAACAATATTACTGAACTTAGGAAAAAACTAGACTATTTATCTTGCATATATTAATAATTTAATTGCTTTCCTACCTGTGGACAGAATACTCCCGTGTTATGACGACTATCTAGGAATCCCTTGTTAACAATAAACTAGTTCTAATAGATAAGGAGTCTGACTCTATTGTCTATTACTGAAAGGTTTTCGATCAATTTACATGCTCCCTATTTGAAATAAAAGAGAATTAAAATAAACTAATTTGCATGTATATTCATGTGCGCAAGTCTTGAAAGAGATATCACAGAGAAAAAACATAACTGTTCAAGTCTTGCTTACTGAACCAGATGAAGATAAAAATCTCCTTATATGTAAATCAAAGGAAAAAAACATACCAGGAGCATTAAACAAACCTTTACTTGGTTTTAGTGCCAACACTAGTGACTCTATATGTTTGTTCTTAAGCCTTAAAAAACAGAGTTGCATATCTTGCTGCTGGAAAAACAGCATTTCACAAGAGATATTTCATAACCATTACTCTTATAACTTTGTGTAGCACTTCTACAGTAATTTTAACACCATTCTAAACATGTCATCATCGAAAAAGCCATTAGACAAGTAGTCATAGCACTTTTTGCTGATAACTTATGTTATTATGCAAATCATTTAGTCCAAGTCATTGCGGAAATCAAGGGTGATACAAAAAAAAATGTGAATTGTGAATGGTGTTTACTGAAAAAATACCTGATAAATATAACTATGGGACAAGGTGCAAGACTATATTATTCAGTAACATTCTCCAGTACAGCTTTGAAATGAAACTGTGTAGACAAACAGAAAGAAGAGTAAAGTATGTGCATACAGAAACAGCAGCAAAACCAATCTCAGAGTTATGGAGGTGTGATCAGTACTTTGCATCACCCTAACATAGCTGTTGCCTTCACAGCCAAATATTAGACATAAATAAAAAAAAAATATTCATCCTTGCTATATAAAGACTGTCACACATGTATTTCTGACAGTAGAGTATGGAAGTTTAAATACATTTACCTTACAAATCATATTATTCATAAATGTGAAAAAGATTGGCATTGTAGCTCCCCCTTAAGAAATCCTTCCTGTAATTCATGTATGCATGTAGCTACGTAAATACAGAATGGATTCCCTTCATTTCATGAAGTCTCCCTAACTAGGAAATATGCTGAAAGGAAAATAAAACTGACTATTTTCTTTTTTAACTTTCTTCCCTCCACCTTATACTAAATATAAATTATTCCTATGACATACATTGTGAGTATGAATAATCTACAAAGTACTATGCAGGGAATAGCATATATTTGATAATAATGAGTATGCAAGTGTAAGAAATGAAGTGAAACTGTACTAGGCTTCTCTCTGTGTAGATACAGAGAAATGGATTTTGTTTTGTAAGGTAAAAAGAAGGATCACTGTTTATTAAAAACTGTGAAGAGAGAGTGTGAGGATATTCTTGTTCATGAAAACCATTAAAAATACCTGTAGTCATTTTTTCTGTGTATATTCTGTGCCTCTTATCAACTATAGGTATGGATCTTTAAAAAAACCATAGGAAGCAACTAGTTAAAAATAAAAACAATTAACTCAAAAACATTGCTACACACAAAAAATAAATAAATAAATAAATAAAAGAAAGAAGAAAAAAGTCTGGCAGATCATTACAACTGTACTAGATTAATGTTATTTGCTTATAAGCTAATGATTAGTGAAATGAGTAGTAAGGTGAGTGTGGGACAATAGTCAACTATAACAGACATAGCCCTCCATACCTGTAAATTTAGGGATTCAGACGTCTAAAAATCATGAAGTACTATAAGTATATAGCAAGTTATACAAATAAATAAATAAATAAAAATATATCATAAATTATAAGGTAAAAAAGACTTATGAGAATACATACTTTTTTTATCTATTTTTTTTTTCTTTTCTTCTCTTTGTTCAGAAGATTAAAAGTCAAGATTTGGTAGATACTTTGAGAGATTTGGAGGTGGCATAAACTTTTAAGCTCAGTTTTCTGTTTCTTATTCCCCACTTCTGACAAGTTGTTTTTCTCAAGAGATCTTTTTAATGTGGAAGAACTTGTCCAGTCCATATCTTCAGGAATGGGGATTATATTGTTATTTTTGATGAAGGAGATGTTTTTTTTTCTGTTGTGTTGAAAGTTTTCAAGCCATTTGATTAAAAAATTCTGATTTTTGCTGGGTATATGGGATTTTTTTTTCTTTTGTTTTAACAATCTGACTAATGACCAGGCTTTCTTCCTTTGCTCTAGGACTCTTGAAGAATAGTCATTGTCATATCTTATCTGGTGCTGATGATAAGTTAGTGGGCTTTTCCTCCAAGCTGACTTGAGAATAAGATGTTTGTCCAGGTATGATAGAAATCTGAGAATTATGGAACTAGGAGAAGCAGAAGCAGAAGCTGATGATGGCAATGGTTTCCTTATTGCTCTGTGGGCTCTCTCAATACCATTAGATAATCCTTCCTTTAAATCAAGTAGTTCTGGGAGCCAAGTATTTAAGAATAAAATGATGTTTTCACCCTCAGCCTTTTCAGGAAGACCAAACATCCTTACATTAGTTCTTCTTTCTCTGTTTTCTAGGTCATCAAGCTTGTTGGTTAACCAATTATTTTGCTGTGTAAGAAATTCAACCTGGTTCTCTTCTTCCTTGAGCCTTCCATCAATATCAATATGTGATATTTCAATGTCTATCAATTTAGATTGTTGTTGTTGTAGAAACTCTTTCAGGATGTCAGTTTGATTTTGACAGTTCTCTCTAAGACTTTCGAGTTTATCTGTAAATTTGTCCATCTTTAAGGAGAGATCTTGAAGAGTGGAAGACATCTGTTGTATATCCTTCTTCAGAAGAGAGTCGGAATTCTTTATGTTACTCATTTCCACAATGATGTTTTTTCTCCAAAATATTTTGACAGGAACATTTTTAGATAAAATCCTCAATGTTGGTATATCTTTAGATTACTAGTTTAATAACAGATTTGTCTTGTTTTCAAAGAAATTAGATAATTTAATTTCCTGCAATTTGGTGTAGTTTATGGAGCTCAAAATAATGCTGCTAACAGTTGGCCATTCAGGCTCCGTCCCCAGTACCTCATTTTGAAGACAGTTCCAGTACATACAACATGGTAAAGGAACTGTGTCTGTATGCATGTACACATATCACAGTTTGTTTATGACTTAGGTTATGGTTATTATGATTTTTTCATATTTTGGTAAATAATTTGCAAGGGAGCATCTGAATGTGCTAAGTAATACCTAATTTTGAAGACAGTGTTCATAGTTCCAACATGGTAAAAGAACAGAGCCTGTATGTTGTACACATGTGCAGATATCAAAGCTTCTTTTGCACTTATGTTATGGAAATTATGCTTTTTTTCATATTTTGGTAAATAACTTTGCAAGGGAACATGTCAGTGTGCCAGGTAATACCTCCTTTTGAAGACAGTGTTACTCATAACATGGTAAAAGAACTGTGTCTGTGTACTGTACACATTAACAGATATTACAGTTTGTTTAGTCTTGTAGGATTATGAAAATTATACATGTCCAATACTTCTCATTATTATGCCCATATCTTTGCAAGGGACATCGGTGATGACACAAATGATGCATCATTTTGAAGCTGACATTGAGCCACACAACTTGTGTACACTGATATGTAGCCTCTGTCTGTTACAGGTGATGAGATATTATGCTTTGTTTATTTATCAATTATGACAAATATTATATTAAGCATATTTCTGTGAATATCTCTGTAAAGGAGCATCACACAGTAATGGTAAAAGTATAATTTTAAATCTGACAGTCATACAAACAAATCAAATACAAATGTTATGGGTCTACATGGTACGTTGACCAATATATTGTGCTTTGCTTTTCCAAAAAGGTAAAAATATGCACAATATCAGCATTGTTTGCCAAATATTTAATGACTTTAATACACACTATCAACATTTACACTGTTAGAAAGGGCAGTGTCTGCTGAAGAGCTTTCACATTTACATTTTTAGTCTAGCTCTTATATTTAAAAAGTTATGAACATTTCTTTTCTGCATGGTATTACAAATTAATTTTCTGAAAATGAGCTCAGGCTGCACTGTTATTCCTATGGTGGAAGAAAGCAGGCAGCATTTTCTGAACTGCTCCAAAGTGAATGAGTTAAGGGTGTACACACTTATGTAATCCGCATATTGTATGCATCTCAATCAGCATCTGCACAACTAACACATTTGTTTGATACTTCATTTGATTGCACAGGTCATATGTCTCATATCAGGTGTGTGTAATGTTAACATATGCTATATTGTGGCTCCACTGCATATCAGGGAAGAGGCTGCCATGTCAATAAAGGTGTGTACACTATTCATAGCCACAGTAAGCTTTGAAGGTTGTCAGTGTAATTGGATTTTATTGCTCATACATGCACTGCTGATGATGAGATCTGCAAATCAGAGGTCAGGCATTCACTATTGACATCTGTCCTCATATCATCCCAGGTATGTGTCAAACAAACACAAAGGGGCTGTGAGCAACAGAGCAAACATAACTGCCACACATATACACATTCACCAATGGTGTGTACACTCTTGAGGTATGGTGCAAAGTACATGCCAGGGTGCTGAACAGGTGCACAGAAATACTGTGTACATGGGAGCACTGTGTTCCAGGGGAAGGAGCATCACCAATTAAAACAACTCATGCATTACAGATCTGTATAATGTTGGAAACAGGAATTGAGTATAGCTGCAGTGCATGCTGTTGAGTGCCATATGTCATGCATGTTGACTGTTGGGTAATGAGAGGTCTGTGTAATATCTTTGTGCCACCTTACCCATAAGAGAGTGTGTGTGTGTGTGTGTGTGTGTGTGTGTGTGTGTGTGTGTGTGTGTGTCTGTGTGTCTGTGTGTAGAGGTAAGAAGTGACGTATCATTCTTAAATTACATTTTTTGTTTTCCTCTCACAGGTGGCAAGGTGGGTTAGGGTCCCACCTGCAGGAAAACTGATGCTACTGTGCATACAGACTCTAATAATGATTATAGGTATGGTGAGGCACAGGCAGGGGTTTCAGGGGGTGAAGCTGTGCTATCAATTGACATTCCACTGTTATCCACTCCATCCCCGCACACAGTCACATTGCCTATACATACCCCATCACCAGTGGCCACAGATGAGGGACAGTTGGTGGGTGGTGGCATGGAACAGGACAGTGTGGTGACTATGGCAAATATGTCTGTACACAGCAGCCATAGCCGGATAACCGGTGAGGTACCACACAGGCAGATGTACAGGGGTGATCATAACAGGGCTGCCGGCCATCATGCTCCTGGCAGAAGTGCCACAGCAGGTGACACCAGATGCATGTTTTGGACCATCATGGAGGCACAGGCATGTATAGAACATTATACCAGACTGAGTCTGAGGCTGCAGAGGGCTACTCATTCTGCTGTACTTGAAAACATCCGTGATGTTGCAGGTGCCCACCGTTATTTTGCAGAGGTCCTGGATAGACGGTTGGGTGAGATGGTGGGAATCCTCGACCGTGCAATATCTGTGCTAGAGCATATGGTGGGAGTAGCGCAACAGCCATGTGGATGTAGATCAGCAACACCAACAGGTGGAGGTCTATGTGGATGTGCAACAAGTCACAGCTGCTCCCGTAGTGGCAGCACCAGCACTGTGGGGGAGAGTGCTGTCCACACCACAACACAGCAGGCCATGTGCACATGGTCCTGGCTGGTCCCAACAGGGATCCAGATCCAGCGTACATTTGTCATCATCAGAGGAGAGTACCATATCTTGACTTGTATCTGGTAGTGCCCGTGGAACCCCTGGCAGGCACAGTTCTCATGTCCATGGCAGGAGACGGTGAACTGTACACCCTGCCATGTACGGTCTGCAGCTGTCCAACAAACCCCTGTACAGGGCAGCCACATGGCTGAACTGTGCACACACACACACACACACCCACACACACACACACACACACACACACACACACACACACACACACACACACATCACCGACACAGCTAGGGCACCTCCATACCTACACACACATCTGCACAGCCCAAATAATAACGAACCCCACTAACACACACATACACACATGATGTCAACTGAATGGCTTAGCATAGGTCTCTGGCAAACCCACAACACACCCTATGCGTATGATGATACCTGTGTCACATCCCTGTCATCAATACCATTGATGCAGGGACAGGCTAATATGGTTCTGATGCACAGGATGAATGTACTAAGGTATAGTTATGTAATGCTGTGTAACATTTTTTCAGCTGGAAAGTTTAATACCTACATGTCAGGATGTGTAGCTGTCCAGCCATGATGCATTACAGCTGTTATTAACACTGACTGTGGTCTCCATAATGTATTCAGTTTGTGTTATAGGTGTCTATGTGTCAGCAAAAT
>NC_056732.1:771793233-771938233 GCF_019279795.1 Protopterus annectens
GTAAAGCAATGGGAGGTGTAGTGATTGTGACTGGCTTCAAAATCATTAATCTCCACACACACACAGACACACACACACACACACACACACACACACACACACACACACACACACACACACACACACATTTGCCAGTACTGAGATGCATAGGTTCAATGCTTCACAGGTGGGCCTGAAGGCTGCATAAGGCTGGGCAAAGGAAATACTTTGGCATCAAGCCACATGACAATAGTCTCCAGTGTAGCTCAGGGGTGTAGTCCCTGGAGTGGTCCCCACAGGTGGGTATTGTATTCATCATCCACTCATCTGGGTTACTATTGCGGGTGGCCAGTGATGTGCACTGTTTCCCATGTATGTGATCTATATTCCATAACATGGACAGTGTCTGGCTTGTGCACATGTCCCAATGGCATGTTCTCTGATGTGTGGAAGTGTTCTTGAGGTCTCTGGGGCATGTTGTATGGACAGGTTGTTATCTTCTGATGTAGCATTCCTGCCCTCATTTGGTGAGACCTGGCTATGGAACTGAGGTCATGCTTGCACCTACATTGGCAGCATGATACAGGTATTTGGTGGAGTTAGTGGCATATTTCCATACAGGGCATGTGTATAAGGCATTGTATTCCCTTTGTGGGTTACATTTGCAGACTCTACAGTTGCTGCAGGCGTACAATGGGGAACATAGCAAAAGGACCACTGTAAGCATTTATTTGCCTATTGTAGGGATGGAACAGGGTGCCATGTCCTTTTACTTGCTGGATAACACACAGTCAGGAGATGTAACACATCACAGTACTTTCTGATGTCAGTGGCACTGTTGTGGTCAACAGTCATGTAGTTCACTGAAATCACACCGTGGTTACTATCTGTGAGGCAATATGCAGGGAACTACCAATATAGTGGTTGCTGCCTAGCCAAGTATGTTTGTGTATGAGACATGGATGGAGAGTGTTCTCTGAGTAATACAAGGGTTGCCTATACTGTTCATCAATCCATAATGTCACATGTAGGGCTATGGATTGTCTTCACCAGCCTCTATGGTGTTTGACATCTGTCCTTGTAAGGTGGACATTGTGACATATACTAGGTCATCTACATAATAATTTAGCCAAACCCACCCCACAATGCATCCTGTTATTTCACAATCACAGCAACCTCCACACAGGATAATGATGACAGACACACATCCACACACTTGCCAGTACTGAGATTCTAACCCCTACCTAGCTATGTATTGCTACTACAGTGCACAGCATTTATCGCTCGTGCCACAGAGCTTACAGGATGATTGTTGTCCCAAGGTACTTCTATGGTGAGGAACATCACCCGCCCTTGTATATACTGGCATTGGGTGATGTAGTGGGTGAGAGATCCCAAAAATAATTTTATCCTAAACACACATTTACATTTGCCAGTGGTGAGGTTCAAACTCTATCTAACAATCTTTATGGACCATTATGTTATGCATTTACTACATGCACAACTGACCTGACATGGTTTAGGGTTGGCAACAGGTACTTTTAAGGTGGATGATATCTGCAGGACTGCTAAAGTCAGGCTCTCAGATGTGTATGGGGTGTAAATGGGTCCAAAATATTTAAGGTACACATATACATATGTACACACACAAACACTTGCCACAGATGAGATTCAAACCCATACCTCTGCAGTTACTGCTACTACATTGTTCCGCATTTATGGCATGCACCATGGAGCTTATACACAAACCCTATTAAACCAACATTACTTCAAATGTAGAACAGCAATACTTACATTCTGTCCCCATGTATGGAACATCCCCCTCCTGTTTGTTGGCCTGTCTCCACAGTGTATGTTGTAAGAGGTATATCCAAATACCCACTGTGATGCTGTTTGTCAAACACCCACAAGAAGTCCTGCTCACAGTGAAGGAAAAGGGCCATCACCCACATGAAGTGCTTAGTTATATGAGTGTGTTTCCATGCAATTGACTATAGTAATGATACCACAAATGTTCCACATGCAATTAGCAAGTGGGGGACTGCAATTCATGCACAGGCCATCAGCTGATCATGAGCATTACTTACAAAACTCAAGCTGCTGTATATGCAAAACAGATGTACTTTTCCACATCCACCAAAGAGGGAGAGAGAGATAGAGAGAGAGAAAGTAAGAAAGCAAGGGAGTAACAGAGTAAGAGCCAAGCATGTTTGTGTATGATCCGTGGGTGGAGAGTGGTATCTGGGTATTATAACGGTTGCCTATATTGTTTACTAATCTATACTGTCACATAGTAATTGCACATGGCTGTACACATTTATGCCTGAGGATTGTCTACAACAATATCTACAATGTTTAAAAACTGTTGGCCTTGTAATGTGGGCAATGGGACATATAGGTCCTCAATATAATGATGTAGCAAAACTCACACTGCAATGGATCCTGTCATTACACAATCACCCCAACAGTATACTGATGACACTCACACGATCACACGCTTATCAGTACTGGGTTTCAAACCCCCACCTGACTATGTACTGCTATTATAGTGTTACGCAGTTATTACACACACACCACGGAGCTTACATGTTGGAGAGCTCTCCAAAGGTATCTTTGAAGGTGAGTGACGTCAGCAACAGTGTTAAAGGAGGGATAAGGGAAGTGTAGTAAGTGTGAATGTCCACAAAAGCAGGTGTCAACGAAGACACACACATGCACTCTCTTTCAGGGAAACACACACATTATCACAGTTGTCAGAATCCGGATTAGAACTCCTACCTAACTAGTTTGCCACACTACAGTTTTATGCAGTTATTACAAGCACCACAGAGGTTATATGGTGGATACATGGCCAAAGGGTTATTTCAAGGTGAATGACATCAGCAGGCATGCTAAAGTAAGGCAATGGGAGGTGTAGTGATTGTGAATGGCTTCAAAATCATTAATCTCCACACACACACACACACACACACACACACACACACACACACACACACACACACACACACACACACACACACACACACACACACACAATTTGCCAGTACTGAGATGCATAGGTTCATTGCTTCACAGGTGGGTCTGAAGGCTGTATAAGGCTAGACAAAGGGAATACTTTGGCATCAAGCCACATGACAATAGTCTCCAGTGTAGTTCAGGGGTGTAGTCCCTGGAGTGGTCCCCACAAGTGGGTATTGTATTCACCATCCACTCATCTCGGTTATGATTGCGGGTGGCCAGTGATGTGCACTGCTTCCCATGTATGTGATCTATATTCCATAACATGGACAGTGTCTGGCTTGTGCACATGTTCCAATGGCATGTTCTTTGATGTGTGGAATTGTACTTGAGGTCTCTGGGGCATGTTGTGTGGACAGGTTGTTATCTTCTGATGTAGCATTCCTGCCCTCATTTGGTGAAACCTGGCTATGGAACTGAAGTCATGCTTGCACCTACATTGGCAGCATGATACAGGTATTCAGTGGAGTTAGTGGCATATGTCCGTATAGGGCATGTGTATAAGGCATGGCATTCCCTTTGTGGGTTACATTTGCAGACTCTACAGTTGTTGCAGGTGTACAATGGGGAACATAGCAAAAGGACCAATGTAAGCATTTATTTGCCTACTGTAGGGATGGAACAGGGTGCCATGTTCTTTTTCTTGCTGGATAACACACAGTCAGGAGATGTAACACATCACAGTACTTTCTGATGTCAGTGGTACTGTTGTGGTCAACAGGCATGTAGTCCACGCAATCACACCGTGGTTACTATCTGTGAGGCAATATGCAGGGAGCTACCAATATAGTGGTTGTTGCCTAGCCAAGTATGTTTGTTATGAGACATGGGTGCAGAGTGTTCTCTGAGTAATACAAGGGTTGCCTATACTGTTCATCAATCCATAATGTCACATGTAGGGCTATGGATTGTTTTCACCAGCCTCTCGTGTTTGACATCTGTTTTCCTTGTAAAGTGGACATTGTGACATATACTAGGTCCTCTACATAATAATTCAGCCAAACCCACCCCACAATGCATCCTGTTATTTCACAATCACAGCAACCTCCACACAGGATAATGATGACAGACACACATCCACACACTTGCCAGTACTGAGATTCTAACCCCTACCTAGCTATGTATTGCTACTACAGTGCACAGCATTTATCGCTCATGCCACGGAGCTTACAGGATGAATGTTGTCCCAAGGTACTTCTATGGTGAGGAACATCACCCGCCCTTGTAAATACTGGCATTGGGTGATGTAGTGGGTGAGAGATCCTAAAAATAATTTTATCCTAAACACACATTTACATTTGCCAGTGGTGAGGTTAAAACTCTATCTAACAATCTTTATGGACCATTATGTTGCGCATTCACTACATGCACAACTGACCTGACGTGGTTTAGGGTTGGCAGCAGGTACTTTTAGGGTGGATGATATCTGCAGGACTGATAAAGTCAGGCTCTCAGATGTGTATGGGGTGTAAATGGGTCTGAAATATTTAAGGTACACATATACATATGTACACACACAAACACTTGCCAGAGATGAGATTCAAACCCATACCTCTGCAGTTACTGCTACTACATTGTTCCGCATTTATGGCATGCACCATGGAGCTTATAGGGCTAGATCTTATCCACAGGGGTATTTCAAGGTGACTGACATCAGCAGGCTTGCACAAGTAGGGCAATGGCAGGTGTAGCGACTGTGAATGGCCTCAAAATCATTAATCTCTACACACAGAGTTTCACAGTTGCCATGTCTGGGATTAGAGCTCCTATTTATCTTGTATGTTACACTATAACATTACACAGTTATTGCATGCACCATGGAGCTTATAGGGCTGACTCATGTCCAGAGGGATATTTCAAGGTGACTGAGATCAGCAGGCTTGCTAAAATAGCGCAATGGGAGGTGTAGTGATTGTGAATGGCCTCAAAATCATTAATCTCTACACACACACACACACACACACACACACACACACACACACACACACACACACACACACACACACACACACACATAAGTTTCACAGTTGCCATTTCTGGGATTAAACTCCTACCTAACTAGTATTTTACACTATAGCATTACACAGTTATCACACACGCCACAGAGCTTATGGGGTTAAAAGTTGGCCAGAGGGTTATTTCATGGTGACTGATGTCAGTATGAGTGCTAACATGGGGAATGGAAAGTGCAGTGTGCATGAATAGCCCATAAACCATTCCTCTGGAAACACACACACGCAACACTCAGTAACACACAACTTTACATTTGACAGGACTGGGTCTACAGATGCTAGATGAATACTGATTTGTACTATCATATTACACAGTTATCACAAGCACCACAGACACTATAGGGCTGAGGGCTACCAAAAGCAAATGACTACAGTGATTGCCATTGGCACATCATGTGATATTGGCCAATTGGATGTGTGGTGGGTGGGACAGGCCTCATCATGGCAATCTCTTTGTCACTGTCTACCTCTCTCTTCCCCACATCTCTGTGTGTGTATGTTTGAATTATTATAGAGTGTTGGCCTTGGATATGTGTGAGTGTTCCTATCCAATATGTGAGAAAAGCATGAATGGTGTGCAATTTGTTTTGTGTGCACAGACATCTGCGACTGACAGATATGTATAGTCCACTGTTGTTGTCAGACATGGGCTTCATTTATCCAAGTGTAGGAGCATGCCCAGTATGACTTTCTGTATTTTGTTGTCAGACATGGGCTTCATTTCTCTAAGTGTAGGAGAATGCCCAGTGTGACTTTCTGTATTGAGTGTGTGAATCCATTCCAGGTAGGTTGTACTCCAGTGCAGGATTTTGTGTTCTACACCTACAGCTAGCAACTTGTTTCTGCAGGATATCTGTAGATAGTTTGACAATATGGAGTCATAATGGGCAAAAGATAGTGAGATACTGTAACTATTGTGTCTGTGCTGCTTGTGTTACATGGTTGGTGTTAGCAGAGATATTCAGACATATGTACTGTTTTACACTCTGATGTATTATGTCAACTACTGACAGATACACTTATTTTCTCTGAAAAATTCAAGATGAATGAAGCTGTGTCCAGTATTGTGGTCTACTGCCTACATATTCTTGTGCACTCATGCCATTCTGGAGGGGTAGCTGCAGACACTTGCTGATGGGTCTGTGTAAATGGTCCAGCACCTTGGTACAGGGGTGGCTGTGGATCCCCTGCTTGTACATCTATCGACATAACAGAATGGACATATCCTGCTGTGGCCATACCTCGCAGCTGCTGTACAGATTAACCCAGGTTACCCAGAGGCAGGGCTAATATATCTGGTCACTTCCCCTTCACATTGTGGTTTATGAGCAGGTTTGTAGCCACCCATCAGCGGGTTTGCAGGCAGGGGTAGTATGGGCACACATCAGAGTTTTAGACTTCACACACTCCATGGCTCCATGCTTCTACACCATCCCACTCTGTTATTCTATCCTCTTCCTAAGATTATGTGAGCGATACCTGAGAAGTATCCCTATAGTTGTCCCTTCATCCCAGCGGTACTTAGGGGTTGGTCCACAGTTCATGCAGTAGGACATGGTGGGCATGCTACTGGGATTTGTCGACATAGCCTTGCATTTGTGTTCTGTAGACTGTGTTATATTGTTAGTTGGGACCCCATGAGATAACATACATTGACAGTATGAGTGAGGTACAAGCCTTTGACGGAGGACTGTAGGGCATTTGGTAGTGATGCAGGCCATCTGTAGCAGGCCAGTGCATTCTGTCACTTCTACAGTCCCAGGCTGTGAGCTACTGGATTCCCCCGGGGTGACAGGCTAAGTAAGCAAGGTGTTAATGGCAATAGTTCCTGTCCATATTAATCCATTGTTCTGGATATTGGCAGGGTGCTACTTACAGCTGGGGACACACCTGCATGGGACACCTTTTCAGCATGCTGCATTCTGTGGGCATTCCCATACAGAAGTGGGGGTCATACTGTACTCATTTCCAACAAAAGGGATATGCCCTGTGATAAACCATTGGCTGATGGTGGGGTGAGCTGAGTTCATGTGTGATATGGAAGCTTCTTGCAGCTGACTCATAGATATACCTGGGACATTCCCCTTATGCTGCCTTGTGCTGGGACATAGGCAGTCTCTTATTATTTCATAACTTTGCCTTTTGTGGTCTGCTAGTGTTTAGCCAGACTACATCAGTATTTCATACTACACAGACAACTGATGTGCTGCTAACCTGTGCTAACCTGTATGTACAATTCCAAAGGTGTGTGCAGTTGACAGCTAAATTTTATGTAGTCTGTCTAGGGTACTTCCACCTGTGTATTGTGTGTATGTCTGGGCCCACATTCATGGCATGTCCATCTTTTAGATGGTGACAGATATTGACTTCTGAACAATGAGTATGGATTACTGCTGAATTGGGTCTTGCTGGGATGCATTGTGGTTGGCATTGCAGTTGTCAGAACATGGCCCTGTCATCGAAAGTACTGGCCATAGGTCACTGGGACACAACCCTCCATGCCTACATGCTGACCACTTCCACACAACATACAACACACAGCAACCTAACACACAGAGCCCGGCATATTGTGCACATGCAACAATTTATCCTGTAAATTGGGCCAACTCAGGTAATCTGTGTTCCACTGTTATTAAACTCACACGTACATGTTACTGCATTTCTACATGGGATTGTGTGGGGCCACAACTGTAAAAATTTGCTATGACTGTACTGGTATTTCAGGTACTCTGTTGGCTTCCATTTCATTTTGTATTCTGATCTATCATGCATACTACAGGCATAACAATAGAGTACAGATCTTAGGTTTTATTGATCTACATTTCAGCTTCAGACTTCTTACCCTTCAGAACTAACATACAACTGCCTGACCTGTTGCAGTCTGTCTGTGTAGGTCTGGATGGGGGCTGTTCTCCATTGCCATCAGTTGGAGGCCTTAGCACAGCCTTTCTTTAGGGTCATCTACACCTGTCCTGCTGGCTGAGGCTGTTGTTGGGTATGTGAGGTGAGGTGTCATTCCTTGGGTTCCTACCATGTAAAGTGCACTTTCGCTTAAATGGGGATGTACTTTCCCATTTCGAAAAAGTGAATTTTCATTGTAGGAAAGTACACCCATATATATATATATATATATATATATATATATATATATATATATATATATACACACATATATATATATACATACATATATAGATATATATATATATATATATATATATATATATATATATATACACACACATATATATATACACACACACATATATATATACACACACATATATATATATATATATATATATATATATATATATATATACACACACACACACACACACACACACACACACACGCACACACACACACGTGTGGTTTTGTCTGTGTGAGTGTGTGCATAAACAAGTATTTCTGCATAAGTGGATGTGTATATATCTATATATCCACATGGGTAGCTCAATAGAGAGGCAGTCATAAACTCAACAAACTCTCTCCTTCTGAAGCCAGAAATATTTTTTATCAATGATCATTTTGCTCATAGATAAAAATGTCTTCTGCCTTTATTCTGAGGGAACCTTAAATTAAAATCAAACCAAACAATAAATGAAAATAATTGAATATTTTATCAGTAATTACTATACTTTTCTATAAATAAAATATATTATGTCACTTAGTTTAGATAGATATGATTATTAAAGTTTCTTTCTTTGGCAGCAGAAAAGCTTCTCTCCTGGTTTGCTATTACCTAAAGGAAAGATTTCCTACTTTGCTTGAAAGTTTTACTAACTGAAACTTTGGTTGTCAGAAAGATAGTCTGTCTGCTCAGAATGCTGAGAAATAAATTATTCACCAATTAAAAAAGAAGAACATGTCAAATAGTCCGTGAAACTCCTTTAGTTTTCAGAAGTCAGGAGGACAAAACAGGATAAGTAATATTTTGTGATAATTACTAAAATTTTGGGAAATGTCCCTAACTAGGCAGAAACTTAACAAAAAGCACCAATACTTAAGTTTCTGACTGCTATCTTCTGAAGTCTGTGACTACTGAGAAAAAGAGACAGCTTAGGATCGTTAAAGTTCAAATACATTTCCATTAAAATGCAGTTATTCTCGTGATTTGTTAACCAGATTAGCCTTAACAAAGAGAACTCTGCAATAAATGAAACATTATTATTGAATTGCAATCAACACACAATTCTAACCAATGTTTATTGTTGCACATTTACATATAATACAGTGCTGAGGTATTAAAATTACATAAACAACAAAGAAAATGTGCACATCCTAATTACTAGTAACTGCTTTGTCTGCAAAGTGCTATACAATATATTGCTGAAACAGGCCGTTTGTGTAGCAGCTGCAATTACTTTTTCAGTTCTACAGTTTTACATTTAGTACTTTGTACCACTGCTTGTAAATGAAATGCTAATCATTATCAAAATAGGAATTCTTATGAGACTACAGCAATTTTCTTTTTTTTTTTTTTTTTTTGTTTTTTGAAGAAACATTTTCGGGACATGCAATTTATGACTTAATCAAAGAGACATGAGCCTTACTTTGAGACATGAGTCTTACTTTATGTAATGCATGATTTATTTTGAATTTCACTCCGATTTCTTATAACACACAGTGACTTGAATGATGTGGAATATACCATTTTAATACTGCTAAGACAGGTTCGTCCCCCACCTCCTCCACCTCCAACTTTAAAATAAGAAGGAGAACTAACATCTCCAGTAATGTTTTGCAGGAACTAAGAAAACTAAACAAGGGTTATTCATGTTTTACATTTCTTTACAAGCTTTTAATTCAGTGTTTCAAGCTTTAGATTCTGATGGCATCTGCTAATCCTCTTTGAATAATGTAGACCATGGGAAGACTTGCTATCACCATATGTCTCAGATGCCATAATAAATTCTAGATTATACCGAAAAGAGAAAGAGTAACTGAGAATGATGGCCATCCATTACATGTAAGGGAAGAAACAACAACCATACACTCCTGCAAAGATAAGCAAACCCACAAACTTAAGTAACCACCATGTCTCCAGCATGCACATTCATTATATCATCCTTCCAAATTATTGCATAATGGATTAGATTATTTTGTTGGAATCTTCTTAATTTGTCCTGCAGTAGCAGTGTGAATGCAAGCAAGTTTAGATATGACAACGGTCCTAACCCCTACATGCTGGCTATAGAGACATTTCTGCAGCTACTACTTCCATTTTCTGACCAGTAGCTGAATCCAGTAGATTGAGTAGCTGTACATAATTTACATACTGTATTTTGTTTTATTTCCAATTAACATGCTCTATTTTCAAGAGTGACCAAATGTGATAACTATAAAAATTAACAACAATTTGGCCATGATATTGGGGAACCTTCCTATGGAGGCACATGCTGAAAATGTTTCCTGTAAAAGGCAAGCAAAAATACATGGAGATGAAAGACTGACTGTATTTAGTACAAGGGTATGGAAGGGAAAGAAAAAAGGAACATGTTTATCTTGAAAGCACAAAAGAAAAAAAAAAGAAAAAAAAGTTAAAAATTAACAGAGGGTGTTATAAAAATAGTAAAGGAATATTAGAATGTGCAGAACTATGAACACAAAGTCAATATCATGGATATTATTCAGTTTACTTATTACACAATTTGCAAAATAATGAAAATGATAAAATAGACTGGCATTTATTCTCTTGTGTTTGCATGATTTGGAGAAGGAGAAAAGGGATTCATTGCACATTAATGCATGGGAAAATACAGATGTTACTTTTTTCAGTTGATGCTGGAAAGGGTAAAAAAATAAAAAGAAGACAAAAGTGATAGAAAAAGTTGATTGTAAATACATACATATGCCAATAACATTAAGAATGGGTAATTACATGAAATTACTTTAAATAAAGGAATGCAACTAGAGTTGAGGGTTTTTCCAATTTTAACTAAATGAACTTTAAAAAAGTCATTTCCATTTGTGTTAGAAATGGAAAAGGGCTGTTAGAGAATCAGAAATCTGATTATCTCTGGCTATATATAGAGTATATGTATGTGGGTGGTACAATTTCAGACAATGAGGATGTTCTCATTTAGGATGGTAGAGGTCATAAACCCTTACTTTTTTTCATCTGATTGAATGTACTGAAATTTTTGAATGAGAATTGAAGACTGTGTGGTCATTAGTAACAGAGGTACCATCAGGATGTTTTGAGAAAGAATCTGTTCCGAATAGCATGTTTGAAACAGATTATTTTCTATGTCAATGGCTCGTTTCTGAAATTAATAGTGATGTTAACAGTTTAGTGACATGAGTCAGGATTCACAGACAAGTAACACACTGTACATGACAAATTACTTCAGGTAGCAGAAAAGCCTTGGATACTGGTAACTCAGAAAAGCAGAAGGTGCGGATATGAAAGAGTAAAAACAACCTGAAACATACCTCCTCCTAATGAGTACAGAATTATGTGGGAATGAAGAGTGAGAACAACCTGACACATACCTGCTGCTAATGAGTACAGAATGATGTGGGAATGTAGAGTGAGAACAGCCTGGCACATACCTCCTGCTAATGAGTTCAGAATGACATGGAATGAAGACTGAGAACAGTATGGCACATACCTGCTGCTAATGAGTACAGAATCATGTGGGAATGAAGAGTGAGAACAGCCTGGCAAATACCTCCTGCTAATGAGTTCAGAATGACGTAGAATGAAGAGTGAGAACAGCCTGGCACATACCTCCTGCTAATGAGTTCAGAATGACGTAGAATGAAGACTGAGAACAGCCTGGCACATACCTCCTCCTAATGAATACAGAATGATGTTGGAATGAAGAGTGAGAACATCCTGGCACATACCTCCTCCTAATGAGTACAGAATGATGTGGGAATGTAGAGTGAGAACAGCCTGACACATACCTGCTGCTAATGAATACAGAATGATGTGGGAATGAAGAGTGAGAACAGCCTGACACATACCTGCTGCTAATGTGTACAGAATGATGTGGGAATGGAGAGTGAGAACAGCCTGGCACATACCTCCTGCTAATGAGTTCAGAATCACATGGAATGAAGAGTGAGAACAGCCTGGCACATACCTCCTCCTAATGAGTACAGAATGATGTTGGAATGAAGAGTGAGAACATCCTGGCACATACCTCCTGCTAATGAGTACAGAATGACGTGGGAATGTAGAGTGAGAACAGCCTGGCACATACCTCCTGCTAATGAGTACAGAATGATGTGGGAATGAAGAGTGAGAACAGCCTGACACATACCTGCTGCTAATGAGTACAGAATGATGTGGGAATGTAGTGTGAGAACAGCCTGGCACATACCTGCTGCTAATGAGTACAGAATCACGTGGAATGAAGAGTGAGAACAGCCTGACACATACCTGCTGCTAATGTGTACAGAATGATGTGGGAATGGAGAGTGAGAACAGCCTGGCACATACCTCCTGCTAATGAGTTCAGAATCATGTGGAATGAAGAGTGAGAACAGCCTGGCACATACCTCCTCCTAATGAGTACAGAATGATGTTGGAATGAAGAGTGAGAACATCCTGGCACATACCTCCTGCTAATGAGTACAGAATGATGTGGAATGTAGAGTGAGAACAGCCTGACACATACCTGCTGCTAATGAGTACAGAATGACGTGGGAATGTAGAGTGAGAACAGCCTGGCACATACCTCCTGCTAATGAGTACAGAATGACGTGGGAATGAAGAGTGAGAACAGCCTGACACATACCTGCTGCTAATGAGTACATAATGATGTGGGAATGAAGAGTGAGAACAGCCTGACACATACCTGCTGCTAATGAGTACATAATGATGTGGGAATGAAGAGTGAGAACAGCCTGACACATACCTGCTGCTAATGAGTACAGAATCACGTGGAATGAAGAGTGAGAACAGCCTGACACATACCTCCTCCTAATGAGTACAGAATGATGTGAGAATGAAGAGTGAGAACAGCCTGGCACATACCTGCTGCTAATGAGTACAGAATGACGTGGGAATGTAGAGTGAGAACAGTCTGACACATACCTGTTGCTAATCAGTACAGAATGATGTGGGAATGAAGAGTGAGAACAGCTTGACACATACCTCCTGCTAATGAGTACAGAATGATGTTGGAAAGAAGAGTGAGAACAACCTGACACATACCTTCTGCTAATCAGTACAGAATAACGTTGGAATGAAGAGTGAGAACAGCCTGGCACATACCTGCTGCTAATGAGTACAGAATGATGTGGGAATGAAGAGTGAGAACAGACTAGCACATACCTGCTGTTAATGAGTACAGAATAACATGGAATGAAGACTGAGAACAGCCTGGCACATACTTCCTCCTAATGAGTACAGAATGATGTGGGAATGAAGAGTGAGAACAGCCTGACACATACCTGCTGCTAATGAGTACAGAATCACATGGGAATGTAGAGTGAGAACAGCCTGACACATAACTGCTGCGAATGAGTACAGAATGATGTGGGAATGAAGAGTTAGAACAGCCTGACACATACCTGCTGCTAATGAGTACAGAATGATGTGGGAATGAAGAGTGAGAACAGCCTGACACATACCTGCTGCTAATGTGTACAGAATGATGTGGGAATGGAGAGTGAGAACAGCCTGGCACATACCTCCTGCTAATGAGTTCAGAATCACATGGAATGAAGAGTGAGAACAGCCTGGCACATACCTCCTCCTAATGAGTACAGAATGATGTTGGAATGAAGAGTGAGAACATCCTGGCACATACCTCCTGCTAATGAGTACAGAATGACGTGGGAATGTAGAGTGAGAACAGCCTGGCACATACCTCCTGCTAATGAGTACAGAATGATGTGGGAATGAAGAGTGAGAACAGCCTGACACATACCTGCTGCTAATGAGTACAGAATGATGTGGGAATGTAGTGTGAGAACAGCCTGGCACATACCTGCTGCTAATGAGTACAGAATCACGTGGAATGAAGAGTGAGAACAGCCTGACACATACCTGCTGCTAATGTGTACAGAATGATGTGGGAATGGAGAGTGAGAACAGCCTGGCACATACCTCCTGCTAATGAGTTCAGAATCATGTGGAATGAAGAGTGAGAACAGCCTGGCACATACCTCCTCCTAATGAGTACAGAATGATGTTGGAATGAAGAGTGAGAACATCCTGGCACATACCTCCTGCTAATGAGTACAGAATGATGTGGGAATGTAGAGTGAGAACAGCCTGACACATACCTGCTGCTAATGAGTACAGAATGACGTGGGAATGTAGAGTGAGAACAGCCTGGCACATACCTCCTGCTAATGAGTACAGAATGACGTGGGAATGAAGAGTGAGAACAGCCTGACACATACCTGCTGCTAATGAGTACATAATGATGTGGGAATGAAGAGTGAGAACAGCCTGACACATACCTGCTGCTAATGAGTACATAATGATGTGGGAATGAAGAGTGAGAACAGCCTGACACATACCTGCTGCTAATGAGTACAGAATCACGTGGAATGAAGAGTGAGAACAGCCTGACACATACCTCCTCCTAATGAGTACAGAATGATGTGAGAATGAAGAGTGAGAACAGCCTGGCACATACCTGCTGCTAATGAGTACAGAATGACGTGGGAATGTAGAGTGAGAACAGTCTGACACATACCTGTTGCTAATCAGTACAGAATGATGTGGGAATGAAGAGTGAGAACAGCTTGACACATACCTCCTGCTAATGAGTACAGAATGATGTTGGAATGAAGAGTGAGAACAACCTGACACATACCTTCTGCTAATCAGTACAGAATAACGTTGGAATGAAGAGTGAGAACAGCCTGGCACATACCTGCTGCTAATGAGTACAGAATGATGTGGGAATGAAGAGTGAGAACAGACTAGCACATACCTGCTGTTAATGAGTACAGAATAACATGGAATGAAGACTGAGAACAGCCTGGCACATACTTCCTCCTAATGAGTACAGAATGATGTGGGAATGAAGAGTGAGAACAGCCTGACACATACCTGCTGCTAATGAGTACAGAATCACATGGGAATGTAGAGTGAGAACAGCCTGACACATAACTGCTGCGAATGAGTACAGAATGATGTGGGAATGAAGAGTGAGAACAGCCTGACACATACCTGCTGCTAATGAGTACAGAATGATGTGGGAATGAAGAGTGAGAACAGCCTGGCACATACCTCCTGCTAATGTGTACAGAATGATGTGGGAATGGAGAGTGAGAACAGCCTGGCACATACCTCCTGCTAATGAGTACAGAATGACGTAGAATGAAGACTGAGAACAGCCTGACACATACCTGCTGCTAATGAGTACAAAATGATGTGGGAGTGAAGAGTGAGAACAGCCTGACACATACCGGCTGCTAACGAGTACAGAATGACGTGGGAATGAAGAGTGAGAACAGCCTGGCACATACCTCCTCCTAATGAGTACAGAATGATGTGGGAATGAAGAGTGAGAACAGCCTGGCACATACCTCCTCCTAATGAGTACAGAATGACGTGGGAATGAAGAGTGAGAACAGCCTGGCACATACCTGCTGCTAATTAGTACAGAATGATGTGGGAATGTAGAGTGAGAACAGCCTGACACATACCTGCTGCTAACGAGTACAGAATGACGTGGGAATGAAGAGTGAGAACAGCCTGGCACATACCTCCTCCTAATGAGTACAGAATGATGTGGGAATGAAGAATGAGAACAGCCTGGCACATACCTCCTCCTAATGAGTACAGAATGACATGTAATGAAGACTGAGAACAGCCTGGCACATACCTCCTGCTAATGAGTACAGAATGACGTAGAATGAAGACTGAGAACAGCCTGGCACATACCTGCTGCTAATGAGTACAGAATGATGTGGGAATGTAGAGTGAGAACAGCCTGACACATACCTCCTGCTAATGAGTACAGAATGATGTCGGAATGAATAGTGAGAACAGTGTGGCACATACCTGCTGCTAATGAGTACAGAATGATGTGGGAGTGAAGAGTGAGAACAGCCTGGCACATAACTGCTGCTAACGAGTACAGAATGACGTGGGAATGAAGAGTGAGAACAGCCTGGCACATACCTCCTCCTAATGAGTACAGAATGATGTGGGAATGAAGACTGAGAACAGCCTGACACATACCTCCTGCTAATGAGTACAGAATGATGTGGGAATGAAGAGTGAGAACAGCCTGACACATACCTGCTGCTAATGAGTACAGAATGACGTGTAATGAAGAGTGAGAATAGCCTGGCACATACCTCCTGCTAATGAGTACAGAATGACGTAGAATGAAGAGTGAGAACAGCCTGACACATACCTCCTGCTAATGAGTACATAATGATGTGGGAATGAAGACTGAGAACAGCCTGGCACATACCTGCTGCTAATGAGTACAGAATCACATGGAATGAAGATTGAGAACAGCCTGACACATACCTGCTGCTAATGAGTACAGAATGATGTGGGAATGAAGAGTGAGAACAGCCTGGCACATACCTCCTGCTAATGAGTACAGAATGACGTAGAATGAAGACTGAGAACAGCCTGGCACATACCTCCTGCTAATGAGTTCAGAATGATGTGGGAATGAAGAGTGAGAACAGCCTGGCACATACCTCCTCCTAATGAGTACAGAATGACGTGGGAATGAAGAGTGAGAACAGCCTGACACATACCTGCTGCTAATGAGTACAGAATGACGTGGGAATGTAGAGTGAGAACAGCCTGGCACATACCTGCTGCTAATGAGTACAGAATCATGTGGAATGAAGAGTGAGAACAGCGTGGCACATACCTGCTGCTAATGAGTACAGAATCACGTGGAATGAAGAGTGAGAACAGCCTGACACATACCTGCTGCTAATGAGTACAGAATCACGTGGAATGAAGAGTGAGAACAGCCTGGCACATACCTGCTGCTAATGAGTACAGAATGATGTGGGAGTGAAGAGTGAGAACAGCCTGACACATACCTGCTGCTAATGAGTACAGAATCACGTGGAATGAAGAGTGAGAACAGCCTGGCACATACCTGCTGCTGAGTACAGAATGATGTGGGAATGAAGAGTGAGAACAGCCTGGCACATACCTCCTGCTAATGAGTACAGAATGACGTAGAATGAAGACTGAGAACAGCCTGGCACATACCTCCTGCTAATGAGTACAGAATGATGTGGGAATGAAGAGTGAGAACAGCCTGGCACATACCTCCTGCTAATGAGTACAGAATGATGTGGGAATGAAGAGTGAGAACAGCCTGACACATACCTGCTGCTAATGAGTACAGAATGATGTGGGAATGGAGAGTGAGAACAGCCTGACACATACCTCCTGCTAATGAGTACAGAATGACGTGGGAATGAAGAGTGAGAACAGTCTGGCACATACCTGCTGCTAATGAGTAGAGAATGATGTGGGAATGAAGAGTGAGAACAGCATGGCACATACCGCTTGCTAATGTGTACAAAACAGCCTGGCACAAACCTCCTGACAATTAGTACATAATGATGTGGGAATGAAGAATGAGAACAGCCTGGCATACACTACCTGCCAATGAGTGCAAAATAATTTGGGAATTAAGAACTCCATGCAAATTAACCTCCTGAAATGTATAAAGTGGGTGTTCTTAACATGGCATGTATGTTTCATTTGCATCGAGAATCATTGTGTAGTAAAAGGAGGCATGCTTGGATAACAGTAGTTTTATATTATTTGTCCACATTAATGGATGCCGTCAGAGCCATTGTCTAAAATGTTGCCTGCCATGGCCATTTTTACCAATGTAAATGAGTTACAGGGAGTAGCTCACATTACACCAGTTAATTGTGCAAGAATTTGTGGACCACATCCTGTGGACATAGAGACTGTAATGGACCTTTTCAAACTCTATTACCCACAATTGAAATTGAAGGAGATACACAGCACTCCTATTTCTCTGTATACTGATTCCTTTGTGTAGCTTTTGTGCCTTAGCTACACATACCTTTCAGTGATCGATTAGTGGCACATTAATGGTATCACAGGTGTCAGCCTCATGAATAGTGATCCAATTCCTCAACATTACATCGGTTCCCCAGGAGAGAGCCAACATCATGCTGGCAGTTTACAACATTGCTTACTTCCATGATGACCTACATTGCACAGACATTTCTATGAAGTTCCCCTCTGGTCCAGAGGGGCTGCAATGCATCAACAAGACCTTCTCGTCCCTTACTTGACATTTATATTGTAATGAGCAGGACACTTTACATAACATCTGGACAACCCAAGCAACTCTCATGAATCTCATATCTGGCACATTTCTGCCATATGACAAAAGTGTGCTTGCAGGGAACTTCTCGGAGGGCTATCAAGTCAGAAGTTATACAAACAAGTTAGACAGACAGGTTAATACGCAAAGATGCCATGTCAGGAAGGATCAAGTTACAAAATGTATCTTGTTTGCTCTGTGTTCCAGTCTATGACAAATGCACCCAACCACCCAGTTGATAAACTCTGTCTACAATTCCCAGTACACGGAAGGGAATGACCTTCAATATAACACATGCTGAAATGCATAATCTAATCAGGCAAGATTTCAGCCTACTCAAGCATACAGTTCAGAAACCTGCAGCAAGATGTTTGTATATCTTATCAGAACCCCCTATATGAATGCTAGTAGCAGTAAAATTACAGGAAGGAAATCAGGTGAACAATAATAAGCAGCAGTACCAAGGCCATGGCGATGTGAGAACAAACTACAGCATCTGATGCACAACTAATGGGCAAAACACACATAATACAGAATAAATTGAGGCATGAATTATCACACAGCAGTGTATGGACTGATCTATGATTACACACATACAACACAAAATAAATTGATGCATGTATTGTCACAGAGAAGTATATGGACTCCTTTGTGATAACACATACAAAATGTAGAATAAATCAATGCATGTTTTAGCACAAAGCAGTATATGGCCTGGTCTGTGATAACACACAAATAAAACACAGAATAAATTGATGCATTAATTATCACAAATCAGTACATGAACTGGTCTGTGATATACCCACATCACAAAATAAATCGATGCAAAAATTATCACAGAGCAGTATATGGACTGTTTCAGTCTGCATCGATCATCACCATTCCCATAAATGATAGGGTGTAGCACAGTGTAATCATCATCATCATCATTACATAGACAGATAGAAGGCATAGAAACAGGAACAGTAGACTACAACAATATGAGATGCTGTATGTTCCTGGGAAGTGGACACGATAGCCACATACTTTGGGAGGTTGTGGGAGTCAAGGAACACGTACTTCACTGGTGGATTCATGCAACTATGATGTAAGCACTGACATTTTCTAATGTGTTGGATTGTGGTGTCAGAGCTTGACAGTTAGTGACAGGGAAGGTGCAACACTATGGGTTCATGGGCATTCACTCAGATGGGATGCAGTTTTATGCGGATTCTCATAAGAGCCTTAACCCATGAAGTGGTTGTCCATGTGAATTTTGTGGCAATCTGTTTGCACACAAGTGATAGGAAATGGACTGATCGAAACAGTCCATATACTGCTCTGTGATAATTTTTGCATCAATTTATTTTGTGATGTGGGTATGTTATCACAGACCAGTTCATGTACTGATGTGTGATATCTATCTATCTATCTATCTATCTATCTATCTATCTATCTATCTATCTATCTATCTATCTATCTCACTAGCAGTTTGATATGGTATCTCAGGTAGTGAGGAAGATAAGTGCTGTTGGTGACCCAGCCAATCCCTTGTTTGGCAGTATGCCACAGGACGCAATGATGCCATTTCTTCAAGTGTCTGTGCAGTCTGGCTTGGGACAGTCTGCGTGTAACTTGCATGTAGCCTGCTTTCCCATTGGCATGAAATCACAACTTCTTAAAGCAAACCAGAGGAAAGTTGTAATTTGTCTTATGAAAGCACCGATGGGGGTAGCATTTTTATTTTATTTTTATTTTATTTTATTTTACATTTGTTGACCGGGCTAGTCTAACTGGATATGTGTCCATTTTCAGTAGAGGCCCAGGAAGAAAAGTTCCACATAAAACAGTTAAAGAAACAGAACATTAAAACTTCAGGTACAGACATTAAAGTTACAGATAGCTTGTCAGACAAAAACAAGTGTTACAAGGTAATTTAGCATGCATGATGAAAACACCTTTTTTTTCTTTTTTTTTTTACTTGGTAAACATTGTGTGAAGAAAGTATTCAGAAGGATATGGGAGATTCCCAGCTCAAAGTTAAGAGTAAGGCACACGAGAACAGACTAGTTAAAAACAGGATTGGGAGAGTTAGTGGAGAGGGATAAACTCATGAAAGAGACAAACATTTGCCACCAGTGAACTCAGCAGGGTTGTCTGCTCCTTGTCTGTTCACTTTATGTCATTTAGTACTCGTCGCACATCATCCAAGAATTGACAAACCAAACTCATCATCTTAATAATGCTGTGCATAACAACTGATTGGGCCTGGATGAAAGATTTGCATTACCACTGAGCAATGATAAAACTCCCAGCCATATCAGGGATGGCCCCAGAGTTGTAGAGTTGCCAAACCACCAACCAAGTCTATCCCCTATGGCAGCTATATGCACTTCAGAGACATTGCATAATTCAGATTCTGTTTGCACTGTGAACACAAGAAGATACCATGTGGGACTCTCTGGTAGAAGCTTTCTGTCATGCTGTTATGAGGCAATCTGTACATCTGCAGGGGTCCCTTTAATGTTAGAGAAGATTGTTCCCTCATTCTATAGTATTGCAGACAGGGCCATTGCATTATTTGACAATGCATCTTGCAAGCTGGCTTTATTGTCAGCCAGAGGTACCTTGTTCATGTCAGACCTGTATTGTCCTGCTGGTTGCTCCACCAATGGAAATTATGAAAGCAGGGACACATGTCACATCATTGTCTGCCGACACATGCATTCCATTATAACCACTTTAACACATATAGTATTACATATCAAGATACAGCTATAGCCTACATTGACATACATATCTTGTCAGGCAGGTTATTGCAGTTGAACTGCCTTGAAAGTTAGTTCTTACTGATCAAGTGAAAATTCAATTCCCTTCTCTAATCTGATCAGTAAAAAACAGTTCCCTGTACTAATCTGGTATGTCCAAGGGTCAGTTTCAAGGTTACTCTCCAGTCCAGCTGGTGAATCTGGGAATTTTGAGGCAATGTTACAATTGCCTTATGTACACAGACAACCCTCTCCTCCTTCCAACAAACTCTAATACATGTGAGAGATGCAGTTACACAGCCAAACTGGAGGCAGAGCTCTCTCAACCCAAGACTGGCACAGTCAGTCAGGAGGAAAAGATAACCACCCACACCACAAACCCAGTCTCACACAGACCTATTGCATCTGCATACCCAACACATAAACACACAAAAACATACTTGGAGGCTCTAAATAAAAATCTGCCTAAACAGCAAAGACCTCCTAAGCAGATATCCAATCAACAGCCACCCCTCAACAATACCCATGAATCACATATCTCACAAAATCAGTGTACCTCACAGTCAAAGCCCTTAAGGCTAAACAACACACCAAATACACTTGTTATAGGGGACTCTATTGTCCGGCACATTGACGTCCCACTCACCAGACTGAACAAGGAGAAGGTCACTGTAAGCTGCCTGTCGGGTGCCAGGATCTGCCACATAACGCAAGGACTCATGTCACTCCAAAGCAAGTACAAGTATGACTCCGTCATTGTCCATGCTGGTGTGAATGACCTGAGACATACCTCTCTGGACTACATGAAAAGAGACATAGAGGAGCTCTCTGACCATGTAGCCCAGGCTGGTATGACCCTGACCTTGAGTAGCATCTTGCCCTCACCAAGAATGATGCCACAGTATAAAGACAAAATGATCAGTTTCAACAACTGGCTAAAGTATTGGTGTCATTCAAAGGGGATCCAGTGTCTGTCAGTGTGGGATGACATGCTCGACAAGCCACGTTGCTTCGGCTGGTATGACCCTGACATTGAGTAGCATCTTGCCCTCACCAAGAATGCTGCCACAGTATAAAGACAAAATGATCAGTTTCAACAACTGGCTAAAGTATTGGTGTCATTCAAAGGGGATCCAGTGTCTGTCAGCGTGGGATGACATGCTCGACAAGCCATGTTGCTTCGCTAGGGATGGCTTGCACCTGTCACCCTTAGGCTTTTGTATACTGGCCAAGGCTCTTGACACCCCCATAGTGCCTTTTTTAGGCAAGGCTCAAAGGACAAACCCACCTCCATAGACAACCCAACGATAAAAAAACTAAAGGTAATGCTACTCAATGCCAGAAGTCTAAACCTCAAGATGCACGCACTCGAGGCTCTCCTCAATATGGAGAAAATTGATGTCTGTGCAGTAACAGAAACCTGGTTCAAGGCTCCTGACAGCACCCTGGCACTACCAGGTTATAACTCATACCATGCGTTTTGGCCCCAAAACTCAGACCGAAGCACAAAAGGAGGGGGAGTATCTATATTCATCAAAGATACCTACACCTCCAGGTTAGTGGCACTGCACGAAGCATCGGAAACCATCCATGTGCAGCTAACAGCAGGCAAAACTGCCTTTCAGTTTGTAGCCTGCTACAGAACACCCTCCCAATTACAGGAACCCCACTTGGCATTCCTGAGAACACTGGAGAATATGAAGGTCTCTCCAAACACTATGTTATTGGGTGACTTCAACTACCCAAACATTGACTGGGAAAACTACTCAAGCACAAACACCCTCGCCCAACGGTTCCTTGAATTTATAAACTCTAACACAATGGAACAACTGGTCACCACTCCCACAAGAGGGAACAGCATATTGGACCTGGTCATCACCAACATGGGGACTCTATGTTCCACACCAGAGGTAAACCCTCATTGGTAAGATCAGACCATAAACAAATTTCCCTGGACATCCATATCCCGTACCCACCCCCAGCCAAGGAAATCACTGTAAAGAATTTCTCAAAAGCCAACTTTGCACTTCTCAAGACTGAGATGTAATCCTTCAAAGCCCCTGGGCCAGAGGATAATACAGCCCAATCTGCAGAATCCTTTACAAGTGCATTCTATGAGCATCTGCAGGAATGCATGGATCATGCTATCCCAAATAAAACCAAGAGTCACTTCTCCAAAAACAGTAGACCGGTCTGGTGGACCCTGGCCATAAATAAGCTATACAACAGAAGGAGGAAGCTACTACATGACAGAGCAAAATCCCAAAAAGGGAAGGCATCTCTGATCAGTATTAGCAAGAAACTTTGATCCCTCATAAAATCATCAAAGGCCAGTTTCGAAAGAAAAATTCCCCTAGACACTAAAGATAATCATAAGGCCTTCTTTAGTTATGTCAGGAACATGGGCGGAAACTCCCAGATATGCTCTGAATTGTTGCATAATGGTACAAAATATGCTGAACCTACAGACATAGCCAACATCCTGGCAGACAGATTCAGTGCAAACTCCCCCCCCCCCAAAGGAGCAAATGCCTATCCCAACTGAATGTAACCTCCCTGACATCACAGATGCACAGGTGAAAGCTGCCCTCACCAAAGCAAAAAACACAGCATCTATGGGACCAGACGGTGTTCCAGGTTGTGTGTTACATGAGCTCCAAGAAGAACTGAACCCTCACATCAAGTCACTATTCAATCTTAGCCTTACTACAGGATATGTACCCAAAGAATGGCATACAGCTACAGTGATCCCACGCCACAAAGGTGGTGCCACAACGGACCCCGGAAACTATCACCCCATAAGCCTGACTAGTCTGGTCTGTAAAGCTATGGAGCTTATTATCATGGAAGTCATAAACAAAGACATTGGGAGCCTCCAGACACTGGACCCTATGCAATTCGGCTTTGTTAAGGACAGATCTTGCCTCTTAAACCTAGTTGATTTCTTTGAAACAGTTATCAAAGCCATAGATGACGGAAAGGTAGTCCACACAGCCTACCTGGACCTCGCAAAAACCTTTGACACAATACCCCACTCGGGCATCATAAATAAGCTTACCAGCTTAAATATCAACCCCTATATCACAAGATGAGTTGCAAACTGGCTCAGAGATAGAAACCACATGGTCAGAATCACAGGTGCCATGTCCGAATCCAAACCAGTTACAAGTGGCGTCCCACAGGGCTCAGTTCTGGGACCTCTCTTGTTTGGTATATACTTCTCTGAGGTTCAGGCTAACATGGGGGGATTATGGCTGACAAAGTTTGCAGATGACTGCAAACTGGGGGCCATAATCGAATCTCCAGCTGACACAAGCATCCTCCAAAAGGGTCTCACAGAGATGGATGCTTGGTGCAGGAGCCACGGCCTCAAGCTAAATGCTAAAAAGTGCATAGTCATCCCCTTTGGGAAAAACAAGGTCCCCACAAATTACCACATAGGTGGTAATCCATTAAGTACGGAAGAAGTAATTAGAGATTTGGGGACCAACGTAGATAGTAATCTCTCCTTTGATAATCACGTTGCCAAAGTGGTTAGAAAGACCTTCTATATAGCCACCTTATCACGAAAGGGTTCGCATCTAGATCAAGAGAGGTCATTGTGCCCCTCTACTCATCACTCATCAGGCCCGTAATTGAATACAATGCCCCTTTTGGGATGTACCTTACCCAACACCTGCAGCAACTGGTGAGACCCCAAAAGTACCTCACCAAGAGGATCATGGGCTACAAACAGATGTCCTATGCAGCTCGACTAAAGAAACTCCAGCTCTACTCAGTTGCTTACCGCCTACTCAGAGGTGATCTATGCCTGACATACAAAGCCATGTCAAACCCAGAATTAATGGACATGCTCCACCTCAAAAAATCCAAGTCCCTTAGAGCTACACGTTCCAGGGACCTAAACCTCAGCACAAAAATAAATACAACATGCTGGAGGGACAGATTCATTTCACAGAGGCTCCCCTCACCCTGGAATAGAATCCCAATTCATGTTAGACATAGCTCCTCGCTGACCCTCTTCAAGCGAAATCTGGACGCGTGGATGTGAAATCGCAAATTCACCCCTGGGATCTCTTCTGTGTCCCTGCTAGACAGAGGCACAGTAAACTAATCTTAAAAGGGTACCTTCTGTGACCTACTTTACTGAGGCACAGTAGGCTAATCTAATAGGGAAACGGAAGCCAAATATGCTCTGGCTAGGCTTATAAATGCCCTAGGGCAGATTGCCTAGTATCTACCTATGAACCTATGAACCTATTTATATTTGTTTTTTGGTTAACCCTTCATTTCACATGCAATAGAATGTACTATGCTTGACGGCAATTGACATTACTAACTTGCTACATTCCCAACTGACTCATTGGTGGATGATTCCAGGCAAAATAACACAGCCAATCCACAGCCAGGTATGAATGGCTGCTTCTATTGGCCAGCAAGTGAGACCAAGTACTCCACAGCCTCTGCCAGCTGCTTGTCAAAATGTCCATCACCTTTTCCTTTGTAAGATATATCTTATTGGTCACCCTTCATCAAAGTGTACCAATCACTGACAAATTTGACACTTATTCTGCTTGTCCATAGAAACTGTACCCCCGAGACACATGTCATGGGTTCTAAACACCTGAAACAGTACATTGTTCTTCTGACAGTGAACTTTCTCTGGCACTTCCCTTGTTATTGGGCCAATATGGGTCCACCTGTGGCAAAACAAGTCAGACATTGCATGTGAATAGCAGGCTGGGGGGCATTCATAATTATGATACCTATGGATGTAAGACCCCCAAACCCTCATTTTCATACACATGTTTATGATCTCTAGTTAGTACTGTGCACAGGCTCCCTGACCCCATTTACATAATGTACCCCTTTATCAGCATGTAGCTCTGGAACCCTAAAATCCCATGCTGTATGTTTTCATAGGTTCATAGGTTAATACTTGGTTATTGATCCAAATCATCATTACTAGAGTAGCCACAAACACCTAAACTGTAAATAAACTTAAGTACCTATTGACATGAATACACCATACCTAGTTTTAACATGCTTCACGGAGGGCAGAAAGGGCCAGACCCAGGATGCATTAATAAGTGCCCATCCATTCATCCAGTTTACATGTAACGACAGTGAATTATTTGTTTTGTTTTATATACAAAGAAAGTTTATTCCATAAAAGAGTGATCCTCTAGGATATCTATCTATCTATCTATCTATCTATCTATCTATATATCTATCTATCTATCTATCTATGTATCTGTCTATCTATCTCACTAGCAAGTCTTACTTATGTTTCAGTGGAAGTTAAGATCTCTTGATTGAGTGTTTAGGGTATTATCAGTATGGCAGATATGCAGAGGGTCACATAAGACTAGATTCTTTAAGGATCTATAGGCTAGATAGAGGTTACCTCTCTAGATTATGCAGGGAAAAGAAAAAAAAGAGAAAGAGAGAGACAGAAAGTTTAAAGTGGAAGACATATGGTTGGTTCTTAGTCAGGAAATGCTTTGGTCTCTACAGCTGTGTCTTATGCTTGGACAAGTACATATCAAAGAGGCCACTATACCTAATATATTAGGTTATATTGAAGTTTTGGGGGAAGAGTGAAAGGGATAAGTTCCTTACATCTGGGGAAAAAAAACACTCCTAGTAATTATTCTGGCTAATTAAAAGGATTTTCTAACAACAGTGGATACATGGTAATCAAAGGACCAAGTCCCCAATGAATAAGTCAACATTTAAAGAGGTGTCACCTACATGGTAAGTACATGAGTGTCCAGTTTTACCAAAGGACACAGTGTTGGATTTCTTGGCAGGTAATTTTGGGCCGTAGTCCAGGCACCACTTATCTGTGCATGTCAGTCCCTTCAGAAGAATCTGGAAGTCAGATAAGGAGAAATTGACAGCTCCAGTTTGGTCAGGCACATACCCATGATGCCAACTTTGACATTAAATAAGTACATAACAAACAGAAATGAACCTAGAACTAATCCCTGGGATGCATCACTGGTAACTACTCTTTCTGAAAACAGCATACCTCCGTAACTGCTAAATACTTTTCTGTCGATTATCCAGTTTGTTGTCCAGCAAGTAACAATGGTTTATATTTAGTTTAATTACCCAGTCAATAATGCCAGAATGTGAGATGGTATCAAAGCCTTGTCCTGGTCCATGTATGTAGTGTAAACTGATTTACCTGAATATCCACCATATTTCCACTGAAGATGGCTACTTCCTTACTACAAGCAGATTGTATTGCCATGACAGTGACTTTGGTTCCCAAGTTATGTACTGTATATATCACACCATCTTTCACAGTTTGACTGATGTCACTATAGGTTTTGTTGTTCTTACTGAGGTAACATAAGGAAGCACTCCATCTCAAACTCTGTAAATCCTTCCATGGCTCTACAGAGCTGCAAGTACACAGACTCTGTGCTGAAATTCTTCTGTTCTATAAGTATGCAGTATAAAGTGGGGTTGCTTAAAATTGTGCCAGTGCTTTACATTATGCCAATGATTACAGCCACTGTGTCTGAATCATTTTCATATCTCTTTGTTCTGTCCAAACATGCTTAGGGAAGGTGCATATCATAGTGAAAATAAAGCATGTGAACAATGTAATTGTGCATATGTCATGTGCATGCTTGTAGTCCAAAACGAGCACCATGATGCAGTAGTCTGAAGTTAAAGCAGTCCTCCAGCAGTCCTCCAGTACTGCGTTGTGTGGCACATGATGTATAAAAGTGTGCTGTGTACATGGGCCTATAGGTTTGCTTTCAAGCAGACCTGTATGAGTGGCTAAGGCTCTTTGAGATGCTGTGGAATGCAAAGCTGTAATATGGTGCGGCAGAGAGACTGTCCACAAGAGTTATATGACAGGCCCTTGAAGAAGGTAATTTTTTTTGGATATTTAGAAATTAAAGGAGAGTTAAAGAGGGAAGAAAATGTTGAGAAAAAAGAATGAAAAGTACAACTTAGAAATGTTGGAGTAGACAGAAGTGTACCAGAGATGTATATGAGTGGGGTGAAAATGATGTGTAGCGAAGTGAAAATGGAATAGAATTTGAATAAGAAGAACAAAATAGAACTTGGTGTAGGAGAGAAATACGAGAGGATATGGTAACAGCAGTATATGAGAGGGAGAATGAGAATAAGAAGAAAAAGTAGTGAGTAAAATTAAGGTAGTCATTTATTTATAAAAGCTTCACCTAAATGGTTCTGTGGAAGAAGCTAGATATGTCAGATCATGATCACAGTGTTATAGAGACAGTTATCTTGGAGTTGTACATAAGCATCAAGTACCGTTTTGTTAAGGATATAGTCAACTTCAGGTGGCATACATGTTCCAGATGTTAGAGGCATAGTTAAAATTCAGTGAATTGCCAGCACTGTTGTTGTATTGTGTTATGATAGATGTTTGTCCCTAGAGTACAAGATTCTGTTTGGGGAACAGTGCTGGATGAAATTATATCAAGGAAAGCTATCAGGTTTACAATTAAGTTTGTGAGTTGTGACCAGTTGAGTATGTTACTGCATTATTTCACTCTTTTGGGAATTGGTCATTTGAGATGTTGGTCTTCTGAGTGTATCAGGCATTTGGTCCTTAAACCCACAGACTTTGTTTATTCTTAGTCTTTCTTATTATCTTCTATATTTTTATAAGTGAATGTGTAAACCACAATGCTCATGTAAATGCCTGTCACGAGCTTGCCAAGATGATGAGTGATGTCACTGATGTCACCTCTTCTGGTAAGCAGTGCTGGCATACCTACACTGACCTCATGAAGGCACTAGCTTGATCTGCTTCAAAATTGAAAGATATAGGTTAGGAATGACAGTCAGAAATTTACTGAAAAATTATTGTTTTTTACTATTTTGCTATTCTAGTATTTCATCTGTTTTGGAAATATTGAAAATAAGCTTACACAACTAGTCATGACTTACTGCAAAAAAATAAAACTTGAAATAATAAAAACAATAAGGCTAGACTGAATGCCTCTCATGCACCAGGGATTAAATCCTGTTGGAGTGTTAAAGTTGATTCAAAACAGGAGAAGTTTGCAGCATTAATCAGCATTAGCTAGATGACTTATTACAGGAGTGAGTGCAGAATGTATAAATGCATGGTTTTATTTTACTTTTTCACAGTCCGATGTAGTCCTAGGTGGGGATATCAGTGCTTACTGTGGTGATGTATGTGAAAAGAAACAATATATTTTTTAATAGAATAAACAATAAAGTGATTTGACTGAGGTCTGAATAACTCACTTTCTATTTTACATCCATGCGTTGCTTTGGTTTCCAGCAGTGCTAGAGTATGAACTTAATACGACTTGACGTAGCAGAAGGTGGGAGTGATTCTCACAGCTGCAGGATGGGTATGCTGTCAGTACCAGTTGCTATATGTAAAAGGGGGCTCTTTCCCTGAAAAACATTATCCTTTCATACCCCCAACTTTTTGACACCTTATGGTTACTCTCTGCTTGCTAGTCTCCCTTTTTTTTAACTTTGATACTTATTTTAATGTAATGAACAGTACTAGCATTTTGTTCTTAACACTAACAATGGTCAATCTGATGGTTATTATCTGTTGTTCTTGTACAGAATGAGCTTGAGATGAAGCTATGTGGCTCTACACTACACACGAGAGGACACACTGATTCATTATTGCTGGCCCGCCTTCCCTGTGATATAAGACTTGTCATGTGCCCTACTGTAGGACTGCGGTAAACATACTAGTCATGTGCCCTACTGTAGGACTGCTGTAACCATCAGACAGCTTAGCACTATTTCTCCCATTATGAATGCAGTTCACTTTATTTAGGTGGTCCTTTAGTTGGCCTTCTAGTGCTATTCAATGTCTGCTACATGTATGATAAGCTGTGCTTCTTTTTGTAAAGTAGCACACTCCAAAATTAGCAAAACAATACTGTGAAGAAATTGCTTATGAATCTCAGCCAGTGCGTGTTGAGTCTGAAAAGGATACTGACATTGCGTCCTTACATCTGTATTCTTTTCCTGATGCTTTGAAGAGTCATGGTGCTGAAGAACTTTTGACAGAATTTTATACTAAAATAACTCTGATACACTGGTGTTATTGAATCTTTCTGACAGAAGTTTCTTTTCAAGATCTGTGATGCAGATTCTAAGCACACTTGAAGAGAAGATAATGTATTTAAATATATGCATGTTCTTCAGATGAGAAGTTAGACAAAGGGTCAGTCTGTCTGAGGTGGTGCAGCACAGGTTGATGGTAAACATATGTCACTTATTGAAAAGAGTAAGGGTCCTTTATTTCAAAGATTATGTACAATATTTACATAATTACACTTTATACAATGTACAGTTTTCCATTTCTCCTGTATTATTATAGAGCCATATTTATCTTTTTCCTTTATTATTTGAACTTCTCTCATCATTGTTCTTATCAACCTCCACTCCTTTTCCACAACCACCATCTGATTTTTCTTAAAATTACTGCTAGTCTCCATTCACCATTAAACATGATTTCATTTATTCATGTATTACAAATAGTCTGTACAGCATATAAATAACCTTTTATCTATGTTACTAATGTATTACTTTGTTTTATACTTAGGATAGCCATACATAATCTTATCCATATTTATATCATTCACTTGTTTTATACCTTCAAAAAACTTTTATTCACATAGTTTTTCCCACAATTTTATAAGATTTATACATTAAAAACACATTCTATAGTTTTCTCCTTGTCACAATATATAAAAAATCTTTAACATATTTTTATATGCATATTTATTTTTACTGGTAATTTATTAATCACTAATTTCCATAAAAAAGCTTAACATTTCACTTGCTTATTATACAATGATTTCATACCTTTATATCTTTAACTATTTCATTCCTTAAATCATCTCAATGATTTACATAAAAGTATGGTATCATGATTTTTTGTGCAATACTTTCCTCTCATTTTCATGTTCATCAATTTTTATTTTCCATAAAAGTATTTTGATTGATATTATCTCATTTCTTCATTTATACATAATTTTTCTCTTTTGGATTTTTTTAACATACCCCAATACCATTCATATTTACATTTTAATAGATTTACTATTAACTTCTCATTTTTTAATTATCCAAAACAAAACACTTAATTAATTCAATGAAGCAGCACATTCAATTGGGTTTATTAGTCCTAAACCTTCATCTTCCTTATCCATATATAGAACTCCTCCCTTCACCATATTAAGTGTCAAACCCCATATAAAAATGTTTGTAATATTCCATTTTCATAAATTATTGGCAACATGTGGATACTTGCTAAATATGCTATCTTTTCCAGTATGAATGAATTAATCAAATGAACCTTTTAAGATAACTTATAATTTTTCCATAAACAACAAATGTCTTTTACGTCATCTATTATCCTTTTCCATTGTTTCTCACTTACATTTTCTACCTCCAAATCTTATAGCTAACACAGGAATTTCTTTCAATGAAAAAGATATTCCTTCTATCTTTAATGAACAACCTAGTCCCTTACTCCTGTCTCTATTTAAATTCATGCCTATTGTGTTTAACCATTTGTATACATAACATTATTACTTCTTTCATGCAGATTTTGTTTCTCACAACCAGTATAAATTAATCTGCATATGTCAACATAAATGAAATCTGTATTACATCATTAGTAATATAAGTAGCATCTTTCTCAAGTATATTTACATTTCCAATTGATGCATTCATAATGAATGCAAGTAGTAAATGACTCCTGGGACATCTTTGATGTATGACATTCTTTGTATTGATTTCTTTGCTAAGCCATCCATTCACTAAAATTATTTCGTTATTTTTGTCATGTTGTCATATTCTGAACAACAAGCATTCCTATTTTTCTCACTGTTATGTTATCTCATAATTACATACACAAATTAAAGTTGTTCTCTACAAAATGGTTTATTTAGGTCCCCTATCATAAGCTTTGTTTCCTCTTCTATGTATAAAAGATTATCCACAATTTTACTTACTATTAATAACAGTTCCTGGCATCCTTTTCCCTTTAAACTATATATGCCACCCTTGATAATGTTTATTTTTTTTCATTTTCTTTCCCATTCTCTTCTGAAATGTTTTCATAAAAAAATGTAATCTGCATTGTTCAGTACTATGTTTCTCCAGTTATTGATTTCATTTTAGTCTTCCTTTTTCCATACACATTTAAATGTATCACTGCATAGATTTGTAGGCATGAAACCTTCATTTAACCACTCATTCACAACTTTTAAGAATTATTTTTTTCTGTCAATCAGTAAGAGTTTTATAATTGGTATTGTATTTCATCTGCAACTGGCTTTAGATTAACTTGTCTAAGTATTTTTATCTAATTCAAATAAGGAAACTTCATTCTCTAATCTTTTATTTTCCTTGTCTAATATTTTTTAACATTCCATTTTTTTTGTTTTCCTGCTTTTATCTTAAAGCATTTTATTTATATAATGTATTACAATATTCATAATTTGCTCCTGAGACCATCTACCTCTTCTCTATCATCTTTCCTTTCTCTCATTATACTAATATGTTCTTATCTGTGGCACTCGGGCATCATAGAAAAGCTCACCAGCTTAGATGTAAACCCATATGTCACAAGATGGGTTGCAAACTGGCTCAAGGACAGAACACACAGGGTTAGAGTTGCTGGTGCCATGTTTAATAAAAAGTAATTTTAAAGGTAATTGGATAACTCAGTAATGAAATTAACAGTATAGCAGAGTAAAATAGAGATATCTGATCAGAATGGTATTATTTGTCTTATATATAAAAAGCTGTTATATGCTGGTTGAAATAACAAACAAAAATCTTTTCTGGCATGTTCTTTTACGGAAGCTTAAATAAAGCTGAGAACATTTTGTTAATTGTCAATCGTGTTTAGTTTGCTCATTATGTATTTACTGTGCATTGGCTGAAATAGAATTAAACTCAGCATGAATCTCATTATGGATAAATGCAAGGTACAGTTATGAATCAAGTCATAGTTATTATTTATTTATTTATTTAGTTATTCATTTTATTTCATATTTCTTTACCAGGAAAGTCCAACTGAGTATACGTCCATTTTCAGTGGAGCCCAGGGAGAAAATCTCCAACTTATACATTACACAAAACAATTTTACATAAGATCACATTATGCAAAGACAAGATGACCTATAGGTTTTTTAAACAAAAAACATAATTGCAATAGATAAGGAGAAACAGTAACAAATTTTATGAGAAGTAATTTTACAAATGCAGTTGGTCTGAAAATAGTTAAAATGAATTTGACAATAATTTAAGGTAAACAGTAAAAAAACTCAGTCAACATGCATAGTGGCAGGAATGGCGTTATCAATTTAGAAAATATGAAAAGAAATGAAAGTAGTTTATGAGGTTAGTGGTATTATTGGCTAGGAGTGTAAAGAAGGGGTTAATTAGGGCAGTGGTAAGCAGAAGAAGTAAGGGGAAGTTTCATTGTTTTGCAAGAGTCAGATTGATGTTGAGCTATAGAAGAAAAATTAATAGAAAGTTTGAGATTAGAAGAATGTTAGTTATTATGGATTGCTACATTAACAGGGAGAAGTAGTGAAATGATGGTAATTATTTGGACTGGTAGAAAGAGACTTAGAGTGAGGGGAAATCAGGAAGACCTTGACATCTGAGTTAGAAGGCAGTATGGAAATAAAGTGGTACAAGAAGAGGGGGGCAAGCTCAATGTTTTAATCTGGAGAATTACAAAAGCATGTTCATTTGTTTGGTAGATGGTTTTCGAGCACTGGCAATATTAGTTAAAGTTCTGAGTTCTAGAGGTAGGAAGTTCCAGATTTTTGATACACAACTAGAGCAGAGTGCATCACCTGGGGAATTGGTGGACTTTGTGATTTGTATTAAGTATTTTTTGTTTGAGTGAAGTATGCTAGGGTAAGAATAAGGTTCTAGGATATTTTAAAGGATAGGTACTTTGCAAGGTTGATTAAGTAATTTGTGTGCCATTGTTAGTTGGCTGTAGTGAAGAAGATTTGAAAGTTCTAGCCAAGACAGCTTTTGCAGTGCTAAACAATGGTGAGTTCTGTATGTGGCAAATTTAGTTATTTTATTATAGCAAGTTTCCACTTTACATAGGTTAGATTTTCTCAGGTTTGTGAGTATGGGAGAGGCATAAAGGATTGTAGAGAGCAGGTGAGTTCCAACAAGGGCTACTTTGGTAATATTGCTTAGGAATTCTTTGTTTTTATAGAGTGCACCCAATTTTTTATTACTTTATTAATAGTTTGAGATATATGATGGTCAAATTTCATGTTGCGATCAATGATTACTCCTAGGAGTTTAGTGTGTGGAGTTGGTTCAATTGTTGTGTTATTTGTGGTGATAATGGAAAAGTTTGGTGGGGGATTAGTGGCCTTTGAAGGTTGGAAGATTATTAGCTTGGTTTTATTTAGGTTAAGTATAAGTTGGGCATTGGTAAGCCATGATTCAATGGCTGAGAATGCCTTTTGTGTTTTGTCTTGTAATGAAAAATGATTTGTCAGTTTTAGATATTACTTCTGGAGTTATAGCTAAGGAATGCCATTGCTCTGTGGAGATAGGGAAGACAAAATCTATAATCAGTGCTCAGAGATTGCATTCCATATATTTTTTCTAAGGAAGTTGATGTTTTGACTCCATTATGGCTAGTTTGTAGTACTTACTTAAGATGAATTGTGCCAGAAGACATTGATAAGTAGGTTATGTGTCGTTTCATTTCTTATGTACTTCATCTGACCCCATGCAGTCTCAGGCTATTCTCTGTTGGTGTCCCAATTCACTCATACCTAGATGGTTCAACTGCTCCTTGCTTAGTACTCACATCTAATACTTTATCTGGTGAGCTCTCTGACTCCTCGAGGATTGATACCAAAAGTAGTCAATCACAAGGCACATGCATGTCGGCAGACAAAGACTTGTGCTCAGGCACTCTAATAAAAATATGCATACTATGTTATTTAAAGAAATCTGTATTCAATGCAAAACACCTTCAACAGAACAGCTAAAATGTTTTTCATACCTCTTTGTATGGGAATGTATTCACTAAAAGTGGAGATGTCTCAATTTACATCAAAAATAAATACACCTCAAGGATGGTCCAGCAGGACAATGCACGAGCTTCTCCATGTTTGAATCACTATAGGCAAAATGCAATATCACTTCCTTTTAATCTATAGGTCACTTTCCATGACCCAGGAAGCCCATGCCATGTATTTAAACTTACTGAAAGCAATCACCATCCAACCCAATACCATATTAGTGGGTGACTAATTACCCCACTATTAACTGGGAATCCCACGTGACACTAAATGTACAGGCACAGACATTCTTGAATTTTGTAAACACAAACTGCCTGGACCAGATTGTCAATACACTAACCAGGGGAGCAACTACACTGAATCTTCTCCTCACTAATATGGGAGAGTGCTGCACACCCCCTAGTGCATCGTCTTCCCTGGTAAGGTCAAACCACAAAATGGTCTCCTCTGAAGTAAAAATAAAACCTGGACCCCAGCTAACCCTGGCATATTCAGGAACAACTCTAAGGCTAACTTCTTCCTATTAAGTGGTAAACAGGCACATTTCAAGCCCCTATAAACCCTGCTGAGAACACTGCTACCTATGCAGAACTGTTCAAAGAAACCCTCTACACGCATGCTAATAGCTACATAGTGGCAGCTGTACCCACCAGAAAGAAGTACAGAACTAACTCAAAAAACAAGCCACCATGGTGGAATCACAAAATCAATAAGCTGTATAACAGGAGGAAGAAAATCATGGAAAAAATTAGGATGTGCAGCACTCAACAGGATAAAATCACTCTCATCAAACTAAACAAACAATACAGAGGACAAATAAAGTCTACCAAAGCCAAATCTGAGGTAAATTTGGTCTCACAGGCCAAGGACAACCACGATGTATTCTGTAACTATGTCTACACCCTCAAAGGAAATACACAATTACCTACTGGCCAATAAGTTCAGCTCCAACTTTACCTATCTCTCTACCCAACCTTCCCCTCAGGAAATACAATCAAAAACAACTCCCCACTATCACTAGGGAACAGGTCCTTAATGCTCTTTTTAAGGCCAAGAACACTGCATCCATGGCCTAGACAATATCCCAGGATACAAGATACCTGGCCCTCTGGAAGTGCTATTTAACTGTAGACTCAAAAGAGTTTTCATACCTCATGAATAGAAAACAACAACAGTCATCCCCCTGCATAAAGGTCAGCCATCTACAGACCCTGGAAACTATAGGGCCATAAGTCTCATTAGTCTCATGTGCAAAACCATGGAAAGAATTATCATGGTAGTGATCAATGATACTGTAAACCTCCAGATCCTGGACCCAACCCAGTCTGGTTTCATTAAGGGCAGGTCATGCCTATTGAATTTGGTAGACTTCTTTGAGAAGGTCACCAAAGCAATGGATGAGGGAAAAATGGTTCATACTGCCTACCTTGACCTGGCCAAGCCATTTGACACAATAACTCACCAAGGGATTGTTGACAAACTCAAAAGGTTAGGTACAAACCCGTATGTCACCCAGTGGATAGCCAACTGACTCACAGACAGGCTCAAGGAAGTTAGAACCAGGGAGTCCATCTCTACAAAGAGGCCAGTCACAAGTGGAGTCCCTCAGAGATTGGTCATTGGACCGCTGCTTCTTGGCATTTACTTTTCTGAAGTCAAGCCCAATGTCAACGGTCTCTGCCTGACTAAAGTTGCAGATGATTGCAAATTAGAAGCTGTCATTGAATACACCAGCACAAATGCTCTCCAGGAAGGGCTGACACAGACAAACAACTGATGTTAGAGCCATGGACTAAAGCTAAATGCCAAGAAATGCATAATAATATTTTTTTGGAAGTCATCCACCCCTAGTAACTATCATATTGACAATACACCCATTAGAGCTGACCCAATAGTCAGGAACTTAGGGACACTCAGAGATAGTAATATAGTCTTTGACCATCACGTGTCTCCAGTAGTGAGGAAATCATTCTATATGGCACAACTTATAAACAAAGGTATGGCATCTAGGTCCAAGTCATTGTTCCACTGCATTCAGCATTCATCAGACCTATAACTGAGTGCAATGCCCCCTTTGGTATGTAGCTAAGCAGGCATATCTAACAATGGGAACATAGACAGAGGTTTCTCACTAAAGGAATACAGGGCATAAGTAAAATGTGCTGTGCAGGTCACCTTAAGGCCCTATCACTGTATTCTTTCTCCTACAGTCTATTGAGGGGAGATCTATGCATGGCATACAGGACATTGTCATACCCCAGTCTGATGGACCTCTTGCATCTCTACAAAATAAACAGTACCAGAATTACCTGTTCTAAATACTTAAACCTTGACTGTGATATAAATAGGACCTGCTAGAGTGACAGGTATGTATCTCAGAGACAACCCCATCTCTGGAACAGGCTCCCCATCCATGTCAACCAGAGCTCTTCCCTAACCCAGTTGAAGTGTATCTTGGGCATTTGGATGGGGAACAGGAACTCCACCCATGGTTTGGCACCTATGTCTCTAATAGATACAGAAAACCTGTAAATGGTTCATCTTCCAGGCTCTTGCTTGTAAACGTTTAATCTCCCAAGCCCCTACTTACACTTATCAAGAGTGCCAGAACTTATCAGAGATTTGGGATGTATGGCTAGGCTTAAAAAAACCCTTGTGGTTGTTAGCCTAGTAAGCACCTATGAAATACTCTCATCCCTCCCACCATGTTAATAAATAAGAAGCACACTTTATTTAACAAATCTGCATGTGCTATAACATGCTAAAATTCTATATTACTGTTATCTAATCATCTCTTCTGGGAATACACTCAAACAGAAGAGTGTTGGTTATCAAGCTTTTAAACACATAAAAAGGAAAACTATAATGCAAACAAGAACAAACATTTCAACTAGCCCTTGAGTTCTAAGGGCCAGAGTTATGCAGAGTCATACATTTTCTTTCTTTCTTTATTTTTATTTATTTAAGTTTGATGACCTGGGAAGTCCATTGGGCCAAGAAGAGCCCATTTTCAGTGGACTCCTGGGGAGAAAAGCTCCACAATAATTTCAAGTTACATTTCACATGTTACAAAAGGACATAGTTCATACAGCTAAGTAAACATTTATAGATAAGCTCCATGATATTTGCAATTGGTGTGTCACAATGTTACAAAAATGAAAAGACATAATTCAATACAGAAATTAAAAAATTTACATAATGTGAATATTTTTGTTATAAACTCAATTGTAGGTTAAAAATTTCAAAATATATAGCTACTAGCAATTAGTAGGTTAGGAAAATATTATGCATGGAGAGGGTAATAGTATATTTGAGATTGGAGAGTATAGTACAATAGATATTAGAGAGAAAATTAGTTTTTAGTAGGGGAGGGATTGTTTTGGGTGGGATGACATAATAGTAGAGGTAGTTGGATGAGTCAGTGCAAGGTGGAATGGGGGATTAAGTTGGAGTGTGGTAAGGGCATTCCCATTTGGAAGAAAGATGAGAAAGTAGCTGAGATTTGAAATTTGTATGGTTAGGTAGGTTGCATAGGTGTGTGGGGAGAGAGTTCCACTGATTAGCAAAGGAGTGGGACAGCAGTAGATGGCTAGGAGGTCATGCAGGTTTGTGGACCTGAAGGAGATTTTTGTTTTTGGATCTGAATGAGCAGTTGGAAATGTAAGGTTTTAAGGTAGTAGAGAGAGCTGGACAGTTGGCAGGTTTAAAGATGAGCTTGTGGGCAATGGTGTGTTGTAGGTAACTGAGGTAGTTGGGTAGTTCAAGTCAGTTGAGGGTGAGAAGGGAGTGGCAGTGGTGGGATGAGTTTTTTGAATTGGTTGCAAATTTGGAGATCTTGTGGTAGCAGGATTCAAGTTTGGACCGAAGGCCAATATGGAGATTGGTGAAAAGAGGGGCACCATATATAAGGTAGGGGAGTAGGAAGGTGGATGCAAGAGTTTGACAGATAGAGGGGCTTAGGAAGTGGTTGTGCCTGTAGAGGAGACCTAACTTTTGGTGGATTTTCTTGATTGTGGAGTAGTTGTGGGTGTTGAATTTTAGTTCTTCATCAATAATGATGCCAGAAAGCTTGGTGTTGGGAACAATTTCATGGAGGATGTTGCTTTGGGTCTGTATGGTGAATGGGGATTTGTCAATGGAGTTTTTGGTAGGGAAAAACATTAGTTTGGTTTTATTTGCTTTTAGTGCCAGATGGTTAGACTGCATCCAGGTTTCTATATTGGAGAAGGTTAGATGGGTTTTTGTTAGACGCTCAGAGAGGGAGAAGGCTGAGCAGATGATTGTTGAGTCATCTGCATATTGGATGTTAGATGAGTCTGGGATGGATTGGTGAATGCTGTTAATGAATAGGTTGAAGAGAAGAGGGCCAAGAACAGAACCTTGTGGGACACCTGTGGGTGTGTGAAGGAAGGGGGATGTTGAAGTTTTCCATTGGAGAGCTTGTTGGTGGTTGGACAAGTAGCTGGAAAACCAGGCGATGGTGGTGGGAGAGAAGTGTAGGGTGAAGAGTTGGGATATAAGAAGGGTGTGTGAGATGGTGTCAAATCCCTTTATGAATAATAATGGCTACAATCCCAAAATTATAAGCTAACCATTTTATGAGCAGTGGTGCATCTTCCTCTGCCAACTACTAACAATCTATGACTACAGACAGTGCTTTTATACCAATCACATGCAAGACACCTAAATTCTCAGAATGTTCAATTCCTACTGTCAGGAATGAAACTGGATGGTGAATGCAGCCATTTCATTCACTATGCCTATGTGGAATAAACAGTCTGTTTCTCTCTCCCAAAAGAAAAAAAGACATACAAATTCCAAGATAACCTACTGAACTATCTGAAAGAAAATGTAATTGACAAATATTGCAATCGTTGCTGTAGGTAGTCTTAGCCCTAACAAAGAGAACATTACCCTGACTATAAAATTTCAGTTTTGTTGTTTGAGATTACAATTATAGGGTGAACTAAAACAATGATTTTTTTTTGAATAAATAATGCAAGTGCCATGCTTACATTTCGTCTTTTTGTTTTAAGTGATACGATGGCAATATTTGTTAAGTAGACATTTTCCATAAATATACATTTATTTATTAGACAATTGCATTGTGGTCTTAGGTTGCTTCAGAACTGTCACATAGGATCTGTGAATCTTTTTATTATTTCAGAATAAAAACAAAATAAAATAAGAACTGACAATTTAATTCCAGAAAAAAATGTGTACTATTAGTTGAATTTGACAGGATTACATTCATATAACTGATGGACACATCTCAAAATTATAGACTTCCAACAGAATAAACCTATTTTTGAAACCTAGCAGCCAGGAGCTGGGGAGCAGGATTTAAAGTATTCTAGATATTTTACAGAGCATCTTTTTGTTAGCATAATATATTTTTTCATGGATAATCAAAAGATCTATCTTCACAGCTTCCCTTTCCCCCCAAAAATGGTCTGCATGGACATTCACTGTTCAGTTGGCATAGGTACAGATTCAAGTGACACATTCATACAAATAAATAAGCTGTCTAAGGCAGAACTTGTCTCTTTTTAGTAAGACGATTAAACTATTATGCAATAAAATGAAGAATGGTTGAAATGAAATAATACTGAAGAAAGATTATTACTTCAGAAATAAATCCATTATGTGGCCAGTGGTCTCCCATTTAATAAATCAAAGTCCTATTTAAGGACTGGAATTAAATCTATTTAACTTTGTGAACAACTCGAGTGGATTCAAAGTACTTCAAGCATTTTTTTAAACATGAAAAAGACAAGAATTTTACCATAGTAGGTTCATTGTATAGAAGTTAAACTGCAACAGCAATGGACAAAAATAATAAGAGATGCAAAAATATTAGTAAAGGGGATTGCTACCCCAACAACAGCTGAAAGTGGCACAGATAATTTATATGAGAATCTTATGAGATAAGCAAACCAAATATGGCAATAAGGAAAGCTGTGTGGGGTATAATGATGCAAGCCGGAATACACAGGAATTTTATCACTTTAAAATTAAAATCATATTATTCAATTAAATGGGCAGATAATGAGACACTAGTGTGAGCAGTTAAGAAATCCAGCTTTGCAAGGGTATGCAAAGTTGTGCAGTAAAACTGCTGCAAGTTCAGCCCAATACATGATATATGATGTGCTTAAAGGTGCTGTGAGTAGATAAATCTTTTAACACCAGAATAAGATGTAAGTTTTGCATGAAAAGCCCTTATAATGTATTCTATCTTATTAAAATGACTGAGCGCTTTAACTCTTAAATTAGTTTGACATACTGAAGAAGTGGCAAACAATGCAATGGTTCATGGCAGAATTAGTCACAGACAAAAATACACATGAGATGGAGCTACAGTTTGGAAGAATACAGTAAAATAAAATGCTGCCCAATAAAAACAAAAATGGAACCATGCTGATTTCCCAAAAGCAATTTCAGCAAGCATTGACATAATGAAAAACTTCTACTGGAATCTGCTATTGGCAAACACCAAACAATGTATTTGAGCAACCTCCCAGCTCAGACTTGTATAGTAATTATTTTGTCTTACCACAGTGAAGAAAATAAAAAGTCTAATGTTAATTCAAAGTAATTTTCAGTTTATCCATTTCCATGTCAAGCTCTCATACAGCTTTAAATGTAGAAAAGCATAACGTAGAAAAATACAAGCAGTATTACAAAAACAGCATCTTTGTTGTAGTGAAATATACAAATCCAAGAGAAGGTAAGAATAAATACACAATCCTTAAAAGTGATATAATGATTCTTTGGGTGGCTCTTTGCATAAGAGGCTGACAAAGAATGAATAGCATTGATTTGGGAATGGTAACACAACTGCAAAGCAGCATAGTGAAGCAAAATAACAATACTGTTTACAAATAGGGTAATCATGTTTACTATATTAGTGAAACAAAGCCAGGAGAGATACTAATAGTGAAGCAAAGTAACAATACTGTTTACAAATAGGGTAATCATGTTTATTATATTAATGAAACAAAGCCAGGAGAGAAACTAATAGTGAAGCAAAGTAACAATACTGTTTGCAAATAGGGTAATCATGTGTATTATATTAATGAGACAAAGCCAGGAGAGATACTAATAGTGAAGTAAAGTAACAATACTGTTTACAAATAGGGTAATCATGTTTACTATATTAATGAAACAAAGCCAGGAGAGATACTAACCCGACTGAAGTCTGATGAACGGTAAGGAAAAGTGTATTAATGAAACATTGGAAACATACTTTTTTGAGATCAGAATAAATTGACAAGGTCAGCTACCAAATACATAAACACAGATAAAGATAGATACACATATACATATACATATGCATATACATACACATAGCTAAAGATATATATTAAACACTTGCTTTGTGGATAGCAGTTATAGCAACTGTAATATACATGAATATTTCTTTAAGAAATGTTGCATCTTTTGCTTAATCCCAGGAAGACCAAACTCCTCTTATTCTTTCCAAAACAATACCCTCCTTACAAACTATCCTTTAAAATCTCTTCATCAAACAACACAGTAATAGATGTTGTTCCTCATACCAAACTATTAGGTGTAACTATTTATTACAATCTCAAATTTGACTTGCATATAAATAATACCATCAAATTAAGCCATCAAAAACTCGTTATGTTATATTGGGCTAAATAATTCCTAGCAAACTCTGCTAGAGACAAACTTGTAAACACATACCTTCTTTCCTCTCTTCTTTATGCCTCACCTGCCCAACCTAGTACATCTCATTATAGCTCATTGCTTAAACAACTTAACTGGCTTGAACTTCCAAAGCAACTACTCATGAACCAGCTACTCCAAACTCATAAACTTTTTTTGACCAACCGAGTAACCACCCAAAAAATAACATGGGCTGGAACAGAATCCACTGGAACGTAGATGGAGACAAAGTTTATTAAACAAATAGTTTAAGCACTTTCATCAGTGTGTATCACAGATGTCTTCCAAAACTAATACAAAAATCATTCCCTCATTTAAATATCCCTCCAAAAGCAACATCATGTGATTTAAACAACCAATTAATAAGCAATCCAGTTAATAAACTTAATAATCACAAACACTTAAACAGCCTTTTTGAACATGTAAATGTTCTTGTATACAAACCTATCCAAAATAAAAAAAAACTCTGAAATAAAATGTAAAACAACTACATATAAATCACAATAAGTAAGAACGAAGCTTCAAAACAATTGAAATGAACACATTATTATTGAGACCAGGATACAAACAGGCATTTAACCTGATTTGCCATCTGAGTTCTTTTTGTTCAATAAGGTCATTCCAGGGACCACCTCTCACATTTTTAACTACAGTATCCAAATCCATAAAACCAAAATAATGCCCAGGGTTATTGAGCACGTTTTGCAAAAACATTATTGATATTACATTTCTTTATATCCAAAATGTGCTCATATATCCTTTTCCTAAACTTTCTCTGGGTTTTACCCACATAAAAACATGTACATTCCATACATTGGGCCAGGTAAATAATTCCCACTGAGTTGCAATTAGAGAAGAAATTAATGCAAACATGCACGTCATTCATAATACTTTCATCCAGTACCATGATATATTTGCATTATTTACAAAAAACACATTTGTATGTCCCACTTTTTCTGCTGGTGTCCAGTTCATAGTCCTGGTTATCTGATTCTAAGAACTCTTTTCTATAAACCACCTTTGGTACTGGCTCCAATGCATCTATAAATCCATAAAGCAGGAAAAAAAAATATTCCAATTTTTCCTCAAAATTCCATAAATATGGAAACAATCAATTGTGTAGGTGGTGACAAAAGCAAGTGAAAATTATTTTTGGTTAGCCCTACCTGGAATCCCAAGCCACACTCTGTCATCAGTGCCCATTATTTCTTTTCTCTTCAACTTTTGTTTAATTTCTTGGTAAATTTATTGTATTAAACTCAGTGGGTAACCTATAGAAATTAACAAATCAGTGAGATTCCCAGCTTTCTTCCTAAAAGTATCATCCTCGGTGACCATTCCAGTGAGCCACACTAGTTGCCCCTTCACAACCCCCTTTTTTGGTGCACAGGATGGCAACTATTGTAATGTAAAAGACTAGTTGAAAAAGTAGTTGTTTTTACAAATATTACAGACAAATCTCTGACTGTGGCTTTTTTTTAGAAAGGTGCACATGCAAATAAGGAATATCAGTGTGACTCCATTTAAAAGTAAACCTAACAAAAGATGTAGTTTGATTCAAACAGTCAATGAAAGTTTAAAGTTCTTCCTCAAATTTCTTCCAGACAATAAATATATCATCCAAAAAATGGATATAAAGTTCCCACAGTGGTGTAACAAATTGACTAAAAACATATTTCTTCCCCATTGCAACATAACAATGTTTGCAAATATGCATAAACTTAAATAAAAATAATTTCATAAAATTCATAAACGTCTCTATGATCCCCTAGTCTCTTCAGCCATTTACTCCATTTTACAACACTATCTTCCTCATCAGGAGCTTTGATCTTCTGACAAACATCTTTCTATTTATGAACCAATAAGACACAGTGGAGTGGTCACAGTCTCTACTCTTACTGCATAGCTAAATCGTGGAATAACTTGCCTGCCACTATCCGACAAGTTGCTCGCTACCAAAATTTCAAGACCCTTCTTAAAGAACATCTTTCCAAATCTTGGTTATGCTCTTCCTACTCACCTACTTAGCTTTTGGCAAATATAAACTCCTTGAATTCCTCCACAATTCTTCTTCTTCTTGTACTCAACTTTGTTTTTCTTCTTAACCACAAGATAAACTTGTTTCCCTAATTCCAATCTACTCATATAATAACCCTATGTCAAACTATAAATTCTTTACTGCTATCAATTACAAATGATGTTGTTTTTTACATATGTAATTTGTTTTATCTTTTACTGTACCCACACAACCTTTTTATTACAATCTATATCTAAAGTTGTATATGTCACTGCTTGTAAATAATTTCCATATTTACTTTATATCATAATAATCTGTAGAGATTCTCTTTTTTTTCTCAATGCTAATGTTAATAGCTTCATTGTGTAAAAGCTGTCTAGAGCTTTTCTACCCAGGCTTCACAGAAAATGGGTAAAATGTTTGCCCAGTCAGACTTTCCTGGTTACCAAATGTCAAATAAATAAATAAAATAAATACATATTTTGTCTTTAATGGAATTTTGCATACATATCATGTGGTCTGATTTCTTCCACAGTATTTTAATGTCTGAATGTATAAGGAGATGAAGTTCACAGTGATAAACCTTATTTAATGTCTTTTTATTCATATTTATAATAACTAAGTCTTATGTGATGTCAGATATCTCACTCTGCCTTTCATTTAATAAATGTTTAAGCTGCTGCCACAAGGACTCTGTCTACATGGTAATGTGTAGGTTCTACAGTAAGAATTCGATTGCCACTACACAGACAAGATGAAATGCAGAAAAATAATGCCCAGAACAAGAGCTTTTTTTGTTGTTGGGTTTACATGAATCATCAACTTCCACAAAGCTGGAGATTCGAAATACTGAAAAATAATTCCTGAGCACAGAAGGGCAAAAATTTTAACTTTAAGTATTTTTGCAGGGGGGGGAGCCCCCACCCCCAAATTTAGATATGCTAACTCCACAGTCTGAAAAACCTAATGGAGAGAGGAATCTCCCAAAAGAAGGGAATCATTGCGGATGCACATTTAGATGTAGCAGTAATGATTTCCGATGGAAAACGCTAACCACCTTCTTACTCTCATTCTGTTTTCCTGTGGACAAATGAAGCTCAGTGAATTTCACAGTGACCAGCTCTATGGAAGCCAATTTTCTTTGACTATAGTTCAATGGAGTATGTTGTTGTCTTTCAGCTTTTCCCAGTTAGGGGTCGCCACAGCGGAACTCCGGTCCACTAAAGATTGGCAGTAGATTTTCACAAATGCCGAGGTGCCATTAACAGGCAAATAAATACCTGTAGAGTAAATGCAGATTTCATGATGTGGGGAGTTTTCTTGTTCTTTTTTTTTTCTTTTCTTCTTTAAACTCATCCAAGCAAAACAGCCTGATTTTTTGTTTTGCTTTATACATCTTTTTACATTGTCCTATAGTATTCTTTATGAATATCACAAAAGAGATACACATTTAGACCATAAATTAATTATTTGCTTATCAGCAATTATGCGATAAGAATGTTTAAGAAAAGTTAAAGCCTAATAAATACAGAAATATGGTGCAGTAGGTCATGGCTCTGTGTCATGGAAGGATGATGCCCTGAGTAAGATCTAGATGGTGCATTCAGCTAGCGGCTCATGCCCTAAAGTAACCAGTTGGGGGAATCTAGGGCTAAGCAGCTGACATCAGTTTTTGAATTGTTACTTGGAGGAAGTGATGGTGCTACTCATTCGATCTCCACTATGAAAGCAGAAGCTTGTATGGGTGGGGGAGGGTTCATGGTCAGCAGTCATGGAGATAAACAGGACTGGTGCTTTATACAGGTGGTCTACTAAATTCCATCAGTTTCACAAAACCAATTACTTGCTTCATGATGCAAGATATCCTAGGAAGCAGTAACATTTACATAGAGACATAAACATTTTCTTCAAAACATTACTTCTCTATAATATTAAACAGCTGCATTTCAAACATTCTTTCTACCCAACTATATCAATGCAGTAAAAGCAGATCTAGGAAGAAATATATCTAACTTTTCTCAAATGATAACTGGGCAGAGCAGGCATCTGGAATAAAGAAAAACATTTTTTGGAGGGGGCTGGTAACAGGACATGTGTATAAATGTTACAAAGTAGGTATAAATGAAAAGTCATGGTGTCTTCAAATGCTTTTTTTTTACTATGCTGGTTTTGTAAAGAAGAGTTTTACTTATTTTACTCTACATAATACTTTTTATGCTTATATTTTTCCATTTCAGTTATTAAAATGAATGAACATTAACAGAATCAAAATGTTGTTACTGCACTTTACACAATGGAAGAACAAGAATGCAGGATGTGCACTTCTAGTCATTACATCTGAATTATATTTTATAAGGCCTGAGTTTGCACATGCATACACAATAAATAATTACATTTTGATACAGCCATGCACCCGTGACAGAGGTGGAACAATATTAATGCAAACAAACATGAATCCTGCTCAGGAGTTAACTAACTCCCTTTTGCTCAGAATCAACATGCAGGGTGCTGGTCACTATGTGTCTGAATACAGAGCCAATCCTGACCAGTGCAGCTTTGTTTTAGTGGTCTGTTCTTTTACAATCAACTTCCTGAGCTGTTCAGCTGGTATCACATATTGTTATCTTATATGCACAAGGACAGCTTCAGTCATTTGGAAATGATGCATCACTTGCATTGATAACATTTTGTGCAGTATTCATAGATGATTTAAATGTATGCATTACTATTTTAAGAAGGATGGCCAGATATTAATAAAACAGTTTATTTGCATAAAATGAACACATTCTGACAAAGTTGTGACGTTTCAAATTCTTAATCACAAAGGCCCATTATGTTATTACAGTAGAACTTTTCTACATTTGTTTAAGCTCCTGGCAGCTTAAGAGAAAAATGTATCTAAAACTCATTTAAATCCTCTTGATCACAGTAATATATTGGATAAAAGCATCTCTTAACCACTTAACCAATACATTTACATCTGTTTTCTTTTCTTTTTTTTTTTTTTTTTTTTTTTGGGGGGGGGGGGTACCTGACATTTAGCAATCCATTCTAATGATTAACCATATTACTGACAGCTAAATAAATTGGTATTATGGATTTGATGAGATATTAACAAGGAATCAGTTATCAAAATGTTAACTTATGTGTCAGACCTAAACAGCCTTGCAAATAATTTAGTATATTTAAGTAACTCACTCGGATATTAAAAAAGAAAAACGAAAAAGAAAAAAACATTGCGAAATCTATTGAGACGCTGGAAATGTAAACATTTGTTTGAATATCCAGGAAGGAATCCCAAATGTTTTTTCTTCTCATATACAAAATGCCTTTTATTAAATGTTGCAGTATATCAAGTCAGACTATACCTACAGCAGTTTCTCCCAAGAGAGCTACTGTCATTACATAGAAACAACAATGATTTTTTTTTCTTCTGAAGAACAAACGCATGCACATATTCCCACAACTTGCAGTTGAATTAATTGTTACACAGATGCGTTTCTCTTCTTTGTCCATCAAAAAGGAAGCATACAGAATGGAAACAATGTAACCCCAAAGCAAATGCTTATGAGACACTGGTCAAGCAGTGAGTATAATTCACACAGCTAAAGTTAATAAGAGAAATGTTGGAATAGATTCCATTGATTTCAGCATTTCTTCTAAGCTAGACCATACCAATCATGTTAAGAATAAGTGAAACACAGGGATATCTGCTGCTTTTGCCTTTGCTAATGGCACAGTGAGACACTGTACGCCACAGAGCTTAGTTTTCCGGCATGACATTCTGCTTAATTTGTTCTGGAACTGTATGTTTTTCCCCTTGATGTCATGTGCTATGAAGTAAACATGTTTAGTGATTTTTTTTCTGCTGGATCAAAACAGCTTTTATAAGTAACTTGGTTTGATGCACACAGCATGCAGGTAGAAGCATGGCATTCAGTCATATTTCCAAACCAGTACCATGAACCTCATTCTGCAATAATTCCTGCATCATACATTTTACATTAGCATTGTAATTTCAATTGAAATATTAAAACAAGATCAAATTTATTTTGAAAAAACTAAGCACATTTTGATAAAGAGCACAAAAATTATTAAGTCTACTCCTGAAATAGAGACAGATACTGTTCACTGAGAAAAAAAATGCTCATTTGTTCAAATGAAAGACTAACAGCTTTATACTTTGTGCACAACTCAGTACAGAAGTTAATAGTTATTTCAAAACATCACCATGACTGCCTTAGGCTAAGAATCTAATGGGATCTCAGTTTATGCATTGGTAGCGGAACGAAATTAAAATTATTTTGTCTCAGGAGGATAATATATCAGTAGTGATTTATATGGCATTGCACCATTCGATACTTATAGTTTATTTGACTGTCTTGTCATCTGCCAGGATCTCATGGATCTATTGTCTTAGTGCTTCCAACTTCTCTTCACCTTCCATTTTTGTTAAGACCTGCCTCTAGTACCCCCTCAGCTTTCTACTTTTTTCTTTCTTCTTCTTCTTAATAGGATTCCTGCAATGTGGTCTAACAAGGCTGTTATATCTATCATATTAAGAACAATTCTATCCTGTTGCTCTGGTCTCTTTCATTTCTGCAGAACTGTCATTGCTTTCTGAAACTGTGCGTTCCCTCTGATTCTCAATTGTCGTTCCTTTTTCTATTTTGTTTAGTGATTCTCCTGAGATAAAATTGTATTTATCTAGCTTTTGGATTACCCTTCCATATGCCTGTGCATTGAGCTGGTTTGACCTCTATTTTGTCTGTACCTTCTGATACTTTAACTGTCAATGCAATCTTCAGTCACCCCTCCTCTCCACTTAAGAAGTCCCAAACTCCCCTGGGCTATTTAGACTGAGTTATATGATGTTTGAGCTGATTGCTAATCTTTAAGGGAAGAGCAACCTGGGATGGAGACCCCACAAATGAAATTTGTGTGTTGAAGTCAGGTTATATAATTATTTGGTTTCCATCTGCATCTGCTATCCTTGACCTTTCTGCTGCATTTCTCAGCCACTCATTTCCCATACAAGCATGTGGCTTACAAATGGAGTATAGGTGTTCACCGTGTTTTTTCTGGTTATGTGTATTCTATCATTTAGACCAGCTACTGTGGTGGAACAGGTCTTCAATGTTCTCTCTAAGGCAGGGACTAAAGTTGGAGATGTTTTGAATTACATAAAAATGAATATACCTCCAGTCTGGTGGAATAGGTTGATACCCTTCAGCTTCACCACATTCGAATGACCATAGGCCAAATTCTGTATCACTTCATTCCAAGCAACAGGTCCCCCTCTATGATCAAGGAAACTAGTAACATGTATTTAAGCTAACTGGAAACAATCACCTTCCAACTTAATACCATATTCATTTGTGACTTTAACTATCCCTTTATTAACTAGGAATCATATATGACACTGAATGTGCAGGCACAAAGATTCCCGGATTTTGTAAACACAAACTGCCTGGATAAGCATGTCAATATGCTGATGAGGGGTGCAAATGTACTGGATCTGGTCCTCACTAATATGAGAGTGCTACACACCTACTAGTGCAATGTCCTCTCTTGTAAGGTCAGACTACAAAATAGTCTCATTGAAAGTAAAAATAAAACCTGGTACACCAGCTAACACTGGAATATTCAGGAACTACTCTAAAACTAACTTCCTAATATTAAGTGATAACCTGCAAAATTTCAAGTCTCCTTAACCATGAAACGCCACTGGAAAGATGATACTGTTCACAGAAACTCTATACAATGGTGTTAAAGGCTGATTACAGGCAACTGTACCCTTCTGGAATAAGTATGGAAAAATAAAACAAGCCATCCCAGTTATATCACAATATCATGAGGCTGTATAGCATAAGGAAGAAAAAAATGCCAAAAATTAGGATGTGTAGCTCCCAGCAGTGTAAAACTAAACAAAAATCTCAAAGGACAAATAAAGTCTACCAAAGACAAATTTGAGAAAAATTTGGCCTACCAGGCCAAAGGCAATCAGAAGGTATTTTTAGCTATGTCCACAATGTCAAAGGCAATACATAATTATGTGCAGAGCTCATACTCAATGGAGCTACGTATATTCGACCAGAAGATACAGCAAACCTAATGGCAGAAAATTCAGTTTTCAATTTATCCGTCACTTTCTCCAACATCACTCAGGAAATACCATCTGATATAACTCCCCCAACTATACTAAGGAACAAGTCTCCAATGCTCTGTCTAATGCTAACAGCACTTCATCGATGGGCCCTGACAATAGCACAGGCAGTTTTCAGAACAGCATGAAACATGATATATCAGGCCTCCTGGAATTTATATTTAACTGTAGCCTTCAAACAGGCTTCATGCCTCATGTATGAAACCAACAACAGTCATCCTTCTGCACAAAGGCAGTCCATTTCAAACCCTGAAAACTACAGACCCATAAGTCTCACTAGTCTCATATGCATACCCATGGAAAGAATTAGCATGGGTATAATCAGTAATAACATTGGAAACATCCATACATTGGATCCATCCCTGTTTTGTTTCTCCAAGGGCAGGTTATGTCTTCTCAGCCTGTTGGACGTCTTAGAGAAGGTCGACAAAGCAATGGACAAGGGCAAAATGGTTAATACTGCCTACCTAGAACTGGTTAAGGCTTTTGACACAATAACCTCACTCAGGCATTTCTGACAAATTTATACGATTAGGCATAAGCCATTATGGTACCTGATGGATATCGAGCTGGCTCACAGACAGAACACAGGAAGTTAGAATTGGAGATTTCACCTCGCAAAGAGGCCAGTCACTATCAAAGTCCCTCAGGGATCAGTCGTGCGACTGCTCCTTTTTGGCATCTACTTTTCTAATGTCAAGGACAATGTCAAGGGCCTGTAATTTACTAAATTTGCTGATGACTGCAAATTAGGATTAATTATAGAATCCCCCACTAATACTAATGTTCTCCAAGAGGAGCTGAGACAGAAAAATAACTGGAGTTGGAGCCATGTACTAAAACTAAATGCCAGGAAATGCACAGTAGTATCCCTCAGGAAGTCATCCACCCCTGTTAACCATCATATTGACAACACACCCCTAACAGTCAGACTTGGGGACATACATAGACAGTAATCTAGCCTTTGACCAGAATGTGTCTATGGTAGTGAGCAAGTCATTCTATGTTGGGAACTTATAAACAAATCTATGGCAGATTGGTCCAATGAGGTCATTTTTCGACTATATTTCACATTTATAAGATGCATCATTGAGTGAAATGCCCCCTTTGATATGTATCTAACCAGGCATATCCCAACAATTGGAAGATTCACAGCAGTTCCTAAATAAAAGAATACAGGGCATAAATAACATGTCCTATACAGAACACATCAAAGCTCTATCAACACAGACTGTTTAGGGGAGATCTATGATGTCTGACCCATCTCTGATGGCCCTCCTGCATAAAGCCTAAACCTTGCCTGTGATATAATTAGGACCTGCTGGAGCAACAGGTATGTATCCTAGAGACTACCCCATTTCTGGAACAGGCTTCACATCCATGTGAAGTAGACTTCCTCTCTAATCCAATCCAAGAGTGACCCAGATAATCAGATGGGGAACAGGAAATTCATCCCTTGTTTTGTTTGGTACATATGACTCTAATGGACACAGTCGGCCTGTAATCGGTTCATCTCCCAGGCTCCTTCTTTTTAATGTTTCCTCTTCCAAGCCCATGCTTATACTTTCCAAGGGTAACATAACTTGTCAGAAATTTGAGATGCATGACTAGACTTAAAAATCCCCAATGTCCATTATCCTAGTATACACCTGTGAACCTATGAAGGTATCAGTCGTGCAGCCTAGCATCTGAAGAGGTTCAGAGACAGAAGAATAACCTTTTGAAAGAGAAATAAAGGTCCCCACAGCAGACCTACTTACCTGTTCCTATTAGTCTGATGCTCATACTCCTTCAGTTGTTATCAGATAAGTCAACATCTCACTTTTCTGCACATCTTGCTCCATGAATGACATCTTTGTATGCACTATGCCAGCTGTTTTTACTATCTCCATGTTCTAATCCTGTTTTCTGCTAGATTGTATTCAGCTTGCCTTTCAGACATATGTGACTTGACTCACTATTATGCACACTTTTCTGAGGCTGTCTTGGGAGCTTTTGTTATCAGACTGCTCCAGTTTGCTTTCCTTCTGGGTCTTCCTTCCAAAGATTTAACTTTTGCACTAGTCTCTGGGGATTTCCCAACTAATGTTTAAAGATTTGCAGAGGGCCTGGTCTTATCTTATCTTATTTAGCTCATCCCAGGAAATGTGACAGCTTAGCTGTTAAGATGCCGGTTTAAACCTGAGGAGAAAAGGGGGGTCAGCATTTGGCATATCAAGCAAGTTTCAATAACCCTAATACCAATGTCAACATTTAGTGGTAAGAGGAGCCATAAAGGAAACTAAAAACTCATTCTTTTCAGGCCTAGAAGGGTGTGTGGGTGGAAAGGCCAGATTAAGGCAATAAATGGGGCATTTGTCTAGGTTTTCCCCCCAATCTGTATATAATTTTCATGATTTTTAATTATTTACTATCTTATATTATAGTGGCACTGAACATTATTACCTTTCAGTTTCTGATGAATTGCAACAAAATGATAAACTGCATGTCTAGGTATACCTACCGCATCACTTTACTATGACCACTCCAATTTTGAGGTCAGGTTCTCAAAAGCACTTATCCGCTACTCTTCTTTTAAGATGATGGCATCAGTTCCCACTCTGTCTCTGATTCATCTAAAGTGAACCAAATATATATTTGCCTTTCTGAAGCATGTTATGCATTTCAACAGTTGTTATACATGGATATTTGTGAAACTACTACACATAGCAATTCCTTATGATTTAAGTGTGTGTAAGAGAATGAATAAATTAAAGTAGTTGTAACAGAGCGAACGGATTGAGCATGTGCTTATGGATTCATTATACAGATAAGGCAGATATTCAATTTATCTTTATCCTCCAGTAAAATGCATCATTCAGTTATATTAATGTGTTTAAAAGAAGTGAAGAAATAACTAACTTCTCAACATCAGATGAAGAAATGCTCCTGATTAGATAGCCTATTACAATTTATTGATTAAAAGTGGTACAGTGGCATGAAAAAAATATGTAATGCACGGAGGACCTTGAAATCACTAATATTAATGATGAAAAGACAGGCTTGTAGCTTTCTGACATCAGCAATTTAAGCATCATCTCATCACTGCAAAACAGTATTTTTTTACATTGACAGTGCTGGCTGGTTACCAAAGAAGGATGTCAGGACACCATTAAACATGTTAAACACTTCATTAAGGCTTTCTCCTTTAAGTTCAAATGAAGTGTTTGTTGGCTTCCTGATGGTCTTCCTCACTGCCCACTCTCTGTGTGGCAGTGCTTATTGTGTTATGGCTTTCTTAAGATGTAAAATACATTTTCATAGTACTCTATACTTTACCTTCTGAACTAAACCCTGATCTCTATGACTTCTTTACTTCAAAAAAAAAAACAGTTAATACCTGTTCAAAAAACTTAGTTTTATAAAAAAAAAAAAAAAAAATCAATAAAAACCTTATAATATTCAGCACCACAAAAAAGAAACACAAAAACTGACAATATAATTGATACATAACAAATTCACCCTATATTTTTTATCATTCAGCATAAAATCCGCTACCTATATCCAGGGGGTACATAAGATGATACCAAATAACAACAGACCAGTTTCAGTGACCAAGACTACCTTCCTTGATAGATATATCCAGTTGGTGTACCGATTTAATTTAAACATCAAAAAGACATAAACTGTATACATATTCAAACCAAATACACGCACTTAAAAATATGAAGATGAATATGTGAAAAAAAAAAATATATATATATATATATATATATATGTGTGTGTGTGTGTGTGTGTGTGTGTCTGTAGAAAACACAGCACCTGATAAATTTAACACCACCAAAAGAACAAAATATATTTAAAGACATAAAGTGGTCATCCGTTATATTACCGTGTATGAATATAAAACCCTTGCCCAATGAATCATCCTACTTAAAATGTGATGAATGACATTTGCGTGACAAAAATAAAACTCCACAGCCTTATGACTCTATAGATATTAATTTAAAATTAATTGATGAAAGATATCCTAAAGAAACAGTCTATATTCCCTCCTTTCTAGATAAAATTCATACAGACACATCTTGTTAGAAATCATGTTGATTAATCTGTCAATGCCTTTGAAAACAAATGAAGCTTCTAGGAGTTTAATTGTGTATTTACAAAGTGTATTTTATGAACTGTGGTGGTGGTGCTGCGGTAGCATTATTGCCTCACAGTAAGACGTTGTCCTGTTTGATTCTCAGCTAAAGCGTCTTCTGTGTAGAGACATGCATGAATGGGCATGCCTTCATTGAAGGTTGTGCTTCAGGGCTGGCAACTCGGCACGTAAAAATCTACTGTCAATCATTAGCAGACCAGAGTTCTGCTGTGGCGACCCCGAAAGATACAACATATAACAACAGATTTATTTTCTTTTTTTTTTACATTTAATACCACTTATATGTTCGGTAGGGCTTAACTTGAACATACTCAGCATTTTTCTCACAAAAAAAGACATTTAGGAGCATGTTATTAAATTAACCCATTTTAGTCTAACAGGTCATAAAAGATCGAATGGAGAACAACATAAAAGGCCAAATGGAGAACACATTACCAGTGTTTGCTGAGATAAAATTTTTATTTTTGTTCAGATGTGCAATTCATGCATTTACGCCATGGTACATACCACAAAGGGGGGGGGTTACCAGTCAAAGTATTCTGTAGTTGTTGTGTACCTAGATAATTTTTATATCTACAAAAATTAGGGGAGAGTCCTACCCCTGCAGTAAGTGAAGATGCACTTCATTGGTAGTAGCCGGGAGAGATAGTTGTCACTTTTCAAAATAATATCTACAGGTTCTTATTCTTGAATAAATGCATCACCCATCACCTCGCTCTAACCTCCTTTGCCTAAGGAAAAGGATATCAACACATAAAAGGCAATGTAAAATCCTAACAGCATTCAAAATCTAAGTAGATGAATGTGAGAGATCCCATAAATTTATGCCTGGAATTATTTGGTACACATTTCTAACTTTCTCAAACTAAACATTATCACATGTCTAGTTCTTCGTATTCCCTTCTCTCTACCATAACCCCATCCAAAATATTCTATCTATATCTCTACATGAACTCAGCCTTATGCCATCATGTTTTTACCAGTTAGCTCACATTCAGTGGTTCTTTTTCAATTGCATTGTTATTTAAGCTTACAATGGTTGCCATGCCATTGGCTTATTGCAGCAATTTGAATTTCTATGTACAGTACATAACTACATGATTTCAATATAAGACATTAACCTAATGCGACCTAAAGAAGACATATACATAGCAGTGAAAGTGTGTTTACATAAAACGAGGTTCTTAAATGGAACATCATCCAAAACCTTTGCAATGGCATCCCCTTATATAAAATATATACAGTGGTTGAGAAAAATTCATCAAGGTGTTCAATCAAGTTCTGGTGTTAGAAGTTTAACACCCATAATATGTTAACCAATATCTCTGAAAGATCTGCACATGTTTTCTTCTTCTTTTTGTAGATGTTTTTTCTAGAATCTTATTAAAGACGTCAGAAGTAAGTATTGCTCCAGTTAGCAGGCCCTGAGCCTTGAGAATATTCTTTCTGCAATAATTGTTTTAAAGCAAGTTCTCAAAATGGTCATGTTGTCCTCCTGGCTGGCCATAAGGGAGTAGGTTTATTCCCGAATCAGAAGCTTCACTCACTGAAGAGGATAGTATCCTAGTTAAATAATTTTAAACAGTAGGGCGCTAAGAGTAGTCTAGTCCTGCTCATTACTGGGAGCCACCCTAACCCACTAGGAAGATTATAGTGATAATGATGAGAGTCTGCCAGTTGTACAAATCTGTTGATCTCAACAATCTGGAGTACATGTGTGGTGCATGCAGAGTGTAGTAAGATTAATGGTTAGCAATATTCTTGCTTGGGAAGCAGTACATATCTACCAAAGGCTGTTATAGCCACTGATGAAATAATTTGTTTGTAATATTACCAGTATGTATAACCTCAAGATGAGGAACAGTGCGAAAATCAACTAATAACCAAAAAAAAAACACACTGTGAGAGGAAAACTGAAGCACCGGACAGCCGAGAACTATAAATAAAATAGTATTTTATTATTTTTTTTAGTATTTTATTGAACAAGTAATCCAACGTAAAACGCTTAACGAATCACCACGTTTTTCGTCTTTTACACACCAGACTTCATCAGACAAACATCAGTAATTAACTCCACATATTTATATGCTGACAAACATTTAAATTGACCAATGATGATAAAACATCATCTCATGAATATGTATGCATAAATTCATCCATTTCAAACTTTTTATAACCTATGATGTGTATTACCTAATATATATAGTAAAATACGAGACCAATCATTATAAAATCAAGTTGAATCATCACATGTATAATATATTTAAACATAAAAACATATGAATCTGACAACTATATTCTTTGTGAACAATACTCCCACCTGGTGGCCATTTTTGAAATTGCAGAAAATAGTGATAAATTTAACTCGGTATAAAACATTATTTCCGAAAACCTGAATGAATGGAAATGGTAATATTCTAAAGAGATGGACGTAAAACAATTGATAACCAAAAATAAAATACATCTATAAATCTCACATTTAAATATTTTAAATATGTAAAACCATAAACACAAATGCATAAATATCAATGAATATATATATATTCTATAATAAATGTATAAATGCATAAAAATCTATATATTTAAAATACTTGAGCAACCTATTTAAAGAATAGAAAATCTATGAAAAATCTATAAAAAAACTCTGAATATAAAAACATAAACCATGGTCAACACACTGATACATGTTTATAATCTAGCTGCTCTTAACTTGAGAACTGGGGCAAGGGATATATTATCATTTAAACCAGGGAATTTGTTTGCCTCCAAAATAATCTGACAATACAATTCCCGGTATTCAATATGAGTTTCCCATAAGCCACCCCTCTCATCTTTCCTAATTTCTTCTATAATAAAAAACATATACTTTGCCAGGGGACAAATAGTGGTATGTCTATATAATGCATTGCTTTCTCTTTTATTTTTCATGTCATTCATGTGTTCATAAATTCCCCTTTTTATTTTTCTCTCGGTCTTTCCTACATAAAAACCAGAGCATATCCCACATACTGCAATATATACCACTCCATATGAATCACAAGTATTGTGCATTTTACTAGTAATTTCTTTTCCCCTTGATTCAATAAAAATGCTTTGTGTGTTGAACATCCAAGGACATTGTGCACACATACCTCATGGGTGTGTGCCAGTTGGCTTTATAGATTTCTTTTTACCTTTGTTTTGAAACGTCAACCAATCTTTAATATTTTGCCCCCTCCTAAAAATAATATTCAAAGATTCTTTTTGTTTAAAACTAAGGTCTGTTATTTTAATAAACTTGTCCCACTCTTTGTTGAACACTCTTTGAATTACCCCTGCATCTCCACTGAAATCTGTAATGAAAGCCTGCCTGTATATTTTATCCTTCACAGCAATAGGACTTGTTACTTCTGCCCTACTAATTCCTTCATTGTTATTTAAGTTAGAAAATCTTTTGTTCAAAATAGGTTCAAATCTATTTTTTTCTACCAGTAATTACTTCTTCTCTAATGTTGTTACAAAATTCTAAAGGATAACCTCTGTCAAAAAACATGTGAATCACAAAATCACATTCATCATTAAAGGCTTGCTCATTTGAGGTCATTCTAGAAATTCTAACAAGCAGACCTCTTTATGGGTTACATCGAGGAACAGATCATTTATGATCCTATGCATAATATTTACTTACCAGAAATGGATATATGGAGGAGGTACCTGGATGACTGTTGGCTAGTATGGAAAGGAGGTCAGGAATACCTCAAGGAATTTATTGAGCATTTGAACGGAAACATCTGGGGTATTGAATTTACTGTTGAATATGACAAGAGTGAAATTAATTTTTTGGACGTTCATCTAACTAGGCAGTTAGATAATACACTAAAAACGTCAGTTCACAGAAAATTCCCACAGTACAATACCCTATTGCATGCCGATAGTCACCATCCTAAACACATCATTAGAAATATACCCAAATCTCAATTCTTGCGTGTTAAAAGAATTTGTTCCTCAAATGATGATTTTTATAACCATCAAATGGACCTCACTAAAAGATTTTTGTCTAGGGGTTATTTCCCTCAAATTATTGATTCAGCAATCCAATTCAGTAACACTAAATCCAGGGATTCCCTCCTCCAATACAACACACGATCCAGAAACCAGGGATTTGATCTATGCAGATTTATTACGACCTATGGCAGAAATAGCCAAAATCTAGTTAATATCATCAATAACCATTGGAACATACTCAACTCACATCCCCTTTTGTCAGATTATCTAGGGGAACGATGTTACTTTTCATATAGGAAAGGCAAAACTTTAGGCTCTTTATTTTCACACTATAAAAGAACTAGAGCAATGGATGATCATCTTACACAAAGGACACTTACTGGTGATAAACTCATAGGTATCTACCCATGTGGACACTGCAGTTTCTGTAGCTATATTTTTAAAACAACCAGTTTTACCAGCAAAAATACAAGACAAATATATGACATTCAATTTTTTGGAAATTGTAGCTCGGACTGGATCATATATCTTGCTACGTGCACATGCCAGGCATTTTACATTGGTCAAACATCAAGACAATTTCGTATCAGAATTTCTGAACATCTTGGCGACATCAGAAATAAGAGATTGACCAATGCACTTTACAGACACACCATTAAGCATTCTACTGCCAAATTTTCATTTGTTATTATTGATTGCATCACAGGCAATTGATCATTCAAAACAGGTTGGCATCAAATTTTAAATGCTAAAGAAAAGAGATGGATTATCAAACTTGGGGGGCTTTTCCCCCCGGGATTAAATGATAAATTATGATTTAAGTGCATAACACAAGTTTGGTTTTATGTAATCACTTTACCTTTTGTACTTCAGTATTAAAATGGTGATGTGCCTGATATATTCATTTTATGATGCACAGCACTCTTCTAGATTGATCATATGTCCATATTTAGTATTCGTTTTTTTGTATAATATTCAATCATTCATTTCATTTTCAAATATATAATTTAATTGGGCTTCCATCAGGAACTATATGTACTAACCTCAGCTCATGAATAGGTTTATTTAATATTATTATATCCTATTCATGTTTAAACTGTTTTTTGGATGGATTACCCACTTGGGTTTTTTTTTCACCCCAGGATCAAATGATAAATTATGATTTTAGTTAACATCACAAGTTAGGTTTAGTGTTATTACTCACCTCTTTGTATCTTGGTGGTGATGTTCCTGTTACATTTATGTTATAATGTACAGCAATTTTCTAGATTTATTTTGTGTTCATATTTAGGATGTTGTTTTTTTGATCAACTACTATTGTTACTCCAGAATATATTATTCTATTACTCTGACTCTATTAAATTGGGCTGCCATCAGGAACTATTTGCACCAACTTCAGCTCATGAATAGGTTTATCATTATATATTATATTTTATTGCATCTTATGCATGTTAAAACTGTTTTCTTATGGTTATTTTATAACCTTTTTTGTGTGTTTTGCTTTAACTACAGGAAGTGATGTCATTTGAATCATTTATTGAGACTATATAAGAATATGACTCACTACTTGGGTCAACATACTACTGAAGAAAGCCTTGCTGCTGAAACCGGTCTAGTAGTTTCAGTTTGAAATAAATTTCTCTTTTCATATCCTCCTGGGTGCTGGCGTTTTTCTTTTGGACCTACCTAGATCACTTGCCGTGCACCAGCCTAACTTGCTAGCTCTTACCACTAAAAATCACAAAATCACATTCATCATTAAAGGCTTGCTCATTTGAGGTCATTCTAGAAATTCTAACAAGCTGGCCTTTCACTATACTTTTCTTCTGGTGCAGGGGGTGTCCACTATTAAAATGTAGCTATGAATTGGAAAATGTTTTCTTCCTAAAAACTTTTGACCTAAAATCATTCCCATCCTTGATCAGTGTTACGTCTAATTAGTTCATTTCATGGAGCCCAATTTCATGAGTGAATTTTAAAAAATTAGTTGATTGATTAATATATTGTATAAATTCATCCAGTTTTTCTTTGCTATCAAGCCAAAATATAACTATATCATCTAAAAAGCGTTTGTACAAACTCCAACTTTCTTTATATATACTATTATAAATACATTTCTTTTCCCAAGTATTTAGGACCATATTAGCGTATATAGGGGTGCATCTCGCCCCCATAGCAACACCACTAAGTTGGTGAAAATATTCGCCTTGATAAAATATATAGTTATATCTTAAAACCAACTCCATTAAGTTAACACAAATGCATATTTCATTATCATTTATTTCACCAAAAGACCTAATAGCCTCATCTAACCACTCTATACCTATACCATGTGGTATGGAACCAAACAAATCTACCACATCTATAGTTACAAAAATCACCTCACCATGGAATGTATTTTCTTTAACTTTACTTAAAAAATCCCAAGAATCCTTTAAATATGATGTTTCTTTCAACATTAAATTCTTCAGTTTTACATCTATATATCTGGCTAAGGGGGAAATAACTGAGCCTTCAGCTGCCACTATTGGGCGTAAAGGGGGGTCACTGTAGTTCTTATGAACTTTCGGAATCCCGAAAATAGATGGAATCTTAGGCTTATTATTATGTAAAAACTCAAACATATCTTTTTCAATAAATCCTTCTAAAAATAAATTGTATAGTGCTGAATATATTCTCTTGTAACCTATGTTGATTTCATTTTTAGAAACATTATTGTATTTTGAAGCATCGAGCAGAATGTCAAACATTTTGCCCTCATACATAATAGAATTCATGAGCAATATACCGCCCCCTTTATCAGGTTTCATCACTCTCAAATTAGTGTTCCCCCTTAGCTGGTGAAGTAATTCTAGTTCTGCAGGTGAGAGATTTGGTATATATCTATTTTTCTTTATTGCTTGTCTCAATTCATTTTCTATAATGTTCTCAAAGTTCCTTAATTGTGTATGTATAGGAGGGTTCCAAACACTTTTCCTTAAATCTTTGGAATGATCTCCTTCTTCTGATATACCCCCACAAACCAATTCTAAATTATTTTTTCTTAGAAACATCTTCAAATCTATCACCAATCTACTAATATCACATTTTGTTCTTGGAACAAAGTTGAGACCCTTAGAAAATAACTTACAATAATTATCATTAATGTCTAACTCTGTATAATTAAATATATTAAAATTTTTAAATTCATTACTAGTGCAAATAACAGTATTTGTAAAATCATAATGATTATATATAATATTTTGTCCATCTATCTGTTTAAATATATTATACATGTGATGATTCAACTTGATTTTATAATGATTCGTCTTGTATTTTACTATATATATTAGGTAATACACATCATAGGTTATAAAAAGTTTGAAATGGATGAATTTATGCATACATATTCATGAGATGATGTTTTATCATCATTGGTCAATTTAAATGTTTGTCAGCATATAAATATGTGGAGTTAATTACTGATGTTTGTCTGATGAAGTCTGGTGTGTAAAAGATGAAAAACGTGATGATTCGTTAAGCGTTTTACGTTGGATTACTTGTTCAATAAAATACTATTTATTTATAGTTCTTGGCTGTCCAGCGCTTCAGTTTTCCTCTCACAGTGTATTTTTCTGGTTATTATCAGTATGTATTTTACAAACTTAGGAAGAATAGAAAAAAAATGTATGGGCATTTTTTTCAGAACAAATGACAAATGGTGTGGAATTATCCATGCTGGGCAGTGGCAGTATAAGTAAACAATTACAGAATATTTTCTGAAAAGGCAGGTCACATAATATGCTTTGCAAATATTGCATGGTAGCAGGTTAAGGGAACTTTTGTACACAAGCAAACATACATACATACACACACACACACACACACACACACACACACACACACACACACACACACACATATATATATATATATATATATATATATATATATACAGAGAAAGAGAAAGAGAGAGAATGGCTTGGTGGTGGTAGCGATGGCGGTGGTACAAAATGTGGCTAGTCCTGCAAAACCACTATATTTTGTTAATTTCACAGATTAATGGGGTGATTCATTATAATGGTTCCAGTCCAGTTTTTTAAATCCTGATATAGTTTTAATGATTCAAAGTAAATTCTATAATCAGCTTATATATGAAGGCGACAAAGATGCTGGTGCTTAGTAAAATCAATTCAGTTTTTCTAGATGCATAGGAGACAGAAACAATGCATAGCTTCAGCCTGTTAGGAGTGATATTCAGTACCTGAAAGATCTGACAAGATTTTCATGTGCACATATGCATACTTCTGTATAATGGTTCTACTCATTCATTTATTTTTATTTTTATTTATTTTATTTTACATTTGTTTACCGGGATAGTCCAACTGGACACAAGTCCATTTATAGAGGAGGCCTGGGGAGATAAGCTCCACAATTAGATTAACATCAGCATGGTAATACAAACAATCATATAATAGTGATAATTAAGGTAAGTACAGACATAAAAAGTCTATGCAGCGGTGGTACGGCGGTAGCATTGTTACCTCACAGCAAGAGGTTCTCCCGTTCGATTCTCGGCTTGGCTTGAGAGTGCCTTCTGTGTGGAGTCTACATGTCTTCCCCGCGGTTGGGTAGCGTTCGAAAGACATGTGTGTGTAAATGGATGTGCTTTAGTTGAAGGTTGGGCATCGAGCTGGCACCTCGGTGTTTCGTAAAAAAAAAACTCTACTGCCAATCATCAGCAGACCGGAGTTCTGCTGTGGCGACCCCTTACTGGGAAAAAGCCGATAGACAAACAACAACAACAACAGACATTAGGGCTGCGCAGTGGTGCAGCGGTTAATGCTGTCACCTCACAGCAAGAGGTTCTCCAGTTCGATTTTCGGCTGGGGTGCCTTCTGTGTGGAGTTTGCATGTTCTCCCTGCATCCGCGTGGGTTTCCTCTGGGTACTCCGGTTTCCTCCCACATTCTAAAGGCATGCTTCTGGAGCATTTCTCCCCGGGCCTCCGCTGAAAACAGGATCTGTGGAACCTAGTCGGGCTTTCCCGGTCAACAAATGTTAAATAAATAAATAAATAAAAAATAAAATAAAAAGTCTCATACAATCCAGTCTAAACAATAAACAATGCATCAGCAGTAAGTGAGTAAATTTACAAAGATCGAGTGGCTCATACATCAAAGCTTTAACACTGATTAGCAAGATAGGATAAAAGAATAAAAAGAATAAAAAATGATTAGAGATGACATATCATGCAATTTCAAGTTGTCAGTAAGATACCTAACTGTAGCATATATACTGTAGAGATAGCAGGAAGGAAGGTGTAAAGTGTGCTGAGATTGTGAAATTCATGTGATACATGGACATGACCATGTATTCATAAGATGTGATTTGAGAGCATTTTAGAAATGTCTGTTAGTGGGGGAAGAGGTCAGAGAAGGGGGGATGTTATTCTAGGATCTAGCTATGACATGAGAAAAAAAGAGCTTTCCCAGTGTGTTTGTTAGCTTTAGAGATGCAGAGGGGGGATTTCTCAGTAGATTGGACAGGACGATTAGTTCTGTATGGAGAGAGTAACTGGTTTAGTGCTGTTTTTTTTTCAGGCTAACAATACTAAATGTAATGATTAGTTGGTAGTAATTCAGTAGCTGGGGATGTACTTCTAACCATCATAGTTTAGTACTGTCAATGACATCAGATGGTAGGGAAAGTTGGACAGTAAAGAAACATGTTAGGAAAAATTGATGTATGTGAATAATGTTTTTTTTGAGAATATTCTTATATTGCAGACTTCCTAAAACATGTAAATTTGTATTGAAAGAGATGACTAGCTTTTACCCAAAAGTTAAGATGACAAGACTTTGACTTTCACACACAGACAAAAACAAACATGAACAGAAAGCAATGTCATGCATAAAAAGGTTGAAAGTCAACGTATAAGAGGACAACCCACAATGTGATGGATTGGTACAATAACTGGATACCCACGTGTCAGTAGTTTGTCATCAGTTCAGGACAACTATTCAAAGATATGCCATTAGCTGACACTGACTTAGTAACTTACTGGAATAGTTCTCTGCCATTAATCTAATGGCATAAAATGACAGAATTGCCACAAAAATATTCCTCCCATCTGCAGCTTTTTTCCTGTGTTTATTTTACAAACTACCATATTCAGGGTCAATAATATATAATTTACAGAAAATGAAGAATAAATTACCCTAAAACAGCATGTTTTAATAGTACTTGAAAAAAAGTAAAATGATCATTTGTTAAGCAGTTTAATAAGTTATAATTACATCCTAATTAATTCAATTGACAGAATTATTGCAGTGTACTATGTCAGTTCATTACGGCAGGAAGAGTCAGTCATCTGTCTTACTCTGAAGTGAAACTTAAGATTCTGTTTTTCACGTTATTTCCTGATAAATAGTAAAACATCTGAATTTCATGAATGGCATTGTTATCTCTGTCTTGGTACAATCATGCAACCATTATTTAGTTAACTAAAGAACAGAAGACATTTTGCTTGCTGGCACTGTTAACAGTCTAAATCAATCTACAAGATGAACAAAATGTTCAAAGTGTAGATAAACTTTGTCATTATTTCATGATGTCAAACTGAAAAAAAAATAGCTATAAGTTTTAACTCGCACTGCTTGTGACAGTATAAGTGATGGTTTTAGAAAGGTGGGAAGGTGTGAGTATGTGCACACACATGCGTGTGCGTGTGTGTGTGTGTGTGTGTGTGTGTGTGCGTGTGTGTGTGTGTGCACGCGTGCACGTGTGTGTTTCTTGTATATGTACATTACTGCTTGGGAACTGCTTCAGCATTTCAGCAATTCAAAGAAGTCCATTGTCTGCCCTATGATATTAAAGGAATACAGGACAGGAACAGTCTGGGCATTCTGCATGCTATAAATTATAATTGCATGCCTTCTTGGACAATCCGCACAGATCTTTTGTAAACTATATGTAACATGAATTATTTTACATTCTATTTTTTTTTTTTTTATTAAAATATCTTCCCCATTCCTCAAACCATAGCTAACAATGGAATTTAAAGAATCACTGTGTTTTTTTACCATTGTTCAGTCAAGTAGTATCTTGCAAGAAACTGAAGTATAGTAGTGTTATTCAAAATGAATCGTGTATTATCGATTAGAATTTCATTAATGAAATTAAGACCATGTCTCATTTCTACACATTAGTATGTCAAATAACACTCAAGTTATATGAGGATGAAAATAAAACACACAGCACCTTCCTTCTGTGTTTAACTATTTCTACACATTTGGTGTTAAACTCGGTAGTAAGAGCCTTGTGTGACATTCCAAAACATTTGCCCTCACACTATATTGGTGCTGGCATAAAAATCATAAGATGTGTTTTGCCTTCTATGCTGGATGTTTTCTTAGACAGTGTGCTTTTTTTGTTTCTTTTTCCTTTGATGCATAATAATCAGAAACTGCAAAAATGGAAATACTTTGCTGACAGCCTGTTCATCCATATCACTGAAATGGATATCCAAAATATGACAGGCTTCTTCTCTTCCCCTTTTAAAATATAGTTTCCATGGTAACTGTCTTCAGGTGGAATTTGTAAGTCAAGTGCCACATCTTTAGTTACTGCATCAGAAGGGGGACCAAGTATTTTCCTTATGAGCCCATGCCTCTTTTCCCAGCTCAAATATCAGTGTTTCCAGTTAATCATATGGGATACTGCACTATAATCTTCGGAGAGGGTCTGACATTCTCTTAATTTCACATTTGGAAGGCAGTGTTGGGACTAATTTAAAAACAACATCTTCTGAACAAGGCTAAAAAAACTCAGGAAATCAGAATGGCTTTACATTTTATTTTTAACCTTCTCAGAACAAAAGAAGAATGCCAGGGAAACAATCAATGGTAGCATATAAGGAATTTGTTTTCAAATTGTCCCTTTCTCATGATTTGTAAATTGAGGCAGAAGCAGAATCTAACAAATTCTATCTTAAAATTACCAGAAGAACTAAATGGAAGGTACTAGTAAATGACTCCCCTGTTTACTGTACATGTCATCAAAACACACTTTGTACTAAGGCTATTAAGTCTGCAAATGATTAATTCCTTTATCTTTATCATTCAATGCATTTTACTGAGGTGAAGTTATAATTATTTTATTTAAATTATACGTGATAGCTTTTTATATATATTAGAATGTCATTTCAAAACATTTGATTTGAAAACCAAGGTGAGTATAGGCAAAATCTTTGCTTAGCATCAGTGTCACTGTGGAAAGTGATCGAAGTATAAGGTCTGCAAAGAAAATAATAACAGGCAGCTGAAGACAGAGTATGCCAGTGTGGCTAATAATTCTTACATCATACCTAAACTGTTTGCAAATATTTGAATAGGTATGCATGGGTACATTTTATACTTTACACATTAAAAGTAGTGGTTTTGTATGTAGCAATTATTATTATTATAAAATGTTTGTTTTATTTCATGTTTAATGCCTACATAAATATAAGAAAATAACTGTTTAGTAGCAGAAAGGATTATGGTTCATATGATCATAATTTAGTAGTATGTAGATGCTTCCAAAAAGCTTATAAAGCCCAGCTATGCAGCCTACGAAGTATCATAGGTTGGTCTACCTATCATTATAAAAAGGATTATAGAGCTAATATATGGGGTAAATTTATAAGAAACCAGCTAATCATAAACATTTAACAAGAGGGAAAGCCCGAGTGTTTTCCCATTCAATTGGCAAGGGACGTTTGTTTCATCAGGTCCCACAGGCAATGAACATATCCCTCAAAGAAGTCCTGTTTATGTTAAAATATAATATGGGAATTTTAGAGTAAGCACTCTTAATATTAAAGTGTTTCTGAGGTGCAGACCATCTAGTAAAGCAAGATCTTGCATAGTGAAAAAGTAAGTCAAGCACATCTGTATGAGATCGAAAAAGGGAAGGATTTATTGAGCTATCCAAACAGCAAAAAGGATTTTAGCCTGTTGATTTTCTCAGTTAAGAAGTACTGAGGTCTTTCAAGGTGCCATACGTGTTTGGTAAGCTACAGGGCAATCAAAGTGTTACAGTCAATGGTCAGCCTAACAAAGAATGAATATAGGAGTACTAAGCCTTCAGAGCTTGAGAATATCATTTTGATTTAAAAAATGTCCTTACTATAACTAATACTTGATTATCAAGGGCTGTCCTATAGCAATGAAAGTCCCTGGATCCCTGATAACTGTGTCATCTTTAAGCAGGATTAAATTTATGGAATAATCAGAGTGAAATACTTGTTTCCCAAATGTGACTACAGTATATTTTTTGCAATAAGTCTAAGATCATGGTCAGAACACCAGATGCTGAATCTATCTAGTCATTCTTGTAAAATACAAGGATCTGTGATGAGTCAGTAATAAAACCCAGTTTGTAGATATCCACAGATGTGGTCAACCAAAATCTTTGGATAACTGTCTACACATCAAAGAGAAAGGCATCAAGCACCATGTCTTAACTGAATCCATTAAGTAGTACAATTAATAATATTTAAACTGGTAAGGTTATCAGCTATTACTGCATTGCTGATGATATGGACTGCCTCAGCAAGACCGTGATGAGACACAAACATAATGATACCCATCAATGGCATTAGACACATCCCTAAAAACAGTCAACTAAATTAAATAAGCAAGAACAGTCCTTCATAAACTATACTGTCTGGAATATTTATAAGTTGCCAGCTTTACTGTTAGTGAGGCTGTCTGAGATTCTCTCCATGATTTAACATTTAAGACTAATGAAGTTAATGGTTTTAAAGTAGTGGGTAAATGTGCTACATTTAGAGATCAGATCAGCAGGGGACAAAACATTTTTGACATTCTTAAGTTTTTCACTGCTCCCATATTGAGAGACAAGTTTGATTTTTACAATAGCTCTTGAATATTGTTGAATTTATGGGCAATTGGGTACAATTTCTAGTTGAAAAGGTGACAATCTGATGGTCAGGTTTGATTGAGGAGAGATTAGTATTAGATGATTTGTAGGCAAATGTAGCATTTTTAAAGACAATGTCAAGTCTTTATTGGACCATGGACAATTAGAGCTAGGAAGCTGATATTAATGAAAATTGTAAACATTGGACATCTTTTTTTGCTATTTGTTTATGATTTCCAGCAGAAAGATGAAATAGTCAAGCTATCTATACTTAAGGCATTGATATAAATAGTTATGGAATGCTTCTTGTTAAGGTACCTACTGTGGTCTTCACGTGACATTGAGAGGGACCTATGATTCACAATAATATGGTAATTTATCTTGTCAACCAAGACCAAATTTGTCAAGGAGCTTGAAATCAGAATCTTTGGTATGAGGTAATATTTGAGATGATACAAAGAGATATTACTTCCGAGCCCCAAATAATCTGACAGAGTGATGGACCCTGTACCTTATTGTTCTGTTGTATGTGGGTACTATTAGAATATCTGAACCGGATTTCTGAAAGGAAATCTATATAAATGAGTTCAATTACCAGTAATCGGGTAATTTACTGTTCAGACTCATGACATCTAGTACAGCCACTTGAACATAGGACATATAAGCACCTAAACATTAACTGTACCTTATAAAAACCACTATGGGGCAGAAAATACATTAGCCAATATGTGAAAGCCCTGAGGAGGGAGGTGCAGGTAATACCTGGCAAAGCAGACTGGCATACCAGTCATCATTTTGCATGATGGCACACAACAGAGCCACCTAGCTACAACCTCACAATTCTTTAATGGAATAGGCAAGAAGCCAGAGTGACCAATATCGGTTGTAGGTGAAGGTGCAAATGAATATATGCTAAAATGAGCAGTGCTATTTGGCAGAAGTTTGCAAGGTCATGATTTTGACAGCTGGGTATTTCATTTCATTATTTTCATGCTATATTGATATATATATATATATATATATATATATATATATATATATATATATATATATATATATATATATATATATATAGCTTATAGGAAGGCGCAGTGGTGCAGCGGTAGCTTTGTCGCCTCACAGCAATAGGTTCTCCAGTTTGATTCTTGGCTGGGGTGCCTTCTGTGTAGAGTCTGCATGTCCTCCCTGTGTTTGTGTGGGTTTCCTCCCACACTACAAAAACATGCATCTGGAGCCTTTTTCCCTGGGCCTCTGCTGAAAATTGGCTTTGTTCCAAGTCAGACTTTCCCGGTTAACAAATGTTAAATATATATATATATATATATATATATATATATATATATATATATATATTTTTTTTTTTTTTTTCTTTTTTAATTGTTTAACCAGATAAACACACAACATACCAAAAACTGGTAACTCTTTTTCGTGACAATCTGGGATAACTCTACTGTTAAGAAGTGACTTGCTCAATCAAATATCAGAATGGGGAAATTGAAAAAAATCAAACCTAGTAGTATGGGAAAAGCTTGTTACAACTCATAGCAGTGTGTACTAACCTGTCTGTATTGACATGCATGTTAACCAAAAGCACATTAATGCAGTAATTCTACTTGCACTTTAAATTAATGTCATTTGTATTTAAACTAGTGATAGGAACTCAGACATGTACTCATGAAATGTGATTTGTAGGGACGCAACTCTGAGGTGATGGTGCTATACAATATAATTGGATGTAACTGGATCAGACGATGTATTAGTCAAGGCCCTGAAAGCTACAGTAAATCCTCATGTTGGAATCAGGCAATTTTAAAGGTAAATCAGATGCACTGAAAACTGTCCTCACCATCAGACAGACACCACATTTAGTAAATATTACATATTTATACGTGAATGTGTATTACAAATAAGTAGGATAATGTTGTTAGTACCATTTGAAATTACTTCTTTGTATATCACAAATTAGATTTGTGTGTTAGAAGTCCAGAACATCTTATACCCATCACTGTTTAAAGTATTTTATATGAACAAGAGAACCTACATGCATTTGTTTTTCTTTGTCAATTTAGTAACTGATTTTGGTTCTGTAACTTTAAGTATCCATTTTTTATTGGAATCCAAAATTCTTGATTTTTCTGTTGGTATTGCTTTTAAGCAATTGTTCATAGTTACATACATAATTACATACATTATTACACTGCTGTGTCATACTAATATTGCCAGCATAGTCTTTTCTGCACTTCTGTCTTCAAATGGGATAGTTTTTTACTATAAAATGTACCACCTTAAAAAATGCTCATTCTTTCAATCTCATGTGCAAGTACACACTTTACCTCATTCTATCAAGTCTTCTTTATCAACCAATCCTATTCAAGGCTAAGAACAACCATATTTATTTACGCTTCTGCATCATAACATCTACAAACTAGAATAACCACTGTCTTCATCTAAGAACAATCTCTAACTTGATCTTCAACAGAATTTTTCTAAGAAAAATGTTGGCCATGATTATCTGAAATGTCTAATAACCTCTCTCTTCATCTAATGCATCCCAAACTTATTGTTTTTTAGGACATCTCCTAAGGATTATCTCAGCTCACAGTGGCACTGTAAAGGCATGCTACCTCTATTACTAACACACCCATCTTAGGTTACCAGTAAGACACTTTTCAATGTGAAATACTAAACTATAATTTTCTAAGTGGCATTCTTACTAGAAATCTATAAAAAATGTTCAGTAAAGAAACTTGCAGATACTCATTCTAATTACAGCTATTATACTTCTTACATTTTTATCTGACAACCATGTATAAATACTGTAATAAAGGAACTGATAGGTTCATAGGTTCATAGGTTCATACTAGGCTATCTGCCCTAGGGCATTTATAAGCCTAGCCAGAGTGTGTGTGGCTTTCACCACCCCTTAGGATGAGAATACTATACCCATTAGTTTGCTGTGCCTCTGTCCAGCAGTGATACAGAGATGATTCCCGGGGTAAACCTACGATCTCCCATCCACTCGTCAAGATTTCTCTTGAACAGAGTCAGTGAGGGGCTCTGCCTCACATGGACTGGGATTCTGTTCCATAGTGTAGGGAGTCTCTGGGTGATGAATCTGTCCCTCCAGCACGTCCTATTTATATCCGTGTTGAGGTTTAAGTCTCTTGCTCTCGTGGCTCTGGTGGATTTGGATTTTTGAGGTGGAGCATGTCCATTAATTCTGGGTTGGACATGGCCTTGTATGTCAGGCACAGATCACCTCTGAGCAGACGGTATGCGACTGAATAGAGCTGGAGTTTCTTCAGTCGGGCATCGTATGACATATGTTTGAGCCCCTTTATCCTTTTGGTGAGGAACTTTTGGGGTCTTTCCAACTGCTGCAGGTGTCGGGTAAGGTACATTCCGAATGGGGCGTTGTACTCAATCATTGGTCTGATAAGTGAAGAGTACAGGGGTACAATGACCTCTCCTGATCTGGATGTGAATCCCTTCATGATCAGGTGGGCAATGTAGAAGGTCTTCCTAACCACTTTGGCAATGTGAGTGTCAAAAGAGAGGTTACTGTCAACTTGGGTCCCCAGGTCCCTGATAACTTCTTCCGTGTTTAATGGATTACCACCTATGTGGTAATTAGGGATTACCTTGTTTTTCCCAAAGGGTATGACTATACATTTTTTGGCATTTAGCTTAAGGCCATGGCTCTGGCACCAGTTATCCATTTCTAGGAGACCTTTCTGGAGGATGTCTGTGTCTGATGGAGTGTCAATTATGGTGCCCAGTTTGCAGTCATCTGCAAATTTTGTCAGCCACAATCCCCCTGTGTTTGCCTGCACTTCAGAAAAATAAATGCCGAACAAGAGGGGGCCCAGGACTGAGCCCTGTGGGACACCGCTCGTGACCGGCTTAGAGTCTGACATGGCACCAGCAACTCTAACCCTGTGTGTTCTGTCCTTGAGCCAGTTTGCAACCCATCTTGTGACATATGGGTTTACATCTAAGCTGGTGAGCTTTTCTATGATGCCCGAGTGGGGTATTGTGTGAACGCTTTTGCTAGGTCAAGGTAGGCTGTGTGAACTGCCTTACCCTCATCAATGGCCTTAGTGACTGTTTGAAAAAGTCGACCAAGTTCAAGAGGCAGGATCTGCCCTTGACAAAGCCAAATTGGGTAGGATCCAGTGTCTGTAGGTCCCCAATGTCTTTATTTATGAGTTCCATTATGATCCTCTCCATAGCTTTGCAGACAAGGCTCGTCAAGCTTATGGGGCGGTAATTTCCAGGGTCCGTAGAAGCACCGCCTTTGTGGAGTGGGACCACAGTTGTCGTCGCCATTCTTTGGGTGCGTATCCTGTAGTAAGGCTAAGATTAAACAGCAGCCTTATGTGTGGGTTTAGTTCCTCATTGAGTTCGTGTAGCACACAGCCGGGGACACCGTCCGGTCCCACTGATGCTGTGTTTTTTGCTTTAGAGAGCAGCTCTCACCTGGGCATCTGAGATGTTTGGGAGGCTAGACTCTGGTGGGATAGATATTTTCTCCTTTTGGGGGGGGGGGGGAATTTGCACTGAACCTGTCTGCCAGTATGTTGGCAATGTCTGTGGGTTCAGTGATTTTTTTACCATTTTGGACTAATTCTGAGCATATCTGGGAGTTTCCACCCAGGTTTCTAACATAGCTAAAGAAGGCTTTATGATTGTCTTTTGTGTCATTAGCGATTTTTCTCTCAAAGTTGGCCTTGGATGATTTTATGAGTGATCGTAGTTTTTGCTAGTATTGATCAGAGATGCCTTCCCATTTAGGGATTTTGCTCTGTCATGTAGTAGCTTTCTCCTCTTGTTGTAGAGTTTGTTTATGGCTGGAGTCCACCAGACCGGGCGCCTGCCTTTGGTGGAAAGGGTCTTGATTTTATTAGGGATTGCTTGATCCATACATTCCTGGAGGTGCTCGTAGAAGGCATTTGTAAGGGTTTCAGCAGCGTGGGTTGTGGTTTCCACTGGCTCGGGGCCTTGAAGGATACCACTCCAGTCTTAAGAAGTGTGAAGTTTGCTTTTGAGAAGTTCTTTACTGTGGTCTTTTTGCTGGGGTGGGGTGGGATGTGGATCTCCAGTGAGATTAATTTATGGTCTGATCTCACCAATGAGGGATATACTTCCGGTGTGGAGCATTTTGTCCCCATGTTTGTGATGATCAGGTCTAGTATATTTTCTCCTCTTGTGGGAATGGTGACTAGTTGTTCCATAGCATTTGAGTTTATGAACTCAAGGAACCTTTGGGCTAGGGTGTTGGGGCTTGAGTAATGTTCCCAGTCTATGTTTGGGTAGTTGAAGTCACCCAATATGATGGTGTTTGGAGAGACATTTATACTCTCCAGTGTCTTCAGGAAGGCTGTGTGGGTTTCCTGAGTTTGAGAAGGTGGTCTGTAGCATGTTACAAACTGTAGGGCAGTTTTACCTATGGTTAATTGCACCTGAATGGTCTCCGATGCTTTGTGCGCTGCCACTAACCTGGAGGTGTGGGTATCCTTTATGAATATGGATACTCCCCCTCCTTTTGTGGTTCGGTCTGGATTTTGGGGCCGGAATGCATGATATGAGGTATAACCTGATAGTGTTAGGGTGCTCTCAGGAGCCTTGAACCAGGTTTCAGTCACAGCACAAACATCGATGTTCTCCATACTGAGGAGGGCTTTGAGGGCGTGCATCTTGAGGTTTAGACTTCTGGCATTGAGCAGTATTACCCTTAGTTTTTCTCCATTTTTGTTTTCTAGGGTGGTAGGTTTATCATTTGAGCCTTGCCTAAAAAAGGCACTATGGGGTGGCAAGAGCCTTTGCCAATATCCGGAAGCCCAGGGGTGACAGGTGCAAGCCGTCCCTTGCGAAGCAGCGTGGCTTGTCAAGCATGTCATCCCAGGCAGACAGACATTGGATCCCCTTAGAATGACACCAGTAATTAAGCCAATTATTAAAGCTGATCATTTTGTCTCTGTATTGTGGCATCATTCTTGGTGAGGGTAGGATACTGCTCAGGGTCAGGGTCATACCGGCCTGGGCTACATAATCTGAGAGCTCCTCTATGTCTCTTTTCATGTAGTCCAGGGAGGTACGTCTCAGGTCGTTCACACCGGCATGGACAATGACTGAGTCATACTTGTACTTGCTGTGGAGTGACCTGAGTGCTTGTGTTATGTGGCAGATTCTAGCACCTGACAGGCAGCTAACTGTGATCTTTTCCTTGTTCAGTCTGGTGAGTGGGACGTCAGTGTGTCTGACTATGGAGTCACCTATAACAAGTGTGTCTGGCATTGTGTTTGGCCTTAAGGGCTGTGACTGTTTAGCACACTGACTTTATGTGTGGCTACTTTATCTAACAGTTATATAACATTAGTGAAGCTTTGCAAAACATGCTTACTGATACATAGTCTCTATGAAATAAAGGAAGATGTTGTCCTGAAACTGGATGAAAACTATGGATGTTAAAAGGAGTTAAGACATCAAGTCAAAGAATCATCATCCTTTCACAATGATCATTTATACGTTATTTTACCATGTCATTATAATGGAAGTACATTATTATTTTTTTTTACATAGTCTGTGGAAGATTAAAAAAGCAGTGACAGCCATCAACAATCTGGCATCATTAAAACTTTGGTGCTGACATAGCAGTCTGACATCATTATAAATTTTGTGCTGACATAGCAGTCTGACATCATTATAACTTTAGTGTTGACATAGCAGTCTGACATCATTATAAATTTTGTGCTGACATAGCAGTCTGACATCATTATAACTTTGGTGCTGACATAGCAGTCTGACATCATTATAAGTTTTGTGCTGACATAGCAGTCTGACATCATTATAACTTTGGTGTTGACATAGCAGTCTGACATCATTATAAATTTTGTGCTGACATAGCAGTCTGACATCATTTTAACTTTGGTGCTGACATAGCAGTCTGACATCATTATAAATTTTGTGCTGACATAGCAGTCTGACATCATTATAACTTTGGTGTTGACATAGCAGTCTGACATCATTATAAATTTTGTGCTGACATAGCAGTCTGACATCATTATAACTTTGGTGCTGACATAGCAGTCTGACATCATTATAAATTTTGTGCTGACATAGCAGTCTGACATCATTATAACTTTGGTGCTGACATAGCAGTCTGACATCATTATAATGTTTGTGCTGACAAACAACTTAGGTCAAGGATCTCACCTGTCCAGTCTTTGTCTGTGTGGGAAAATTTTCAGATATGTATAGTATAGAGTACATACAAACCAACAGACCAACAAACAAGCAATCAAACAAACAAATAAACAGACAAAAATTATGTCTCTCAGATTTAGCACCTGCAGTAGGCAACCATGTGCTACAAAGCTTCTTCTTCTTTTCTTCTTTCTCTTCATCATATAGACAGCTAAAGCAGTCAAGCCCTCCTCCAGATACCTTTAGCACAGGATCAAAAGCAATAGATTGCAAATGAGCCTTCTTACAATACAAGACCCTCCCAGTACAGACTAGAACCATATATTGACCAAATATTGTCACATCCTTTTGTGCCTCAGCTCACCAACATTACAGAAGTACATTTCATAAGTTACTGTAAGATGTCATTCAGAGAAGCAAAAAAATGATTATCCGTTAGTTTAAGCAAAATATCTACAACAGCAATTTTATATGGGTCTCTTAGTCTCAATGCCCATGTAACTAATCCCTTTTACACAGGTTTATGCAATACCATTTTTCTTCTGACATGCCCATTTTTGCACTGGACCACAGTTTGGGTGTAGCATACTTCATTTTTGTTTATTAAAGAAAATATGTAAACCATTTAATATTTTATATCCTTTTGAGAAGACATTGCAACACCTCATAACTTGTATATCCAACAGTGATGTTTGTACTATGGACATTTGTCATATGTTGTCAACCTGCAGATGCCTATTTACTTCGTAGTGGGTGGGATACTTACAATGAAGTCTTAGTCTCAGTACTGAAATAATGATAAGACAGTGTGCCTCAAATCAAATTATGTTATAATTCTTACTGTGTTCCTGTGACCCGTGTTTTTATTAACATTATTATAAATCTTACTGTGTTCCTATGGCCCATGTTTAATATTTTTATTGACACCCACTGCTTACTTAGACCCCTTAACGTTAGATTATCAAACACCATTTTGACTTCTTATCACAAATATGGAAAATATTTCATATTTTTTATTATCTTTTGCAAACAATCTCAAATGTCTCAGGATTTGTACATCCCACAGTTAAAATTTCCCTGTGGATATCTCCCATATCCTTTAAACTTGCAGATTCAGCCTTACTTCCTAATGCATGAGCTAATCTCCATGAGATACTTCCTAGAAAATACTTAAACTTAATTAAAACCTATGTTGTACTTTGCTGGCTAGATAGCAATTGGTATTTTATTACAATAAGTTAATTGACTGCCAGACTCTGATATAAAGGAGAACATGTGGAAACAACGAGGGATGGAACAAATGCTGCATTTATTAATTTCTTGGATTTTTTTACTATAGCAACAATCAATACTGATGCCTTAGATTTAAATATGTGCCTGTACCAAGATTTCAGAAATTGAGCTTTGAATATCATGTGGGTGTGAAAGTTATAGGAAAGGCTCTTGTTATGATATCTATACGTGCATAAGTTACACAGGACTTCTACTTCCTGATAGCCACTCAAGCAGTAAATCAACTTGATAGTTTCTGTCTCAGTGAAAACATTTGGATTTTTTTACAAAATGTAAACCTTTATTTTTTTCAAATCAGTGAAGACATGTCTTGGAGCAAGACAGCAATCCATATTAGCAAAGATGAACTCACTGACTTTATATATAGTAGTAATATATTCAATGCATTTCTAAGTCCATGTTATTAATTCAGAAATTAAACCATTTTTAATAAGGTTTGTAGACTTTGTCTTAATATCTTAGACAAATGAAAGCAAGGGGCAAGAAATGTGAAGGGACAATTTGTGTGCACAAAGACATAATAGTAAATGCAAGGACATTGTTGAAGCAGAGATTTTTGAAAAGTTTTCTCCCTGTTAATTTAGCATTGAGGAGTGTCATTTATATTCCTGGGGAAGTTACTCCAAGCAGAGTTTTTTTCTTTTTGAGCACTAGTGGATGCTAGCATTAGAGTCCTGCAGGCTGGGTGTGTAACATGAGTAAAGACACATGGCTGCTGTAGGTCTCAGGGCAGACATGTCATTGAAAGGCACATCTCATAATCCCGCAGTGTGATTTGTATATGCATAATCATGCTGCAGGAGAGTTATGATTAGCTAGGGATTGGCAAAAAATATTCTGCTGCCCTGTCTCATGAATTCCTATGAGACCTCTTACATCCTAGGTTCTACTAACAAGTGCTAGGGCTTAGCTAGCAGAGAAGATATGTCAGAGACAGCCTGTAAAGGGGGAATTTGGGAATGCAAGACTATAGGGACATGGTAAATAGGCAGAATATGTGATGGGTTAAGTAGGGCCAGGAGAAGAAGATGAAATGAAAAAGTACTAATGCTAATTATATTCAGAATCTGATGAAGTTGTGATTGGATGATGAAAGTGCTTAATGGTGTGTTTTAATATTTAAAATACATGTGGATTGTGCTCTGGACAGCCTGTCTCCCTTTATGTTTTTGGAGCTTTAGTTTGTGTTTGTTTCCTGGCTTTTGGTGGTTTGTCTCAAATAAAACAGGCAGTTATCAACCTCTAGCACAGGATACAAGATGTCAGATTTTACAGTAACAGCTGCAGTTATGAAAGTTACTCTATCATTTTAGCAGAAGAAACAAAAGTCGTTTAACACTTATTCTAACAGCATAAAAACAAAGTGTTAAAACTCAAGTGCAAAGGTTTCTTTACCATTTCTTCTTGTTACAATTATGCCCTCAACTTGAAAAGTGGGTTTCTTAATCTAAATTGTGTACTTTTTTTAGTTATTTCAGTGAACTGGTGTTTCGGTTTACTTTATGCTGTGATTCTATGACATCCTGTCCCACCTTCTGATGATGTATTAGAGGGGGAGAAAGTAGAGCTGTGCAAGTAAACTTACCATAACAGTATATGTTTAGATTACCCTAGTTTACATTTAGGAAGTGGAAGGAGAAGAATCCAGGTGCTACTGGAGAACAGTCATAGCAAAGCCTGACTTGGATCTAGAGAAGGAATGAAAAATACAGTGTTTTATAAAAGTATGTACAGAGGACCAAGTAGCAGCTTATAGAATACTTCTAGAACCTGCCTGGAATAGTTTTGTTAATGGTGAGTATAGAACAAGATAATAGCCTTAGACAACCATCTGGAAATAGTCTGATTTGACACAGTTTACCCCCTTCTTCTTACCTTTATAAGAACTGAACAATTGATCCAAAGATCTGAAAGATTTATTTCTGTTACAAGAGTACCCGAGTTGTCTATGGACATCCAAGGCATGGAGTGCTATTTGCTCCTCATTTTATGGTCCAAAAGAAAATGGGAAGGCAGACAGTTTGGTTTAAAATATACTCAGATACTAATTTAGTCATAAAAGAAGGATTAGTTATCATGGAAACCATGTCCCTTTGGAAATAAGATAGAGTTGACTGACCATAAAAGCAGAAACTCCTCTAGCAAAGGTCAGAGTAGTCAATAAAACTGTTTTCCATGTTAAGAGCCGCAGATCAGCTGGATTAGCTGGTTCAAATGCAGCAAGTATTACCTTCTATAAAATTAAATTATAATTCCAGTTTGCTTGGAGGCCTCTAATGCAAAATAGGTATCTAAAAGGAATTAACACTCTATCATCCAGGCAGTCATTTGAAGTTGTTGGATGTCAGAATGTATCAAACATCCCTGTTCTTATGTGAGTAGATCCAGTTTGTGAGGAAGCCTGTGATCATTGCCCCTGGACATTTCCAAAAAAAAAAAAGGAAGAAATATAGTTGCCTAGGCCAGAAGGAAGTCATCATAATGATCTTGTAGGTTTCCTTCTGAATCTTTTTGTGGAAAGGGTGGAAAGCAAACAGAAACATTCCTCTCCAATGCAAAGAAAAGGCACTAGTCTTCCAGACATTCTTGCAATAAGTCCTGGAAGAGAATATTGCTACTTGATTGTTCAAAGGGTAGGCAAGAGGTCTACATGAGGAACTCCCCAAAAACAGATCAAATCTTGGAAGACCCCATAATGACAGTGTAGATCAGAGTATGTGTTGCACCTTTAAGTGCTATTCCAGTCTATGGGCATGTGCATATAAGTACTGAGCACGTGCAAGCAAGAGTGCCATCTTGAGTGAGCAGCCAGAGTAAAAGCATGTATGTGTGTAGTTGTCAGTCAGTTAGTTTATGTTTAATGTAACAGTCATCCAAACTGATGTGTTTGTGTGTAATAAACTACTTAAATGAACACCCAAGCCTCATCATCTTACTTGAATACACAAGATGAGTGATATGGTGTCAGAATGGGATCCAAAGTAAAACTTCTTCAAGACCATGAGGCACGTAGCCAAAATTGGAGGAATATACAGAAGTAAATGATCTGAAACTCAAACAACTCGCAAACAGGTCAGAAAGATAAATCCAGGTACTAAATCTTGTTTAAGTGATTTTTTACTCAAATAATATAAAATGAAGCATTCAAATCATTTGAAAAGAGTTTCTAATTAAACATAATATTTGAAACTATGACATACTGATAAAAGTACTTGAAATGCTTACAAAAATGCTTGAAAGAACTTTCTAATTGCATAAAATGTATAAAAAAGAGACAATTACCATATCTTTTTGATATGTGCTTCTTTTTTATATTAACTAAAGCTATTTGAAATATCTGAGGTGTGCAAAGTGTTTGCAAGTGTGTGCAGTATTACAATACAGTTATTTCACAGAATACAGTCATTTCAAAGGGACTGTTGTGCAGTTGGCTATTTTTCAAGTACTTGGTGTGTGCATTTGAATATAATTAAAAAATCATTTTGTTGGCATGGCAGAGAGATTTCACAGACCTGGTCCACTTGTATTTGACAACAATGTTGCTGAAAACTGGATAGTGTTTGAGAAAGAGTACGATATTTTCAAACAGGCTGCTTTTTATGATAAAGACACACGTACAAAGGCATTTATTATGCTTAATCTAGCTGGTTTGGAAGGCATTGAAAGGGAGTGTTCATTTATGTATACCCCAATTGTGTATCCAGGAGAGGGGGAAGACCGACATACAGTGGTACTGGCTGAAATGAGGAAAGATCCTGAGTGCTTAAAACATAAATTTAGAGAAATGTGTAACCCCCAAATGTATATTACAATAGAATGGCAAATATTTTACACAAGAGATCAAAAGATTGGTGAAATGTTTGCAGCATATATAACCGACTTGAGAAACAAGGAAAAAACATGCAGATTTGGTGAATTAAGAGATGAGTTGATAAAAAAAAAAAAAACAGGCTTATGTGTGGTATTAAAGATGATGCAGTGGGGAAGATTTTCCTTTGAGAGAGTGATTTAACTTTGAGTAATCCATAGAGATTTGTCAGATATATGAGTTCACAGAAAAGCACAATAATATGCTTACTAATGAGAAAAGCAAGATTAATTTTGATAGTATGCAGCATGAAGTTAAAAAATACAGGCCTAAGGGTGCAGCCATACCCTGGGCCTCCCTAGCAAACACAGAGCAGCTACAGTAAAACCTAATGCACACTCTGTCAGGCAGAGGGGTGAGTCAGCAAAACATGTGACAGGCCTCATAGTCAACTGTTGTAATTGTGGAGGTAGCCATGAGCCCACACAAGAGAAGTGCTTAGCTTTTGGTCAGCAGTGCCACACATGTAAAAAGTGGAATCATTTTAAAAGGTTCTGTAAATCAAAAGGGGCACATTGTTTTATTAAAAGAGAGCATTCAAAGAGGGAAGTTGATTAACTAAAAAGCTGCGACTCTACTTTTTATATTGATGGTGTGTCTCTGCTTGATGAAACAGTCAATGCAGTAGATTTGTTGGCAAGAATGAATAATTTTGTACTGTTCTTATTAATGGGAGACCTGTAGTGCTCAAAGATGATCTTATTTCAAAGTACAATGTTATGTCAGCAGAAATTTTTGCCAAAGTAAAAGCTGGTGACAAGCTTGATCTGGCAAATTGTGCGAAGCTTGTTGCTTATGGTAGTGAAGAAATTCAAACCAAAAGCTCAGGAGTGCTTCCATGTTATTCTGCTGGGAACATGAATTGCAATTTTACATAGTCAAAAGACGTGCAGTCATTGTTAGGCCTCTAAAACAGTTTGAAAATGGGACTGCTTTCATTTACTGCAGAGTTCCACCATATAAGCACGTGTAACAATGAACATTCCGCACAAACTATTTTTTCTGACTATGCTGATCTTTTTTTTTAAAAAAAGTTGGCAAACTTCCAGTTGTGTACTCCATGAAGTTAGACGATGAGGTTAGACCAGCACAGAAAGTTCCAGTAGCCATGCCAGGCAGAGTCAATGCTGAGCTACACAGAGTGGTTTGTCTAGGAGTAATTTTTCCAGTAGATGAACCAACTGAATGGGTATCCTCCATGGCAGTAGCTCATAAGAAAAGTTCAGATGATATTAGAATATGTATTGATCCAAGAAATTTGAACAAAGCACTAAAACAACCTCATTATCCAATGCATTATCCAATGCATACATTTGAGGAAGCTGCTGTTCTTATGCCAAATGCCACTGTGTTTTTGTTTTAGATGCAAAAAGTTCATTCTGGCAGATTTTTCTTAACTAAAAATTTTCATTGCTAAACACTTTCAGTACACCATTTGGAAGGTACAGAATTTTGAGAATGCCATTTGGGATACATTCTGTCAGTGAATTCTTTCAATGTGCGCTGGAGCAGATTTTTTCTGGCTATAAAAGTGCTATTATAGTAGATGATATTCTTGTATGAGGCAATGGTGAAGTCAAACATGACAGAAACCTCAGGAAAGTTCTGGAACATGCTTCAGAGGTACGAAGTGAGAGTGCCAATTTTGAGTGAGCAGCCGGAGTGAAAGCATGTATGTGTTAGTAGTCAGTCAGTTAGTTCATTTAAGTTTAATGTTCCAGTCATCGATCCTGATTTGTTTGTGTGTAATAAACTAACGCCAAAGCCTCATCATCTTATTTGAATACACAAGACAAGCAACACATAGGTCTTAACCTCTTACTGCAGGAAATCTGGACAAAGTCTGACAAAATAAGGGGACAATGGCCCAAAAATTGGGACAGATTTTAAATATTGCTCCATTACATGCAAGTGATGCCCCAGGTGCATCTGCAGTTAACTCCTTCTAATGCCTCTAGGTGTCAAATATTGCTTGTTCATATTTGCACCAATAATTTCTAAATCATGCTATGTACAAGGATTTAAAATATTTCATCTTAAAGCTTGCACAATACAAACTAAACTGCATTAATATTTGACCTCTGTCTAGTGCAGGTAAACATATATTAGCTGTTGTTTTTATGACATTATTTTACACAGATATAATTTTCACATTTTTCTGAATATCTCAACAACCAAGTAACACAGAGAGAACTCATTAGCCTCATATGAAAACTCTCAGCTGAATGAATAAAATGCTGCTGACAGCATGTGTGTAACTTGAGTGGTTGATTAGATATTATAAGCTGTTTACAAAATATTGCAAACGTAATAGTTACTGTGTTCACTGTAACTTATAAAGTTTGATTTAAGACCTAGAGCCTAAAGAATGCTACCATTATAAAAATAGTTAGGGCTGAAGAGTTTGTCATTTATACTTCTTTCATAATCTTTATGGTTCCAGAGATATGAACCTTTATTTTAAATGTCAGGGCACAATTTCATTCTGCCAAAAGGCTTAGGCTCTGCCCACTGGAAGTTAGAGTGCAAACTTCCTGAGCTCCATTGGAGTGAATGAGTTAAAACTTAAAAGTGTGCTAGAATAACAGGGTTTGTGTTAAGATGCATTTCCTGAAAGATTTGAAGTCTGACACTCAAATAAATGTAACTATTTAGTCACTTCATTCCTGAGACGATCCTAGTGATATGTCAGAAAACCACACATTTAATGAGTGACAGATCAAAAATATGAGGCAAAAATCTGGACAGTTGAGAGGTATGCCCTTAATCTAGTTTCCATTTGTGAGGGTCTACCTTGGTCCTGCTGAGCTCTTCTGCCACATAGCTTTAGTCTGACAGAATGTATAATGCCTGTAGACTGAGATTATGCTGTGAAGACATATCCCAAGCTATCACTGCTACTCTGCAAGGGGAGTAGGACTTAGACCCTCCTTGCTTGTTGATGTACCACATGACTGGTATTGTCTATAAATACTTGAAAAGGCACCAGGGACCAAAGATGATTAAGCGAGTGGAGTGCACCGATCAGTAGCCGACTCTTTTATATTTATGTGTTTGCATATAATCTTGGTGGCCCACACACCCTGCACTTTTATCCCTCCTGAAACTGCTCTTTAAGCAATGTCCAAGGTGTCTGTAATGACTGAGTGGTTTGGAACAGGGATGGAGAAGGTGAGACCTGGATTTTAGGAAATTTGTTGTCCCCACCAAATATTTTTTCTTTCTACAAACCCCAGCACAAAAATTTGAAAATACAAAGAGTGTCGGTGCTGGGACCAAAGAAACTTCAGATACCATTGTATCTTTCTCACGAGGACTCTTGCCGGGGTTATCATGATAATCATCGAAGTCATGAGACCCAAAATGCTAAGGCATTTCCTCACCATGGCCAAAGTTTGAGTGGAAAACATTAGATACAGATTTAGATATAGACGTGCAGGAAAAGCTCTTTGAACTGAACTATCTTGTTGGCATCCCCAGAACACAGTGCTGTCTGAAGGAATCAAAAAACACTTTTAAATATTCTCTTGGGATCCCGGCTTATATAAGAGGTCTCTCCCAAAGAAAGAAATTCCTGACACTTTGAAAAAAAAATGCAAAGATAAGCAACTTGTCTAAATCTGGAAAAATTGAGGATACCTGTAGCCTGCAAAGAGCTATAACTGGAGCTGGACACTTTGTGAACATTCTTGGTGAAGTGGATCATCCTAAGGGCAGAGAATTTATAATATGATCCACACACACAGAACTTTAAGAAATATCTGATGCCTATATGAATAGGGGTATAATAATAAGTATGTTTTAAGTCTTGTGTTACAACACGATAAACAAAATATAGAGTAAAATCCCAGTCCACGTAGTAAAACTCAAGAAGAAGCAGAAGAAAACTGGATAATGCTGATAAAAACAACTGTTTATTGCAAGACAAAGCTTTCAGGTTGAAAACCCTTCATCAGTGTATAGGAGAAAAAAAAAAACAGTTCACTTAAGTACTAATCACACACAGCCCAAATGTTAATTAATTAACAATCAATTAAAACCTTAAAGTAAAACAACTATTGCAAGCACATCTGTTTGTGCTTTAATCTAGATTTCAATGACACAGTCTGGTTAATACTTGGTAAAATGTCAGCATTCATTCTTAAAATCCACTCATATTCCTTCATTTCTAATTTACTATTAGTGTCACCTTTTCTTATACTTACAATCACCTTGTCTATCACCATAAAAGTAAATATATGACCATTGTCAAACTCATTTGTTATGTTTGGCTAATGAATTAGTAGTAACTTTTCTTTGTGTATCTGACCTCTGCTCAGTGATCCTATCTCTAAGGCGTCTAATAGACTTGCCTATATAGAAATCTGTGCATAATTTACAAGTGGCAAGATAGACTATATGCGTGCATTTATATGTGGCAAAACAATTAAACTTAGTTTCCTTTCCACTTACTGGATGGACAAAAATACTGTTCTTATTTATGATGTCACAACAACCACAATTATACAGTTTGAGTCATATTAACATTCAGTCTTTCTTTAATACACATATCCTTGTAGCATAGCTTTTGTTTCAAGATAGCTGAATTCCTGTATGAAAAACTATGTGTTTGACATAATGGAGTGCAACTCTGGTAAGGATGTTAAAATACACCAATCATTGCAAAACATTTTTCTTATATCAGATGTCTTTCTATTAAAAGTTGTAACATAATGTATTTTGTCGTCACTTCTATCAGATATTTGTATATCACTTGTTTGTTCTGTGTTTCCTATATAGAAATATGGTCTAGCTTTAGATGTTCTTAACTATAGTATGTCATTAATCTCCCTATCTAGTAACGCTGCATCATAACCTCTTTCCACAAAATCATTTTTAACTGACTGGCTTGTTGTAAATATGAAGATGTAGATGTATTTAATCTGCTTATTTTCAAAAATTGTCCCCTAGTAATGCCTCTAAATACATGCAGAGCATGGATACTAGTATGATGCAGAAATGTATTTCTATGTACAGGATTTTTAAAGACGGTGGTCTCTATGTTAATACCATTATATTTAATGGTAACATCAAGAAAATTAATATTCGAAGTAGAATAAGTCACTGTGAACTTCAAGAAATGAGTGCTAATATTTAAATATTCAAAAAAAAAAAAAGAATCTTATTCACTCTTAGTACCATGTTATATCTCTGGGTTTTCATTTTTTTTCTTCTTTGGCTTTTTGGCACTCGATGTTGGGAACCAAGGAAAAGATCTTATCTAAATATAAAATATTTCTCAGAAATTCACATGATAGTTTTATTTTAACAAAATAGTCATTATTTGTTGATTGTAAAATGTTTTAATGAATTATTAAGATAATACAGAGCAGAGGGCAACAAGTCAGGCAAGGAAAAGAGGTCCTTTGGAAAGGAAGAGATTTGGCTTATTTTCTGATGAAATAATCTTTGACTCAAAGCAGAGTAAATGAGGAGATATCTTGAATATTAAGAAGGAAGCCAGGCCACATTTTTGTTCTGTGTTTTAATACAGCTTCATTATCTCTTAAGTAGTGGTTTGACTGGTAATCAATAAATTATTAGGATGCATTGTTTGAAATAAAAAAATACATATACTTTTACACATATTTCAGGTAAATGTTTCATCTTATACAGTTTACAAAGTCAGTGACCATCTTTTGATTGTTGTTTGTTGGAAGGCCATTCATTTGAAACATTGTTTCCATTTAAATGTTATATTCATCTTTCTGTCATTTGACTAACTTTTGTCATTTGCATAGGAGTCTTTTTAATCTGTGGTGAATTCATACAAATGGTAACATCTTCTCTCTGCTGTATAGCATTTACTGTCTGACATGCCTTTATTATGACTGTATCTTTGTTTGCTGAACTAGTAAAGCATGCCTTAGTTGTTTGAACCTTTTATTTTTAGATTTATTTTTTTCAATCAGCTCCATCTTTTGGCTAAAAAGTGTTGCTTTCTAATCAAAAAACTGTGATGAGAGAGACTTTAAGAAATCAGCCTAATTGATTTGTCAGCTTTTAATTACTTTTTATGTCTGCTTCAGTTATGGGCTTATTTTATCTACTACTTATGTGTTTAAAACTCAATACTGACTACAGGTAGAGGTTTTACCATCATCAAGCTAGAAGTTATTACATAGCAACAATGTCTTATACACATGGTTTTCTCAAACAAATTGCAGTTGGTTTTATAATATGCCTTGTAGGTCAACATTTGACTGTCTTAAATTACTGACAAAATATTGCCTACATTTCTCAGTACCTGATGAATTTTAGGCATTTATGCTAAGTGGCATGACTATATTCTGTAGCCATGCAGGTATTGAGTTTTCTCAGTTCTTAATGAATTTGTCAGGTAGTATGGGAGTTTTATATCTCAGGAATCATCTGGTCGCTATCTACACAAGAAAGGTTTCAGTGAAGGATGAACACAGGATAGCAGCAGATTTCTTCAGCTCCACCAATTTCATTACACTGACAGGAATTAATTACTTAAAAAATTAATTTTTGAAGTAATTTTCTTTCTAAATATGTTTGTTTTATATAGTTCTTGAACTATATCTAAAAAAGAAAGGAAATCTTAACAATATTCCTGTCAGAAATTACTGTGGAAATTTTCCTGTCAGTTTATCAGTCTGAAATGAGTTCCAGTAAGACAAATTCTCAAGACTCCAGCATCAAGAAAGAACTTCAGTCTCTAATAATTATAATCCAGCAAAACTTTAGACTTACCAGAAGCATTCTCTTTTGGTATCGAAAGAGCACATAGATCTATAGCTAATACTAACTCTAACAAAAAATATCCTAGATCAGTTATAGTTAGATTTCTATCATCTTTTGATAAAGAGATGGTTCTTAAATCTGCTTGGGCTAAAGCTCCTGTTAAGATTAATGAGACAACTGTGCGTTTTGACAATGACTATTCTTCCATGGTAATAGCTAAAAGAAAAGTTTTTCTGCCACTAATAAGGGAGCTTAAAAAAGCACAGTTTAAACATACCTTCTGTTTCCTGCCAAGCTTAAAATCTTCCTTCCTGATGGTCCTAAGGTTTTGATGATTTAGACTCTGCTTTACTGTTTGTCAAAGAAAAAGGATTTTGGATAAAATAGAAGAAATGGAATGGGCTAGTTCTTCATTAAAGAGATTGGCAACTGAAGCTTCGTGGAAGACTTCAGAGAAGAAGAAGAGACTAAAAACAAATGATTTGTTATATGTTTTTTCTCTCTCATCATTTTAGTTCATTATTAATCTTTCTGAATATAGTTCCTGCATTTCCAGAAAGCCACAAATATTTTGGAAAAGATTTAATCAAAGTTATTCTCTATGTGCAAAGAAATGTTTTGTTTCATAACCAGTCAAAATACCTGAAGATTTAATGGCAAGCTGTGATTCAATTTGTTTCTCTTTCTGAAAAGAAGTAAGGTTAGTAATTTGATACATTTTTTATCTTTACCTTTTTTTCCTTCTCCTTTTATTTTTTTCTTTGTTTAAACAATGACATTCTATTTAGATTATGTGGTGGGTAAAGGGTGGGGGGGGCAGGGAGAGAACAGTAATGAAAATATCATTAATAGAATAATAACATATTTATTCCTTGTAAAAGTTTTTATAAGTTCTTCAAATGCTATTTCTAATTATACTTTCTTGATTATACTGCTTATGCTTGTTTGTAAATAATCTGTTACGCTTTAACTAATAATAATCAGAACTAAATAAGAGTAAATAATATGTTTTATTTTTAACTCTATTAATATAAACAGTAAGTAACATTCCAGTGTATATACTTCTTACAGCTTTCTCTTACATTTTTTTATTTCTGCCTCACTCCCTTTTATTTTCTACTCTCTTTTTCTTTTCTTTATTAATATATAGAAATGCTTTTGATTGTGTGGGCACAGTGAATAATAGGATTTGTATGAAAATTGAGTTGGGAGAAGAATGTTGAGTTTTATTGCTTGTTGGTAATTTTGGGCTTAATTTGACTTACATAGAGGCTGTAATGATTTGTGGAATACATTGTGAAGGTTTTGTCATGTTTAGATGCATTTACACTGCTAAATGAATGTTTGTCACTAGTTTTTAATAAGTTTCCCGCCAAAATGTTAAGAGAGACAATCTGAGATGTGGGCTGTCTCATGCACAGTGTACATGAACTACTTCAAAAACTTCAACTCACAGAATTCTCACAGAGAAACTGAAAGCAGTTAGTATAACCTTTGACATAGTTATCACACTGACACACCACAGATTCAGGAAAAATACTTTATTCATAAAATATGCCAGTTATAATGAGTCTAAATAATGTAGTTTCTTGTAGTAAGTAAATGTCTTATTTTAGAAGGCATAGAAAATGAAACATTTATTTAAATGTTTTTGAAAATCTACTTAACAGCAGTATAATAATCTGTGTTAAAAATTTGTGTTTCAAACATATACTTTACTATAACTCATTTAATTCATCTGATTGACAAGCATAAATAATCTTATAACTCTATTCTGGAAGAAATGTCATGTGATATATTTTAAAGCAGTAGGTTAGCATGATTGTAAAATCTGGTTACTAAAATGTGTTTGCTGTGCATTATTTTGTATAAAGCAGACAGATTTATTCTAGGGACAGCAAGTAGGATAGTGCTCAACAAAGACACAACTAAGTGAGATCAGATATATATATGTGTGTGTGTGTGTGTGTGTGTGTGTGTGTGTGTGTGTGTGTGTGTGTGTGTGTGTATGTATGTGTATGTGTGTGTGTGAGTGTGATGGCTTTTTTTTTTTATATATAATAATGCAAGTGTTTCTGAGAATCTGCATAACTATCCAATATGATTTATAATAATTTCTATGAATACAATATTTTACTCTATTGACAAAATGAATGTTTGCCACAAGTTTTAATAAGTTTCCTGCCAAAATGTTAAGGGAGACAATCTGGGATGTGGGCTGTCTCATGCACAGTGTCCATGAACTACTTCAAAAGCTTCAACTCACAGAATTCTCACAGAGAAACTGAAAGCAGTTAGTATAACCTCTGACCTAGTTATCATACTGACACACCACAGATTCAGGAAAAATACTCTATTCATAAAATATGTCAGTTATAATGAGTTTAAATGATGTAGTTTCTTGTAGTAAGTAAATGTCTTATTTTAGAAGGCATAGAAAATGAAACATTTATTTAAATGTTTTTGAAAATCTACTTAACAGCAGCATAATAATCTGTGTTAAAAACTTCTGTTCCAAACATATACTTTATTATAATTCCTTTAATTCATCTGATTTACAAACATAAACAATTTTATAATTCTATTCTGGAAGAAATGTCATGTGATATATTTTAAAGCAGTAGGTTAGCATGATTGTAAAATCTGGTTACTAAAATGTGTTTGCTGTGCATTATTTTCTATAAAGCAGACAGATTTATTCTAGGGACAGCAAGTAGGATAGTGCTCAACAAGGACATAACTCAGTGAGATCAGATATATATATATATATATATATATATATATATATATATATATATATATATATATATGTGTGTGTGTGTGTGTGTGTGTGTGTGTGCGTATGTGTATGTGTGTGTGTATGTATGTGTGTGTGTGTCTGTGTGTATGTGTGCAATGGCTTTATTTTTTTTAATAATGCAAGTGTTTCTGAGAATTTGCATAACTATGCAATATGATTTATAATAATTTTTATGAATACAATATTTTACTCTATTGACAATAATGAGTTTAAGTAAATGCTCATATACAAACAATTCAAGATTTTTTTTTTGGAAGCTGTTAATAGTATTCACATGACAGAAAATAGATGCATCTTAATATATGTAATGTCTGAATCATATTAGCCAAAGTTTTTGATTTAAATGAATGTTAGAACCTAATTTTCTCTCCTCTTGATTTCTAACATCAAGATTATTTGAATGCTATTTGAATACAAGTGTTATATATTACATAGATCTATATAGTAGTATTAACAGTTTTAAAAAAAAAAAAAAGTTTATTTTAGTTTATATGATGCTGTTTTACCAAATGTGTAGTTTTGTCTTGATAGATAATTGAATTGAAAACTGTTAACCTCAGTTAAATATAACTAGTATTAAATTGATAAGGTGGTAGCTGAGGTACTGCTGCTTAGGGTAGGGGGTTAACTTGAGTAGTAAATACTACCCTAAGTTGGAGTTTTCAACTCCAGTCTGGATGCAAGGTTTAATCCTTACATTATTTTCACTTGTTCATTGTTATATGTATATAGTTTTGACATCCACAATATATTTTGTACACTCATTGCCACTACAAACAAAATTGAATCCTATACAAAATCCCATAAGAGATTTAATAAATACAGCTATATTTAAAGGTACACCTAAAAGAGGAGATGTAACATTATTTATCTTGTTATTTGTTATTTCGATCATAAGATTCTTGAGTTTTAAAAATGCAAAATGACATCTTTAAAAGGAATTTCTTTAAACATTAATGGATTGAATAATCCGTGTAAAAGGGCAAGCCTAATAAGATACATTAATTTACACAAGGCCAATCTAGTCTTCCTGCAAGAAACCCATCTCTTGAAAAAAGATATTGATAAACTAGCCACTAATAAGTATACAGTATTGGTTAGTTCAGAGCACACTCAGAAAAAAGAGGAGTGGCTATTTTATGGAATAAAAGTATGCCCATTCCTAAAACCATTAAGTCTTATCAGGATGACAAAGGAATGTTTTGTATGGTTACAATACAAATTAATGGGAAGACTTACACTTTAATTAATGTATATTGGATACCTGGAATTGGTATTAATACAGTGAAACATCATATTGATAAGATCATATCATTCTCTATAGGGATATTATTTTAGCTGGTGATTTTAATTGTATACTACATGAAAGTGATACTACCACTATAAGGAAAAGAAGAATTACATCTAATGCAAAACATTTAAATGATTTTGCTAATTCTTATCATTTGAATGATATTAATAATCAGATAGATTCAAAATCATTACCATACACCTTTTTTCTAACAGATACAAAACTTATTCAAAAATAGATAGGGTCTTTATTTCTAACCAGATGGTAACATATTTAATTAATTCCAAAATCATTTCATGTCCTATATCTGATCATAACTCAATTGTTTTTGAATTCATGATAAAACATACTCATAATGTTCAGATCAAAAGGATACCAGCATACTTAACTCAGCTAAAAGACTATAAAGAATATATACTTTCAGAAGTACAACATTTTCTAGACATAAATAATATTCCTGAAGTCTACATTGTCTATGTTTGGGATGCCTTAAAATCATATCTATATGGACAAAGTATCAGATGGTATAATAATAAAAGGAAATCTTGGGATAAGGAATTGTTAGATATTCAAAGTAAATTAGACTCATAAACATAATAATAAAGAAAATATTATGGACAAGAAAGTTATTGAAGAAATAAACAAACTAAATGAGAAATACAAAGAAATTTTAACTCATAAAGTTAAAATAACTTTAGAGAAATACAAGTTTTTGTCTTATTCAATAAGCCCCAAATACTTACATAGACTTAAAAATAAAACAAAAAGATTGATAAACAAAACCATATCAAAGAAATATTTTCTCTAAGGAAAAGAAGAATGTTTCTAGTATACCAGAAATACTGGATGAATTTAGAAATCACTTTCACAAGATTAACCATAACAACATTAACATGGAACCTAAAGATAAAATAAAGGAGTTTATAACCACAAACATGAATAAAAAGCTTAATAAACAACAGATTAAACTATTGGACAAGAGTATTTCATATACAGAAGTTATTACACAAATAAATAAGCTTAAATCAAACAAAGCACCAGGTAATGATGGTATTATACCAGAGATATATAAAATCCTTTCTAAAACTACATATTTATTAATACATAAGGTTTTATTTTGGCCCAAACTGAGTTAATAACCCCCATCTTGGCAATATACATTTATTTCACCAATTTTAAAACCTAATAAAGATCCAACTAGATGTTCTTCATATCGACCCATCTCATTACTTAATGTTGATTATAAAATGTTTATGAGTATTTTGCTGATAGATTGAAGACAATCATCCCGGCATTATAGATATAGATCAGACGGGCTTCATTGTAAATAGAAATACTTTTGATAATATAAGAAGAACTTTAACATTAATTGATTTTGCAAATAGGAAAAAGAAAGATTTAACACTTATTAGTCTTGATATAGGTTCAGCATTTGATTCAGTAAGTTGGGACTATCTGTTTACCTTACTGAAATGCACAAACTTCTCTGATGCATTTGTAAATTTAATTGAGCATTTATACAAAGGAACGCTGGCTTATATTAAGGTAGGAACATATGTTTCACAAAAAATACCCATTCTTAAAGGTACAAAGCAAGGATGTCCACTTTCTCCACTATTATTCACTTTAGTAATGGAGCCTTGGGCTAATTTGATTAGAAACAGTACTGACATAGAGGGTTTTGAAATAGACGAAAATACAATATCAAAAATTCAACTTTTTGCAGATGATGTTCTAATTACATCAGCAGGATCTAATTCTTCTATGCAGTCTTTATTTGATAAAATGATGAATTTTAAAAGTATTTCTGGTTTAATATTCAATGAAGAAAAAACTAAAATACTACCTATATATACACGAAAAAATATTCTCATTAGTGATTTTACTAAATATGTACCCAATTCAGGTCAGATAACTTATTTAGGTATAATACTATCTAAAGATATTAAATCTATTATAAATAATAACTATAATACCTGTTTTCTTAATATACAAAATCTTTTTAATACCTGGAATAATATGTTTTTTACTATGGAGGAGAGACTTACAATTATTAAAATGATAATATTCCCCAAGATTTTATACTTAATACAATCAATAATACTTTCACCTACAAAAATAATTATCAAGAAACTGAATACACTAATGTTACATTTCTTATGGGCACCTAATAGACCTAGGATTGCATTAAAGAAACATACTAATAGCTGGTCTCAAGGGAGTATTTCTTTTCCAGACTTTAATTTATATATTATCTCTTCTATTATAAAAGTTATTACTTTATTAATAGATCAGTCATATATTGCAAAATGGAAAGATTATTGGGAGCTAATTAATATGCACTTCATGAAAATCTCCTTAACACATAAAAATATGATTGTAAATAACTCCATGTTGTGGTTGCTAAAGGAATTTTGTACTTCACCTATTACACCTAAACATATGGTTTGTTACCCATTAAATATTATTATTAGTTATCGTAACTTTATATTCATGCACCCTAAGTATAGGGAATGGAATTTTATTGTATTCCTATAATGTATACTCAGGGTATGCTTATGTCATCTACTTCTGAAGGAGCTCATTTAGCTATAGATAATGATCTAAAGTACTGGTATCAGCTGATATCTGATAATAAAGTTAAAAATCTAGATTTCTTAAAACAAGAATTTGATCTAAGAGAAACTTGCTGGTTAGAGGTTCAGATCTTTAGACAACATCTCATTGATAGAATAGATCTAATGTTTATAACAGTTAAAGAATCTATTCCAAAACTGATTGATTACTTGATATTAAATTTACAGCATAAAGTTTCTGATAAAGGTAAACTTTCATATATACATAAAATTATCAGACAAGAAACTTTTACAGTGTAGATTCATACTGGAATTATTTCACCTCTATTAATGGGGACCCACCAACTCAACAAGATAAACAATATATATTGGAATCTGCTTATAGAACTACATCTTCCATTGTCTGGAGACTTTATACATGGACATTTTACATAGATCTTTTTATACACCTTTGATGATGAATAAAATAAATAATAAAGATAATCTATGTAAGAGATGTAATGTAGAAATTAATGCTGACTGGGCTCATATGTTTTATGACTGTATGAAGTTGAAAGAATACTGGAAGTCAATTAATGAATTTTGCAGGCTCTTTTACAGATAATTTCATTATTTCTAAGTCTCTTATATTATTCAACACACCTGTACCTCAATGTGTTAAAAAGATTAAGCTTCCCTTGTTATGGTCTATCCTAGCAGTGGCCAGGAAAATAATAACTAGAAATTGGATTTCAGATACACCTCCTTCGTTCAATGAATTTAAAAATGTTATGAATATAATGTGCCATATGGAAATAAGCACAATTAGAATGAGAACAACTAGAAAAACATCATATTATATTGTATGGGATAATTTACAAAATTTGTTAAAAAAATTCTAATTTCAATAGTACGGTATTTTAGTTTAATTAATTGATCTGATTGTAGTGGATGTCTTTGTAAATACTTTAGTTGTTTTGTTGAATATTATAATAATACCTATTTTTAATTACTTGTATAAAATTGTTATGATATTTCTCTTATATGTTAAAACAATAAACCTGTTTTGAAAAAAAAAAGAAAGGTTTCAGTAACTGACCCTATGACACCATTCAAATACTGAAAGCTATGAGGTCAAGATAGGTTGGGGGTAGAAGGACTGTACTGAATATTAATATTGGAGTCAGGAATTCAAGAATCTACCATAGGTTAAGTTGCAACTGTGAGCAGGAGTTTATAGGCCTGGATGAAGAATGCCTTGAGCCATCCATGACATTTAGAAATAACGTTTCTTTCTATCATCCTTTTCTAATATTGTGTTGTATATTATTTAGTCAGGTTCAGACTTGTAGCATTTTGTTTACCAGCTGTTCTTTTGCAAAGAAGTAGCTGGAATACTATTGTAGACCTATTTCTGCTGCATCCATTTAACAAGGTCACTGTGCAATTCACAGTTCTAGGCAAGGCAGTACTGCAAATGATGTGAATATTTGCTTTTTAGTGATGAATGAGATGCCCTAAATAAATACTGGTTGTAGCAAATATTACTTAGCACATTATAGCAGTAGGGCGGTAAAGTGGAGACTGCTCATGCGTTACCATTCATTTTGCTACAGTGAGGTTACTGGCATGTGTTTTAACACAGCTTCTGCAGGTTTTCTGAAACAATTCTCTGATGTTTTTGTTAAACAGATGCTTTGTCAGCCAAGATGTTTTATAACTGTTAATGCTAATGAATAGGTTTACCATAAAAATAATGAACTTGACATTCCAGTACCTCATATTTTACAAACGTTTGGCTGTGGTCATGTGGCTGCTTCGCCACTCATTTTCAAGACACTGAATGGAGATGGTCTTCTAGCTTGGAAGTGAAATGAGATATTTGGTTTTGGAACCAGTCTGCCAGTCTGCCCATCATATAGTCCACTATTATCCTGGGCTCCTGCTGACATGGGCATCTGACATGAATTGACTTACAACAGAGGCTGGCATAACATCTCCAATGGTTCACATACTGCCTTGATAGAGGGAGTTACATAATATCTCTGGTGAATCATGCAGTATCTTAACAGACTAGTTATTTGAGAGAATCCATCATAATTACCCTGAACACTGCTTTTCTACCATCAATACAGCATTAATGAATGTTTTGCAACAAGAGACCACACAGTGGCTTCAACAGACTGCAATTCTCTAGTGAACCAATGGATGATTCTGATCTTTGCTGGATGTAGCAGCTGACACTCTGATTCTGTACAGACTGAGGCTGAACTATATGTTGGAAGGCAGAATTGGTTTTGGGGCCAGTTATTTGCATACTAAAAAGAGCTCACACTCACCACAAAAAAAAAAACAATAATTTTGCCTAGTACAGAATATATCACACTGAATTTTTCAGTATTTCTTTTTTGAGTGCTGGGTATGGAGTACAGCCTTGCCTGTCCTCACACCTTTAGTGCTTCTTTACCCAGTGTGTGCGCGCGCGTGTGTGTGTGTGTGTGTGTGTGTGTGTGTGTGTGTGTGTGTGTGTGTGTGTGTTTAAGTAATAGGTTGGCAAAATCAGGCAGACCTTCCACCACAGCATGTTTGTGTAGCACATCAATGTTCTTCATGTAAATAATCCCAACTTTTTCTGTACTGTTTTCTTATGTCACTTACAGAAAGGCCATATAATTCAGATTGTATGAATAAGCAACACAATTCAAACATATAAATAGCTTGTAAAGTTCCTCCTTGCATATCTGAGTTCTTCCTGAGAGAGTTTCTTCCCTTCCATACTGAAAAAAAGTTGTGATAGCCCTTATTCTCAAAAAGCCATTTTTGAACTTGCCAGTTTTCAAAATTATTATCTGGTATCTCATTTTATTACTATGATTATTGAGAAACTGTTTTTGGATAGTGTATTCCTGTATAACATCCAGTAATTTATTTCAGTTTTGTCAGTTTATTTTTTAATAATGACACAATACTGAGATTGTCTCACTCAGCTCCTCTTGGTATGACATAAGCATTCATGTTTTGTCTTGTTCCTCCTCTATCCTTGATTGACGATCGTCATGGCTGATCATGGAACCTTGAAGCATCCTTGAAGTCACTGTACTTTAGCATATATGATACTTGGAATGTTTGCTTCTTGCCTGTTGGGTATCATTTATTAAGTGGCCTCTGGAGTTAATTCCTGAAGTAGCTAACTACTGGCTTGTAGAGTTCTTCTTATGTCCATTGTTGCACGATTGATGGTCACTGAGATATTAGCTGCTATCGTTATGTTAGTAATTATCAGTTGTAACTGGCTTCTTCTCTGGCAGCATTGCAAGGTTTTAGTAGACTAAATTAGTTAGGTTATATTTTAAACTACATGAGCTATAATCAATTTAAGTGAATTCCTGCAGAGATAGAAATTAAGTTTGAGTCTGACATCATCCATCTTTTGCAGGTTGTGTCATCCCTTCCTCCCCTTACATTTTATGAGTTGTTTATTTAAAATTTGCATGTTATTTTTGCCACCAGAAAATTATTGGTTTTCTTTTGTCCTTCTTGTCCCTGCTGTGGTCTGATGATAATCAGCCCTCTCTCTGACAGTGTGGCAATTCATTACCATCATCACTAGGGTGTAAGTTAATCGGGGGGGGTTTCTCATTTAGACATCCATCATGGATGGCTCAAGTTTTTATGTGCACATTTCTCTCTATCACGCACACACTGGTTAAGTGGCAAAAACGGACATGTAATGGGCAAACCACAGAAGATATTTACTTCTTAATAGACACATTCCATCCAAGCAGCTCAGATCCTCTCCTTGAAGAATTAGCCATGCCATTTCTTGTCTCATCCATGGAAACTGCAATGGCTTTGTGTGCCCGCAAGTGTGTGCAGCCTACTCCACCCCCTGGTAGAGGCAAACAAGACATGCACATTAACACATTCCCCTCCCTGACAGGTCAAGTACCACAGACAGTAACCAAATCCTAGTCATTTGGGTCAAGGTTCTAGCTCCTTCTCTCTGTGTCAAGAAGCTTGGCTCTATCTGAACACAATTCCTGGAAGCAAGCAGACATCATCAAGGGATCTTATTCCCATCTTAAAATATTGCCAGAGCACAGCATGAAATTCCTTCTACACATATTAAAATGGTATTTCATTCTAATTTGCTTGCTGACTTTGATATAATACCCTTTTATGCTGGCTTATGCTGTGTCCAGGAGTATCTATAGAAAATGACAAATTCAAATGGTATTATTCTGGATGGTATGCCTTGCTCCATACAAAATATTCCTGGATTGTTGAATCTGGAACAGCTATCAAGCCAGCTTATAAAATGCAGGTTTTGTATGTTCATTCCCTGGACAATATGGGTACTGCCTATAAAATCTCCTGCTCCCATAATCATTGGGTCACATAGTGAGGTCATCAAAAGAGGGTGGTGTTAGTTGGTTCCAGGTTCCCAGTTGCAGATAAGACTTTGTACATGCTGTCTCTTACCTACCTGGCTGCAGTGTAATGGACTCGGCTATCTTCTTTAATATGGACATGTGTCTGAGGCTTTTTTTGAAGATCCCTCAAAATAACATCTTCATTCATATATCTTTATTTTATCTGAATGCAAACTGATGTTTTAATTCTCAAATATTTTTGTTATTTTTTTTGCATTGTGTTCAATGTCAAGGTTTAGGCAAATAAGCAAAAAAGAAAGAAAAAAGTTTGACTTTACTTTGCAGAATAGACCATTTATGCTGTATATTTAAATACAAAAATGACGATCAAATATTTGTTTTAATTAGAAGCACAGATTAAAAACATATGTTTGTCACTAGTTCTAGTAACGATGCTTGGGATGAAGAAAGAAAAGAAATAAAGGCACTAAAAAGTAAATATAAGGATGGGGTATCTAAAAAAGTCAAAATCTGATGCAGATGGTTTATTCCAGACAATACAATTAAGCATTTTACACATAGCATGTGCTTACTTATACTGCATTATCACTGTGATGAGCAGTTAAGGCTGACCATGTAACCATGTTGTTGAATGCCTTTTACCAGTGTTTATGCATATTGAGTTTGTGAACTTCCAGCAATACATATTTTGTTACTACTGTCAATGCAATAGTATACTGTGTTCCGTTTTTCAGTTTCATATATTGACACAAGCAGATTTCTGTCTCTCAGTGAAGCAAAGTCTACTTTCATATAAAATGGTTAGAATGTGATAGTTCTTTGACTGCAGACAAGCCATTTGGCTTTTTCATAGTTCACAGCTACTGAACAGATTGCTTTTTTCATATTAAATGTAAAATGGTTTCTAGCAATAGTCCTGCTTTTCATAACCAAACAGTATGGCCACAGCATATGGTCTGATCCTCACAGATGGTAGAAAGGTCTTTAGGGATGCTGTATACAAACTTTGTAAATGTTGTACAACACTTAACTATTTCAGGCCACTGATTTTTTGAACATTACCATTTTATTTATTTTTTCACAGGAGCTCTGCATAGTTTCTAATCTCAAAAGCCTAAAGAATATATCAACTGATAATAGACAGTTGTTGAACAGTGCACCGAACCATCTCAGCAGGATGGTCTATCGATAATATGTCGCTATAAAAAACGATCACTTCTAGCACCTTTAAACAACAGAGTTCTTTTTTTTAAATAAAGAGGTTGCCTGCTCCAGCCCCAAAACATGTAGCCTTTTTATCGAAGAACAAAGTATTCTGTTGTTTAAGGTGCTGTAAGTTTTTGAATCTCATAAAGTTGGGTCTGTGCACATTAACCATACTTGGCTCGTGCATGCTGTGGAATATATATCACAGGAAAAAAAACAGGTATTTCTTGAGCTTCGAAGTTGCTGGCTGAGGCTCTTTAATATCATGCCAAAAAAAAACATGCACTGTAGCTAATCTTACTTGAGACCTCAGACTTTCAAGGACATATACCTTGTTTACAAATCAATACATCGTTATTGAAAAATAAAAGATATGAAATAGATCAGTGCTTTATCAGATTGGATGACGACGAAGTATCAGACTACCATCACCACACATTTGGAAATCTTAGGACTTTTCAGGAGCTGCTGTGCTTATCAGACTCAATTCTCCACCAAATGGTATTCACTGGGACCTCAGCATCACTCTTGACCTGTGCATCCACAAAATATGGCCTTGTGTCTGATTACAATGTCAGTCATTTACTTTTGGCTCAATGAGATGTGGTACCATCTATACATACGAGCTTCCCAATATTTGAACTTGGTGCTTGCTATGGACAATCCATGACAATTACAGAAATTACAAAAGCAATTTATATGAGCTCAAACTGAGAAAGCCATTTCCACCAAATCAGACAACATCTGGTTTCTCCATCATACCTCGCACATGCACATGTACACAAACACACACACACACACACACACACACACACACACACACACACACACACACACACACACACACACACACAAAGATTTTATTCTCATTTGCTCTGTAGAACAGTATTTTAGTATTTTTGAATGGATATTTATGAATTGTAACATTTTGTGACCAGTACTATTTTATTGCACAAACCAACATGAGTGTTTTATCCCGACTTTTCCTATACTGTAATGATAATGCAGAATGCCCAGGATCTTTATAATTGTTTTCTCTTTGTCATCCAAAATCAAGTCATTAGTGATAATGCCAACACTTTAGTAGCATTAACAGTTATTCAAAGCCTCATTATGAAATTAGTTTACTTTTATCTCTATAATTAAACATCAACTTTTTTTGCAAACTTTACTAAAGAAAGTAGGTTGAAAGCAACAGTCACGGAAAGCAATATATGTAATTATTTTTGAAGCCCACATATACCTTACATAATAACATTCCAGGGGTTCAAGTCCCACCTCCATTCATCATTTAAAGCGTGTTAATACCTTTGGGGGATATATGTCCTACAGAATACACTGTAATCAAAATTTTAATTGTTTACCTACAACTGATATTTATTTTTCTATGTCCAGATATTTGTCCAGTACCTTTACAGTGGCCAAATAAAATAGCATTTATAAAAGAATCCTAATTACAGATGTACAATGTGCTGTACATCCCCTGGTACTGTATTCTAGGAATGTTTTGTTTTCCAGTAATGCATGACAAAATGATTGTCCATATTAACTGAAAAAAGTCTGTTAAACATTTTCCTACATGAGGCTGAAATTATAAAGAAATGACAATGGCGTATCTCTATAGATGGCCAGAAAAGAATCTTTATTTTATGTAATAGCATAATGTAAAATGATTCATTCCAAATTGTTCGGGAAGTCACAATTAAGGACAGAAAAGAAGTCAAGGCTGCGTTTCATATCTATAGCGCACGTTGGGTGGAACATTGCGGCTCCTGACATTTTTCTTTTCCTCATAACCAACAAGTACACGTTGCATGTTACACTCCACTATCTGGAAATATAGCACATTTGCACTGTACAGCATATAGCATTAAACAGAGAAAATGAAATTTAGTTGCATGCCAAAAAATGTGCATTAAGTGATATAGGAAACTGTGAACCCTGTTACCTTACAATAAATATTGAGAGAGTCTACTTATCGAAACCTGCTTCCATGATAACTTGCAATTGGAACTCCACCACAAGGAAGATTCTCCACCAAAAGGGCGTGTGGAATAAAGAGGTAGAATGATTATCTACTTCATTTAGCCTCACATGTAGGTTATAACTGAAGTATGGCATCTGAAACAGAAGGAGATAAAACACAACTCTACCATCCCAAACCAAACTGCTACCTTACTTCACAGGCATGTAGCCCTGGAGACTATTATGGAGCCAAACCCACATTTCTAATTGCCCCAAAGCATTATCTGGTTAAGTGATTTGTTCAAAGTCGCACATAAGGGTGATGAAGGTTGATGGAATCAAACACCGTACCACGGGAAGTGGCTGTTTAACAGCGCATGGACTTATTCCTCTGATCTAACCGCCAGATTAATAATGGTGCTGACCTACTTTTTCCTATATTCTTTGAACCTGCTTAAGAACATTTCAGTCTTCAGAGTGTATATGCTCTTGAGGAAAACAAGACTTTAGTTCTTATAAAAAGAGTTTTTGTGACACAACATTAGTAATTCTAGACCCGTTCTTGCCCCACGTCAGCTACAGAGATCCACTGAGGAAATACTGTACAAAGAAACTGTAGGTTATGTAAATGCTTGTTATCTAACATATAACTGCAACAGGCTCATGGCCTAAGAGCATAAAATATACTATTGCTTGCAAAACATTATTTCTCACTATATCAAAAAATCTGTCCTTGCTTGCAAGCTTCCATGACTATGGATGCCCCCAGTTCTGACAACTCAGTCTGATCTAATTTATTGTTTTGATCGCAGGTGGATATTGCAGGATTAAATGCATCCGGCTATTATCAAAACATATTTTTCAACATTCCCTAATGGGTTAACTTCAATTTTTTTTGACAATCTCTGTACTTAAACAGTAAGTTAGAAATTATTTACAACCAAAAACATATCTCTGTATGTATGACAGCATGCTAAAAGTTTCCATAACAGAAGTGTAAGACCCAAGTCTTTGGGACCTGTCTCAGAGATTGCTGTTATGTCATTACAATGTTTTTTTGGTGGTGTGAGTTTACTCCTAGAAGCCTGCTGTTCTTATATTCTGAATACAAGATCACTGTACCATGGAATAGTAGTACAATCCTTTCTGGTACTGCATACTCATACTTAACACACATGACAACTGACACAGCTGTAGAGGTGCTATTACAAAGATTTACAGGCCTGAGAATTTCAACACATATCTCTGGTAATGAAGCATTTGTGTAATACTCTAACTTCATATCGTGGGAAATCCAGACTGCTGACAAAAACACTTTACCAAGATCTGACAGTTGATGGATAATACAATAAAGAAAGAACAAATAAATATATCAATAAAGAAAACAAATTAAGAGTACGAGACAAGCATATAAGTCATCTTTTTTTGTAGAACATGAAGACAGTATTTCAACCATAATGACAAGGATGATAATAGTAATAATAATAATAATAATAATAATAATAGTAATAATCATAGTAATAATAATAATAATAATAATAATAATCATAATAATAATAATAATAATAATAATAATAATAATCATAATACCCATTTGTTAACCAGGATGGCCCATTGAACACACAGTCCATTTTCAAGGATGACCCGAGAGCAAGTCTGATTAAGCAACTTGCTCATAGTCACACACTGAGCAAATGAGGATTGCAGAAAACAAACCCTGTACCACAGGAACTACAAACAGATCATAACCTTAACCCTCTGTGCCAACAGACAGAAACAACACAAATATTCACTCACCAGTTATAGCAATAATAGCTGAAATTTCACAACTCCTCTATGTAATCCCCATAAATACACATCATGGCATTACTTTTTAAATTTGTAAGCATTACTTTTGCTTACCTATAGTGCCATTTAAAAAAAAACAGACCCATCTTGTATTACATCAAAAACAACGAAAAGGCACCAAGTAGCAAGCAGCAAGTAGTAAACAACGACCACAGTATCCAAAAAGTTCTTTAATAAAATCTCTGACGTCTCGGCCAAAGCCTTCAAGGAGAATAAAATTGTATACAAGCATCCACATTTTATAACAAACTAGTAACTCAATTAAACAATTAAGCAATTAATTAAGCAACACTCTCCAATTGAACTCAGCATTGAGCCCACAAGGAAAGTAACTATTTACACCATCAAAAAGCTTAACTCTTTTAACTAATTTATCAAAACATCTGTTTGAGTAGGGGATATAACAAAGATATTTTAAACAGATGTTTTGATAAATTAGTTAAAATAGTTAAGCTTTTTGATGGTGTAAATAGTTACTTTCCTAAATAATGGCTCAATATAATGGTAATAATAACTGTAAGGAAAATATGTATTTTGTAACCACTTATGGTTGTTTTACTTCTCAATTTCTTGATATAGTAAAACAATTTTGGTCTTTTTTACTTTCTTGCAAAAATGTTGAACAGTGGCTGAATGTTAATTTACAATTTTCCTATCGGAGAGGTAGAAATATAAAAAATTTTTTGGTTAAAAGTAAATTTATTTTGCCTCCACCTTCATTATATAAAGAACCATGCCAAGTTGGCACTTTCCCTTGTGGAAATTGCAAAGGTTGCAAATATATCACACCATGTTTTCCATTTATTAATGATGTTAAGTTTACTCCTGTTAAGCAGTTTTGTTGTAAGTCAGTAGGGATTATTTATGCTCTGTGTTGTCCATGTAATATGTATTACATAGGAGAAACAAAAAGGGCCTTCAAACTGAGATTGTTAGAGCATATAAGGGACATTAAGAATGGTAATATTGAAAGCCCTGTAGCTTTGCATTTTTTAGAATGTCATAACAAAAATAGTGAAGGTTTAAAAGCCACTATTTTAGAACAAGTTAAGCCAATAATGTATTGTCAGCAGGATGTTAAAACTGTGCTACTGCAAAAAGAAGCTCTGCTTATTTTAAAGTATAAAACTATGTCTCCTTGTGGGCTCAATGCTGAGTTCAATTGGAGAGTGTTGCTTAATTAATTGCTTAATTGTTTAATTGAGTTACTAGTTTGTTACAAAATGTGGATGCTTGTATACAATTTTATTCTCCTTGAAGGCTTTGGCCGAGACGTTAGAGATTTTATTAAAGAACTTTTTGGATACTGTGGTCGTTGTTTGCTACTTCCATCTTGTATTACACCAGGGCTGGTTCCATAGTGTGCCATCATGTCATGTGACTAATATCATACTGCACTAATTCTAGCACCAGTAATGCTTCCCAGACTCTATGTTCCCTACTTTGCACCCTCCTTCCTTCAGCGTGGAAATAAAACTTTGATTAAATGATTGTTTATTAAGATAAAATGTGCATTTTTCAGAATTTTCCACTAGTTGTCAACATGAGTTAGCATGTATTATTTAATATGCATGATATGATGCATTGGAGTATTTTATTATTTCCAAAGGGAGGTTTCCTTTCTAAATTAATATATTTCAAAAATTAATATTATATAATTGACTTAACCTTATAGTGGTTAAATGGAAATGTTTTATGATCACTGGTCTTTAAAATATGTAATATTTAATTATTTTTAAATCATTGATTATATTTTATTTACATTTTTATTTTATATTTGTTAACCGGGATAGTCCGACTGGATATATGTCTATTTTCAGCAGAGGCCCGGGGAGAAAAGCTCCCAGCAGTAACAAAAATATCATTACATATCACATATAACAGATAGCATAATAGAATATTTACAGAGAACACAGAGTCAACCCATACAGAAATTACATATAGAATTTTTTTTTTTTTTTACATTAAATCAATGAACTACCATTTTTAATAGTTTCATGATTTCTTTTCACCTTAACAGAAAATAATGGTTTGGTTTGGTCAAAAGATGTTAATATAAGTCAGCAAATACACAGTGAAGATTGTTACCTATAAAGGTGCATATAAAGCATTGAAACTAATGTGAATGTGAGATTTCACAGGTTCTTTGAAGTTTTTCTGGCTTATTTGTTGGTGCCTTCACTTTTCTGCTGCTGGGCTACTGAATGTGATCTAACTGATGCATCCATTTCCAGGCCTCTCCAATGCCTTTCTCTCTTCTTTCTCGCTTAGGTCCCTATAAGTAATGACACCTCATCCAATCTATCAATTCAAAACTCAATCCAAAACGATAAGTCTTAGACTGGATGCTTAGCAACAAATTTTCCTTAGCCTTCCAATTAGGTTGCCTCACCGATAGTCTTAGTGACCATCTCACTACTTAGACTTCATCTTAACTCCCCCCCAGACAAAACTTTTTCCATCAAGCACACAACAAAAAGAACTTCAATGCTCAGACTTTTATTTCACTATTACAACTCTGTAATTGGTCTCCACTCAAGGCTCTTCCTCTGGACATTGCTGTACAATACTTCAACTCCACCTTCCTAGATGTACTAAACAGGCTACCCCCTTGTAAGACTACAACAGAAAAATCTAACTATGCTCCATGGTTAACAACAGATCCAGGAGATCTTATGAAAAAAAGGCAAAGCCTGGGCAACCTGGCACTCCACCAAAACTCAAAGTGATTTGTATTTCAGCAAAAGCACAACAATAGTCCCAAGAAATTCTGTGCTGCTATAAAAAACTCCTTCACCCTGGACACTCATCAACCCCTACCCCAGTCTCCTCAAAAAATAGTGACAACATTGCAACTCAGTTCAACACTTTCATTACAAGTTCTATTCACTCACTTTGCAAGTCTAACCTTACTACACCTCCATGCATCCCAAAAACGTCCAGTAATAGCAGTGATTCCTTCTCCTTTAATGCCATTCAAACTGACACCATAAAAAACTTCTCTCCTAACTAAAACCTACCACCATGCCCAGAGACAACCTCCCTACAGAATTCCTAAAAATAGAAAAATAGCAGCCATTGCTATCCCCTATCCCATCAGTATTATGATTGACCACTCTATTTTGGAATACTATATTTCCCCAAGCTGGAAAATATTTTATATCATCCCTCTGCACAAAGTCAGCAACTCTACTGAGTTCTGTAACTACAGACCCATTGCTATCTTACCACCCATTTCCAAAATATTAGACAAATGTATCCACACACAACTTTTAAAGCACCTATTATCTAAAAAAACCCTGTCTAACACCCAGCATGGCTTCTGCCCAAATTACAACATGCAACTGCCCTTCTAAGTTTCACTAACACCATAAACACACAAATAAATAATGGTAAGCTAGTATCCTCCATTTTTCTGGATCTATCCAAAGCTTTTGATACAGTTTCCCATCTGAAACTTCTTGATTAACTTTACTCCCTAAACCTCATCTGCTCCTCTCTAACATGGTTCCATAGTTACTTTTCTAGCCAACAGCAAACTGTCAAATGGCAGAATGAACTCTCATCCCTACTACCTGTTAACATAGGGTTCTACAAAGCTCAGTCCTAGGTCCTCTCCTTTTCACTATCTTTCTGAACCACCTCCATATATCTACTCCCCTAGCCTCTGTCATTCAGTGTGCAGATGACTCTATTCTCATCTCCTCTGCTCCTTCCCTAAATCATCTTGTTACTATTACACAACAGTCCTTCCTATCTGTCGAAGCTTGGCTATCTGATTCACAGCTGATCCTGAACCCTTCCAAAACTAAGCTAAGCTCTTTTACCCCTGCAGACCATGAGACCCCATACACCTTTCCACAGCCATTCCTCAAATATCACCATAATAACAGCCGTAACTCAGACTAAATTATTAGGCATTCTAATACACAATAATTTGAATTTTGATGTCCAGCTATACCAGTCCATGAAGAAGATGCATATGAAACTTGGCTCATTACATAGAATCAAGCCTTTCCTGACTAACAACTCAAAACAAGCAACAGCCAGAACTTATCTCCTCTCCATCCTACTATATGCCTCTCCTAGCTTCACAAACATTAGTAAAACTAACCTAACCAAGCTAGAAACCTGCTATAATAAAATAGCCAAATTCGACACTAACACCCCACACAAGTCTCAGCACTGCTCTATATTACATAAGCTAAGCTGGTTTGAACTACTCCATTATTTACCTTACACACAACTCATCCTCACACACAGACTGGTACATAAACCTGAAAAATCCTGCTCTTCAAACAATGCTTTTACCTAACACTAGCACTTGTACACATCAGTCCTCTAACAAATCCTTATTACATGTCTCCTAACCCAGTAACAAAGCTGGGGACTCTTGTTTCTCCAACTACATCTCCAAAATATGGAATTCTACTCCTCAGAGCATAATGACTACTACCAACCTGATCCACTTCAAAAACCAACTAAGAGTCTTCCTCAGCAACAACTGGCTCTGCTCATGTACTGGGCCTGGTTAAACCTCTTCATACCTGAATTAGAATTCCATCTCTGCTACATCCAACTCACTTGCTTATCAATTTCCTCTGTCTCCTCTTCTGCAACAAAACTTCTTCAAACTTCTTCTCTTGTACTTACCTTACATCTCACCCCTGCCTAACCTCTCTCGTATCCTTCTTCCATCTTTCCCTGCCCTACTCTCTACTTCAGTTCTCCCCACACCTTCTGCCTTCTATCCCCCTCCATTCAACTCTACTTTCCATTCTTATTTCCACTTTTCACTACTTACTATAATTATATTCTGTTTCACTTTATCCATACTGTACATGACCTTCACATTGCTTATTTACTGTAGGCTATTTATTTGCCCTAATCAAGGTTTACTTTATTTTCTAATCATTGTAATCTAACTTAATCAGTGCATCCAACTTTTACTTTAAGCATTTGCTCCATGCTACCCAATGTACTTTATGAAGTACATAACTCTTACAATGTATATAACTTGTGTTTTTTCTCTACACATTGTATTCTTGTCTCCAGAGCATTTCTCCATGGGCCTCTTCTGGGGATTTTCATCCAGTTGTACTATCCCAGGAAACAAATGTTAAATAAATAAATTGATGGATTTTATTTTAAAATAAAATCCATTAATTGTCCATGTTGAATCACTCATCTCAGACTCTCTCTTCTTCTCCTCTTCTTCACCCTATTTCTCCCCTCATCCTGATCTTTCATCACTTCCCCAATAATGCAATGGTACAGTACCACTCTCCCATTCTAAAACATCCCTTGATATCAGTGTTATTTTATATCATTTACTCTGCAGAACTCCCTAGCCTCCATCTCCAAAACATGCCTAATCCCTACCATTGTCCTCCATCTCCAAAAGAAACCGGATCCCTACCATTGTCCTCCATCTCCAAAAGACACAGGATCCCTACCATTGTCCTCCATCTCCAAAAGATACCTAATCCCATTGTCCTCCATCTCCAAAAGACACTGGATCCCTAGTATTGTCCTCCTCTCCAAAAGACACCTAATCCCTACCATTGTCCTCCATCTCCAGAAGACACTGGATCCCTACCATTGTCCTCCATCTCCAAAAGACATTGGATGCCTACCATTGTCCTCCATCTCCAAAAGAAACCAGATCCCTACCATTGTCCTCCATCTCCAAAAGACACCGGATTCCTACCATTGTCCTCCATCTCCAAAAGACACCGGATCCCTACCATTGTCCTCCATCTGCAAAAGACACCTAATACCTACCATTGTCCTCCATCTCCAAAAGACACCTGATCCCTACCATTGTCCTCCATTTCCAAAAGACACTGGATCCCTACCATTGTCCTCCATCTCCAAAAGACACATGATCCCTACCATTGTTCTCCATCTCCAAAAGACACTGGATCCCTACCATTGCCCTCCATCTCCAAAAGATGTCAAATCCCTATCACCATCCAATATTTCAGCATTTGCTGGTTGGCTACCAAGTCTCTAAATGTCAGAGCCAGAGGTATGTCATCCGATCTATAACAAATATCTGTATCCATGCCCTGACCTCATGATGCAGAGGGATAAAGCACTGACCACAGCCCAGATTACCTATGTTTGAACAGCATGAGAATCTGGGGGATCAGGAGTGAAAGAGGTGGATTCTCCTCAGAGATAAGGTAGTAGGCTGCTAGGCTCATGATGTTGTCAATGCCTAGTTATGGCTATGGCCTGATGGTCTTCAGCTTTCCACAAGAAGCTCTGCTCCACCGCACAATGGAAAAGGGAGACATGAGTGGGTGTATGCATGACTTTTCTTCCCAACAAGGCAGCAACTGAGTCTGCAAGCCATCTGTGTTAGTAAGGGATAGGCCATTTCAAAGGCCTGAATGAAGAACACTCCCTGATACTTGACTGTCACAACCAGTGAGACAATAGGCTACTCAAGCACCTTGGGCAGAGATAGATATAATGCAGTGCTCTGAACAAGTCTGCAGATGCCTGGCTCGCACTCCAAATTAAATGAATTAGTTGAATAGGTTCTGGCAGAGGAACTAATGAATAGCTTCCATGGAGTAGAAGTAACTTTTTTATGTATACCCACATTTATCCATGAGATCTATGCCGTGGCTTCTCCATTCTGTGTAACTACCTCGGCATTCCTGCTTTACACACTCTTCAGATAGTAGTTGTATTAATTGTTGCTATATATCACAGTAAGCATGGTATTCTGCATTCTTTAATGGACTTGTTGACTCTCAATCTGTCATTAACAATTCTAGTTCCTCTTTCGTCTCAGATATACTGAGCACAAATCTCCAGCAAAGTACCAGTTGCATTACCTTGCATTCCACTGTGTTCATGCTGGGTTACAAGCAATGCCAAGGACAAGCTCATAATAATCTCTATTGTTCCTACCAAGCACTGCATCCTACTTGATCATTTACTTAAGATGTCACCCACTTTCCTTGCCTAGCTCATCCACATTATTTGCTATAATGCTCTACACTTCTAAATAAAATTAAATACCAAGTACTTATCCCTCCAAAAAGAAAAAAGAAAAAAAATGAAGAGAACAACCCCCCCCCCAATATCCTGATTACAGACTTCCGCGGGTTGAATATAATTTACGATGCATCCCCATACTGCACAAATACCTTGAACAACCCTTGCAATTATTTACTGACATCCTTGAGCAGGAACATGCAATTATCTGCACAGAAATTAGATGAACTAAATCCGAGTTTCCTGTTCATCTTCTTTTCACAATGGATGGCTATTTTTTTATAATTAACAAAAATAAAACAAGAGACAATATGCACCCCTGATGTATGCCTTTGCCTAAGTTAATCCTATTTGGCAACTTGCAACAATTAATGCTTGAAGACATGTGGATGGTAGAGAATCTTAACTCCACTCAATACCCTTCCTTTCTTCAAAAGCTAAATCTTATGCTTTGTATAAGCACCAAGTTAACTGCATCAGAAGTGTTTTTGGATGTCCAAATGAATAAACCAGCTTTGCTCTTCTGACATGTATTAAGCCATCCAACAAAGTCCAGAAAGAAGCACTGATGGTCAGTAGACAACTAACCTTTGACAGGCCAGCTTGGCTACTATTCACCAGCTAAGACAGAATCTCCTTAGCTCTTGCAGCTAGGTCATTCACATCACTGTGATATTGGGAACTATCATCAGGCTACGACAGGTATGTCCATGCTGTATTTGGTCAGCTGCCACAGATTTAGAAAATGTATACATTTATGAGTAAAAAAATGAACTGCTCAAATTTTAAAAAGAGAAAAAGATAAATCATTTTGAAATGTGATCACATTTGTATATAATTTGGCAGCTCAACATGAAGAAACAACAAAACAACAATAGAAGTTTGTAGTATGTGATGTCAATTTAAGATAACTATCAGAAAGGTTGGACATTAATGAAGTTATCAGTGATGCATGAAGAAATAACTTATAACTTGGAAGGCCAAGTGCAAGGAATATTTGATTTATTGGTATATGTTGTACACATATGTAAAGCAGACTTCAAGTTTTCATCAACAAGATCATCCATGAGGTAATACACCTACCAGATCATAAATCATACAGAAAGAATCCATAAAAAAGGCCCTAATGAAAATATAGCAGGTTGATCAAAATGAGCGTATGGCATTAGCATATTTCAGAACCAAGGAATGGTTGACAGCAGAAGGTGGACACACTGAAAGGGCCTCTAGAATTATTTCTGCATTCAGTTCACTGAAGACATTTCCCTGGCATTATATAAGAAAATTAAAAAAAATGGAAACACTTAAGAAGGCATTTAAGACAAACTGGATTTAAATCAGCAATCATGTACTTGGCAACCCTGGAAATGTGTAACAAGGAGGCATTATAGCAGTTTAAAGAGGAAAAAAGCATGGTATTTCTTCAAAAGCAAGGCACAAACTCAATCTTATTAAGGTAGAAGGTTTGGAACAAATGATGACAGTGAAAAATGTAATGGAAGGCTCATAAAGGAAAGAAGAAAAAAAAAAAAAAAAAAAGAGAACTACCCTACCTCCAAAAATTTAAGAAGACATGTAAAGAATAAAATGGTGCAACAAGAAAGGACGCAGGAAATTGTAGCTTTCTAATATAATGAAAGAGCTATAACTGAACAACATGTCAGTCTCAAGAAATTGCATAGGCATGGTAAGGAGCACTGATAGACCGATTGAAAGGGAAGATGTCAGAACACAGACGACAACAATGAGAAGCCAAAAGCCTTCCAACAATAATAACAACACAAACTGGATCTGGATTCAGCTGACCAGTACTGCTTTTCAGCTGCTGGCATTCAGAGGTTTTATTTATCTATTTGTTAATTTGTATTTGTTTAACAAGAAAGTTATAAACTCTTTTCCAGTGGATGCCTGGGAAGTAAAGTTCCAAAAAAAATAACAAAAAGAATGCAATATGCAGTAGAATAAATAAACTATAAAAACACAGTATACAGTTGAACAATTATTCACATGAGGGACAATGACCTAATAGACTGTTGTATAATGCTAGTTCATAAGCTAAGAAACATAATGAAATATCATTTAAATTGAAGTGAAATTAGAGTAACAATTGTAGAAGAAACAAATCAGCATGTAACATTATAAAAACTTAATGTAATGGCAATAGAGCATTTCCCATTCTTGAAACACTCAGGTGATCATATGATATTGCAGTGGCCATTAGGTAATGTGAATAAGACAGTGAAAGGAATTTAGAGGTGATTAAGTAAGAGTATAGTAGATGTCCTTCAATAGCACTGTTGCAGTATTCTTCACTGAAGGGATTTCCTGCCAAGATAGCTCACCGTCTTACCAGTATACCAAGGCCTTTAAATTTTATAGGTGTCACACATCACACATATGCTCTCCATGCTCTCCATGTAGGTCTTGGGGCATAAAGGTGATGTATGGAGGTGAATACCCAGAACTTCTTTGCTGGCAGTCTAAACTCCACTATTGTACATTGCTCTAAAAGCACATCTACTGTGCTGTTTACCAAGCCATCTTCATATAAGTGCCTCAGTGAGGTTTCTTCTCTATTTTTCTCCATATTGTTGATTATGTTCATTGTCATCCAAGAAGGGAAAACAGTGTGAGAGGCAGATTCCTCATAAAGAACATCATGACCATTGTCTTTTTTGCCTAGGTGCTTCTGGGGGGTCTATATTAGAACACCAAAGTTTCAAAACTTCGAGTGTTCTAATATCAAACCGTTTTCAGCGAATGCTGAAAATATCGAAGAAACAGAAAACCAAATTTTTCCTTGGGAAAGAATTTGGTTGTCCGTTTCTGTTGCTTCGGTATTTTCAGTGCTGTGGTGGAAAGTTACGGGTTGGGTTCAGGTAAGTGTGAGATTGTATGGACATGAAGGTTAGGGTGGGTTAGGTGAGTTAGGCTTAGGGCGCGGCTCAGGTAAGTGTGCGATTTAGTAGATGTGAGGGTTAGGGTGGTGTAGGTGAGTTAGGGTTAGGACACAGGTGAGGTGACTGTGCGATAGTGACGGACCTTAGGGTTAGGGTTTGGGTTAAGGTAAGTGGATAGTTAGTGGTGTATGTATAGTTTAGTGTAGGGTTAGGTGTAAGAGTTTAGGTGTATGTGTGTGGATTGTTGTTTGTTTGGTGTGCTTGTGTTGTGTGTATGTGTTTTGGAACAACAAATTTTTTCCCTAGGAAAAAATTCACTGTTCTGTATGTTCGATGTTTTAAATTTTCATTAACTAGGGTTCAATATTCGAACACTCGAAGTTTTGAAACTTTGGTGCTCTAATATAGATCCCTTCTAGCAATCATATGAAATTCTCTATCTGTCAAGCATTTGTCCCTAAGACCCACCATAGTCATTTATCTTCCTTTCCATATACCTCGATGGCTCAGGGTGCTATGGCAGAATCCTTACATCTAAGGGGAAAACTATCTTCCAAGAATGCCAAAAAGTCTTGGCCTGATCCAGTTGCTAATCATCCTCCACCGGACATCTCTCTAAAAGCTAGATAAAGCCCTGAAGAACATCTAGTACTTGGTTTGGATTTCTCTGCTACAACCCTGTCCAAGACTACATGGATTCTGATTCTCACACATCCTCTGAGGCTTTTCAAACATCTGCTCTGGATGTTGAGGGGGGAACCATGGTAGTTTATTTTCAAGGGGCCAAGGGGGATTCCTCAAATCTTAGTCTGGGAAGAGATTCCAACTGTGATCATTGAATCCTGCCAAGGGACTGAGCAAATGAGGGCTGTTAGGGCTGACGTCCCCCTTAAATAAAGGAAAAGCCTAAACATACTACCACTATTGCTAGAGATCCTCAACATGAATAGCAGGATTTTACTCATGGCTTGTTAAATGCCTTGCTGTTCTTGAAGCCTCATCAAGAGGTGTCAGTACCTGCTCTTCCCTGGCCTTCCACATATGTTAAGAGGACAAGGAAACTGGATTTCTCAGAATGGAGTACTTTAAATGGGATTGCTCCCAGGTCTCTGACATGTAAAAGAGATACTATGAGCTTCTATATATGGAGTCCCCTAAGCCATCTGCAGTTTCTAACGTGTTGGCAGCACTTTTGGATACCTTCTCTGCTGCCTCCATAACTCCTGACTCTCAGCCCCTCACACCTAAAAAATCTAGCAGGTTCTCCAGGGTGCTTGACAACTGCAACTTTTTGTTTACATTTCTTTCTGCAGACCACTATTTGGTTTTAGTCTCAACCAATAAACTTTCTAAACATTTGCCTTCTTCTAAGGTAATTCCTTGTGATAAGGATAGTAGATTTATGGAAAGGTTGGTTAAGAAAGTATATACTGCTCCCAATTTGTCATTTCAGGCTATTAGTTACCAACCTAGATGACCAGGTATGCCTTGTCTCACTTTCTCAGGTAGGTAAGGTTCTGTCTGATCTACCTGATTCCGAAGTGAAAGCTTCAGCTCTTTCCCTGCTTGGGTCGACTTCCTCCGTAGCTTGTCACCCCACAAAATGCAGTTATGATGCTGCTGATGCCTCTTCAAGGGCTGTTGTTTTTGATACTGTGATGAGGTGTCATTTTTGGTTTTGTCTTCAGGCCTTGTCTAATGATATTAAAGCCAAACATTTGGATGCTCCTTTGAATAATAAATCTGGGACAGCTGCTGCTGACCCTTTTAAGTCCCTCCAGGATAAGGGTAAGGCCAATCAGGAACTCAAGCATATTTTGTCTACCCTATACTCAAATTTTGGAGGTATTTTTTTCTAAGGGAGACTTGTCAACCTCCCAAAGATAAGAAGGTGTCCAGGCATATTCCTCCAGCTAAGTCCACTCAGACTCCTACTTCTCAAAAGCCTTCCATTCAGGACAAGCAAATTTCTATTTGACATTTTGCCTCCTCTTACCCTTGGCCAGTTCCCCTTCTATCTCCACCTTTCTAATTCTCTCCAAAATTGGCAACAGATCATCTAAGTCACTGGGGTGCTGTCTATCATCTGACAGGGGTATTTCATGATTTGGAAATCTCTTCCACCCTTTTCAGGCATTCTTCAGCCTCCTCCAGACCAACTCTTTCTTTTCTCAGTGGTTTTGCAGTCCCTATGATACTATGAGCTTCTATATATGGAGTCCCCTAAGCCATCTGCAGTTCCTAACGTGTTGGCAGCACTTTTGGATACCTTCTCTGCTGCCTCCATAACTCCTGACTCTCAGCCCCTCACACCTAAAAAATCTAGCAGGTTCTCCAGGGTGCTTGACAACTGCAACATTTTGTTTACATTTCTTTCTGCAGACCACTATTTGGTTTTAGTCTCAACCAATAAACTTTCTAAACATTTGCCTTCTTCTAAGGTAATTCCTTGTGATAAGGATAGTAGATTTATGGAAAGGTTGGTTAAGAAAGTATATACTGCTCCCAATTTGTCATTTCAGGCTATTAGTTACCAACCTAGATGACCAGGTATGCCTTGTCTCACTTTCTCATGTAGGTAAGGTTCTGTCTGATCTACCTGATTCCGAAGTGAAAGCTTCAGCTCTTTCCCTGCTTGGGTCGACTTCCTCCGTAGCTTGTCACCCCACAAAATGCAGTTATGATGCTGCTGATGCCTCTTCAAGGGCTGTTGTTTTTGATACTGTGATGAGGTGTCATTTTTGGTTTTGTCTTCAGGCCTTGTCTAATGATATTAAAGCCAAACATTTGGATGCTCCTTTGAATAATAAATCTGGGACAGCTGCTGCTGACCCTTTTAAGTCCCTCCAGGATAAGGGTAAGGCCAATCAGGAACTCAAGCATATTTTGTCTACCCTATACTCAAATTTTGGAGGAATTTTTTTCTAAGGGAGACTTGTCAACCTCCCAAAGATAAGAAGGTGTCCAGGCATATTCCTCCTGCTAAGTCCACTCAGACTCCTACTTCTCAAAAGCCTTCCATTCAGGACAAGCAAATTTCTATTTGACATTTTGCCTCCTCTTACCCTTGGCCAGTTCCCCTTCTATCTCCTCCTTTCTAATTCTCTCCAAAATTGGCAACAGATCATCTAAGTCACTGGGGTGCTGTCTATCATCTGACAGGGGTATTTCATGATTTGGAAATCTCTTCCACCCTTTTCAGGCATTCTTCAGCCTCCTCCAGACCAACTCTTTCTTTTCTCAGTGGTTTTGCAGTCCCTTTTGGATCAGGTCAATATTCAACCTGTTTCACCCACCTAAGTGGGAAGAGGTTTTTACTTCAGGATGCTTTTACTCCCTCAGGAAGAGGACACTTGGGAGACCAGTTTTGGACCACTTTGGTCCTCAACACTTTTCTCGAAGCCCATCTTTCAGCATGTTGTCTCTTTATATTTTGTTTTCTCTTTTTCTTTCCCTTAGGATTTTTACATCTATCTAGACCTCAATGACACCTTTCGCCACATCCCTATTCTCTGTCTTTTCAGGAAATTTTAATTTTTTTCTGTTTCTTCCTCTCATATTCAGTTCTCCTTTTTGTCCTTTGGCCTTTCTACTGCCTTAAGTGTATTCAGCAAACCCCTCATTCCTGTCACTGCCTTTTGCAGGCTTTGAGGGATACAAATATTTCCTTATCTATGTGACCTCCTTGTTCAGGCTCCTAGTCCTAGCAGTCTTCTTCAAGATATTCACTTTACCACTTGTCTTTCACAAAATCTGGGGTTTGTGGGTCAAGATGTGGGTCTTGCCCTGCTTTTTAGGTTGGCAAGACCGAGAAAAAGTTAAAGCAATGTATCTATGAGCACCTTTATGACATCAAAAAACGTAAGGAAACCATTGCCCTTTTTAGACACATTACATTATTTCCAGAGCATACATTTTATTTTTTGGTCTTGGAACAGGTGAGACCAGACCCTAGGGGTAGCCCTTGGTCCCTATTGTTGGATGAAAGCAAGCTGTGGTGGCAGATATTTTTAAATGGATCTGTGCCACTGGGTTTGAATGATGTTATTAGTATTAAGTGCTCTCTAAAAAGGAGAGTGTTGGACAGATAGTGATATATTCTGAACATTTTTGATTAATCTTGAATATTTGTTCTTTATAATTTTTTTTAAGAATTATTTAAGCCTTTTTACTTCAGTTTTGTTACACTTTGTGTCAGTTTCATGGTTTGTGCAGGTATTATCTTTGCAATTACTGCCTGTCACTTTAAATTGCTTTGCCTCTCCTTTCCTTTTTATTAGTTCATTGTGTTCTGTATCATGTGACTTTACTGATCTTTTTAAGCTGAGTACTTGTTCTGTTGTATATATCTGAAGAAGTCTTAATTGTAAGATGAAAGGGCTAATAATTCCTGGTAAAGTTGTACTTATTTTAATAAATCTTCTGTCATCCCGGTAGCCACTGTTGAAGTGCAGTTTGTCTGGTTTGTTTTCCTAAGTCTGGGCTTCACCATCAGTCTTAAGAAGTCAGTGCTTCTGCCCTCCCAGGATCATATTATTCTCAATTGCAGGATTCAGACCATTAAAATGTTAGCCTCTCTTACTGCTCCCAAGGTTTTGTTTCTGACAGTCTTTCTTCCAGTCTGCTTCTGGATCTCAAAGGCCATTTCCTGTTCTTATTCCTTTCATGGAAAATGTCTTCCTTCATCTGTGAAGCATATTCTACTACACTGATTGCATCTTCTGGTGCCTTTTTCAAGGGTTTGGACATTAATTCCATCCTTGAAGCTGCTTCTTGGACTCCTGTTCATACTGTTACTAAGCATTATAAACTGGATGTTGTTTCTGGGACCAGGGTAGGTCTTGGCAGGACTGTCTTGCTAGGGCTTGCAGTGGGCTTTTTTGGGCCTTTGTGCTCCTAGTCTCCTTAGCTCTTGTCCTCTCCCTTTAGTGAGGAATTGCACAACAGTGATATAAAAGGACACAGTGCAGTTATGTAAAATCTTACCATAACAGTAGATGCCCTTCTCTTCGCTGTTTCTGTATTCAGTCCCTCCCTCCTCCCCCACTCTGTTAAGGCTCTTGCCCCTGTCTTTTGTTACCCTCCTGGCTGAGGGGCTCTCACTTCCTTTCCCTTCTCTACTTTTTTCCTTCCAGGTATACATACTCTAGATTTTCCTTAGGGGTATTTTGTTCCTCCTGGGGTCTGTACGTCACCTTTATACCCTAATCCCTATGTGGGGAGCAGACGTGTTATGTGTGGTACTTATAAAATCCAAAGACTTTGTTATACTGGATGGATGTTGGGCTATACTTGGCAGGAGATCCCTTCAGTGAACAATACTGTAACAGTGAAGAAAAGGACATCAACTCTTAACTGTACTTTATCTCTAAAAGTTAAGGCCCGTTGTGAGTAAATATGGAAAAGAAAATGCAGATGAGTAGAAGTTGTCAAACTATAGAGGTGTATCCAGCAGAAGATGTGCGTTGGCAGATCCGTGCATTCTTGTTTTTTTTTTTTTATCATGACAGAACACCTTTTAAATCAACAGAAGAACACAAGGGGAAGCATAACATTCATTTCATGATTATGTAGCTGAAAATGTGATGTGGTGATTGTGTGTATAGATGCATCTATGTGTGTTGCACATGCTAATAGGGTTTAGGTATATTTGTCATACAGTAAAAGTCTTAGTTATTGCAATTTGTGCACAAAATAGATAATAGATGATTATCCTGAGTAAAAGAAGTGCAATATTAAATAATCCATAAGGCAAGAAGAGAGCAAGTCTCTAATTCGGATGTAATAGGCAGTTTCAGGTTACTCACTAAATAGGCTGGTCACTGGTGTAGAGAGGGAGCACACAGGAACTATAAGATATCATTTGGACAACAAGTGTGGGTATTCTGATGCATGTAGATCCTGAAATTATTAATGTAATAAAATAAAAGAAAAACAGTAAACTTCAGGACATTTTAAATCTGGATGATTGAAGGCAACATTATAAGCGACCAATGGTCATCTCTTTTAATGAATCCCTTATTCTTGTCCGGGGGGGGTGATTATGCTGAATATACCGTTAAGACAGCAAACAAGGACTATCATTACTATCTCACTGATGATCTATTTTATGAGAAAATTGGTTTCAAAATAAAGATACAAGAATCTAGAAAGAAATTATGCTTTTAAAATTAGACAATATAATATGGTGATAATTATATAAATGTGTACTGCAGAAATATTATACAATAATAACTGACAGAGAACATTTGTGGAGAAGTATCAATGCATATCCATTTTTTCAGAAATATTAGAACATGTAGCAATGAGACAAGAAGACAGGTGAGCGTCAGTCCAGTAATGTACTAAGTACCTAATCTTAAGCAATGTGCTGTAATCTGAGAACCTAATTACACTGAATGCATTAACTGCTTGAAATGTTAATGATTTGCACATATGCAGATGTGGATTAATAGAGTAATAAGAAAGTGGGAGATGGAAAATAAGTTGCCGATGCAATGTGTAAGTTATGGAATAGTATTTGGAACAGTGGCTCATTGGTACTATGGGAAGCTTTAATTCTGATACAAAGAAAATTAGAGTAGTTTCCTCGACGATGATTCAGAATAGATAACAGTAGTCAAGGCATTGTGCTATATTAGAAGAATAAATATTTTCTGCAGTAGCACTGGCATACGGAAATTATCATGTTTCTAAGGCTAAACCTCCTTTTCTCTTCTTTTTTTGGACACACAGTTTATGGGTGTGTGTGCGTGTGTGTGTATATATATATATATATATATATATATATATATATATATATATATATATATATATATATATATATATAAAATCTTCAAAATCGTAATATATGATTATTATTTCCTGGGAAAACATACATACATAAAAGAATGCACGACATGCTTAAATCCATAAATGGTGATGGAACCATATTAGTTAAAAGCATAGATATAGATGTAGAATGACATGCTCTATACAGAAACTGAATTCAGGCATAATAATAAACAGAATAACACACAATAATAAATCTTTACAGACAAAATGCAAAGAATGAATGTTATCTGGAAATGTGACACTCGACGGAAAAAAACAGTATAGGTGGTATCCTTCAATTTCATTTTCCTAATCTTGTACTGCTCAATTTCATATGTGACAAATTTCTTTACACAGCTAAATATATGGATTGAAATGTAACAAAATAACACTCCCAAGATCCAGCTCCATGGCATATTGTATATAGCCCTGACTATTACCAGGTGCTTTATGTGATGCAGAGTAATGGTGAGGCATAACTCTGCTAATTTCTTCCAGAAGATAGGGAAGGTAGAATGTAGGGAGCACAGCTGGTTTGTGAGCCATAGTGGTTATATCAGGGAAAAATAAGAACCCGTACTATTGTAGGTGGAAGGACACTGATGGACACATCACCACATAGATGGGAGCATTCCCCTTGTAGTGCCAATACATGACCATAAGATGATGCAAGCCTAAGACATCAGTGAGAAATATGAAATAAATAAAAATTCATCCTGCAAGCTGCAGTATGATAGCTCCTCACCTGGCCCAGTTCTTTTGCTGCATGTTGGTTTGGACCACTTTGAACCTGTAGTAATTTAATAAACCCCATATGTACATGGTATTCCAGAAAGGACACCCTGTCCGGAGGGGCACAGTATGTCATGGTCTGGGCATCTGAGAGGACAGGATAACACACAATCAAGGTACAGGAGAGACAGATGTCACTAGTATACAGAGAAATAAATAATTACAAACATTCCATGTATGACTGAAAGAATATGAGAATTCGATACAGTGGGGGGAAGAATTAAATCCTCAGTGGCTGTCTTGGATTGTTTTGGTGAGAAAAAATTGCATTCTCAGTTTCACTGTAATGCATTACTATTTAATAGCTGTAAAAAGGAACATATTACAAAATAATATGGCTGTATAGGTAATTATAACAGCTGGATCTCCTGAATCCATAGAGATTTTTTCAAGGCATATTAATAACATTTTCTTTTTTTAATTTTTTTTTTCTTTTTTTGATATTCCATTTTTTTAGCTATAGAAACTGTAATTATTATTAATGTAATGCAGTTGATTTAAAAGAGTGTTATTACAGTGTTAGTTCAATTCAGGTCCAGCCTTAAGCTATTTGAACGTATTCATCCCAACAAGGCTCTGCATTAAGCTATAATGGGATCATTATCCCTTGAGCTACCCAAAGAGATACCTGAGAGACACAGCAATAAAATGCAAGTCATTGTCCTATCTGTATTATTGCTCCTGCAGGAGCTGCTGAGACTTTTTAATGGAACATCTGGTTTGTATATCACTTCAGTTACTGTTATTGAATGTAGTAAAGTCCATGCTTTAATTTAAAGGTTGATGGCGAGGTTTTCTGTTTCTATTGTATCTCTTGTTGACATAGGGTGGATGATTCGTTGCTAATGAATACAATAAAATAAATAACTGTGGACTAATAATTATCAATCAGAATTAAAAGAAACATGGTGGGAGGAACCATGATTGGGGTCCTAATGGAGAGATGAAAAGTCAGCAAGCAAAGGAGAGTAGTAGTGCTGAAGCTGAATTCATCCTCAAGCCTTGGTGTGTACCTTCATGAGGTGGACCCTGTCTTTTCACAAAATCACACCAAGGTAACACTGATATATAGACTGTATTTATAGAGCATATATCATGGACAGAAGTAAGTCAAAAACAAAAAAAAAAGATAGCTGGGTGCACAAGTCCCAGGATAAAAATGTGCCCAATCCTGGTAGGCACACTGGTGCCAGGAATGGAAAAAATGACAGAGTAGAATCCTTAAAATCCAGAAACATTCCTACAATGGGGCCAGGCCAGGCCCAAGGGGAGGATGGCCCCCCGTTGTAGAAAGAAGTAGCAGTCCACAAAAATCACAAAAACTGATAGCCCAAAGAAGAGCCATAAAGATGATAGAGTTGACTATTGAGGATAAGAAAGAAATGATGTTTTGTTACTATTATGCAAAAAGCTCAGAATTACCAGACAGAGGCTATACAAAGAGATTAAGAGATAAATTAGAGGAAAGAAAACTACTTTCATACGAAAAACTGACAGACGCTTCAAATAGAAATTTGCATTCATTAATACAGCAGATTTTTGAAAAACAGTATATAGATCAAGAAACTTTGATCTGTTTGGAAAAGGAGGCATCTAAGGAAGTGCAAATATGTAACAACAAAATCTAGACATTTTTGAAAAGTATAAAAAAGAAATATGGACATGGGAAAGAAAGAGAGATTTGATATGGTGCAATATTTATGCAAAGGAGAAAGCCAAGTTAACTAATATAGAGAAAGCAGTCACAAAGATATTTGAAGAGAAATGCAGGCAGAGGCATCCAGATATGGAAAATTTCACAATAAAAAAATTAATATCACAAAGATGAAATATGGAAAAGAATATCAGTAAAATAGACATTAAAAAACAGAAGTTGAAGTTATGGAGTGTCTGCGGAGTAAAGGATTTAGTGTGGAAAGTCTAATGCAGACTGCATCACAGCATGATGGAGTGAGTCCCCAAAGTAAGGAGAAGCAGGAAGATCAGGAGACATCTGAAGAAGAAATATGGACATGGGAAAGAAAAGGAGATTTAATATGGTGTAATGTTTATGCCAAGGAGATTGCAAAACTAGCCAATACAAAGAGCAGTACCAAAGATATTTGAAAAGAAACACAGCAAAGCAATCCAGATATGGAAAACTTTATGATACAAAAAATAAAAAGACAAAGAGGAAAAGATCAGTAATGGAGAAGTTAAAGAAATAGAAACTGAGGTTATGGAGCACCTGTAAAGTGAATGATTCAATGCAGAAAATCTAATGCAGAAAGCACCACAATAGGCTTGAACAATGGATATCCAAATTAAGGGGAAACCAGTGGAACAGGAAGCAATTGGTTGGGTGCCATATCAAGATGTTTTGGAGCCTTCCACAGGAAACCAGAATAAATGTTCACTTAAAGCTAGACAGCAAGGGAAGGAACAGGCGACTGTGGAAACTCTGATGCAGTTAATGTTGAGGAGTGATAGGCCAGTGAGTTCCCATATGACAAAGCAACGGGTGGCACAGGGTAAAATTGAAGATAAGGTGCCACAGGAAGTTTCTATAGAACTTTTTATAGAATGACCACAGGAAGTGGAAAACAAAGGATGTGCCCTCAATCTGGAAGAAAATGAACTAAGGGAAGAGTTGCTTGATTTAATGGACATAGACAGATATATTAGAATCAATTAAATAAACAGAATGCAGAAGGTCAATAAAACCCCAAAAGTCAGAAGTCTGATAAAACAAATGAACACAGTAATTAGATCCATGCAATACAACAGAAGCAAACAGGATATGTTACTGTGCAGATAATTTAATAACTGATAAAGTTCTACCACAAGAGCACAGGTTAGTGAGGCAAAGGAAGAGGAGAAATTGAATACCATCATTGAAGTATCGAATAGAGAAAAATATAAAGCAATTAAGACAAGAAGTGTCACTGTTAGAAGACTATAGAAGAGGGAATTGATCAACAAAAATACTAAGAAAGACAGATGTGATAAAAGCAGTGCACAGTATTAGAACAGATTAGGATCTATCGTGCACTATCGCAAATAATAAATTAAAAATTTCAGCACAGGCAGAAAAACTTAGAAGATACACAGATAAATATAAAGGAAAAGTGCAAAGTAGTCAATTTAGTGATGCCCAAAATGTTTTATAGAGAATTGGGAATTAAGGTAAAAGGAATTGAAAGACTTCCAAAAAAAAGAAGAAATAGACGCATTCTGGAGAAGTATCTATGAAGATCCTGTGGAATACAACAAAGATGCTACATGGATAAAAGAAGTAAAAAAAAGAATAAGAAGTTTAAAGGTACAGGATATGAAATGGGATGAAGTAAGAGCCAGAGAGATTGAAACAAAGTTAAGACAAATATCCCAAAGTAAAAAAACAATGTGGTGTTCCTGTATGCAGAAATATCAACACACTTAGGAACAAAATAAAGAGATTTAATGTGGTAAGCACTTTCACTGTATTATAACCGCTTCATCAGACATCAAAATCAAAAAAACTCATCTTTTTATATTCAAACTAACCAATTACAATTAATAAACAATTAATTAATTAAACAAAGGATATCTTAGTCAGGGCACTTAAAGTAACAGCTTCTAAAATGTGCACAGCTAAAGTGCAAAGCATAAAAATACAGGTAAAAACCTTATAAGCTATTAAACTTAAGAGGTTTCTGCTTCAAAAAAGATTTCAGCGAGACCATATCATTTAATCCAGGTGGGGTGGTCTGCTCTAAAAAGCAAAATCTATTTTTGCTCACATGATTCTGTCTTAACCTTAATATCACCTCCCCTTACAATCTCAGGTACAATTTCTAATACAAAAAATTTAAAATGATGTTGTTCATCATTTGACTCCACATGTTTAGCCAAAGCATTCATTTCTTTATTATTCCTGATATCCCTCAGATGCTCAAGTACTTGCTCTCTAAATGAGCGATTGTTCTTCCCAATATAGTGTGCCCCATAACATGTACTGAAAGCATAGTAAACTATATTCTTGGTACTACAATCAGCATAGAAAGAAAACTCAACAGTCGTTTCCTGTATCGAATGGACAAAGCTACTATTTACATGTACATATTTACACATGCTGCATTGCCTACAAGGAAAAGTCCCTTTCCTTTGAGACATCATCAATGGTAGCATTTCATTCTTCCTATAGCACAGCTGCATTTTTATAGATAAATTATTCTTAACAACAAAACTAGGCTTGTCTGCAGCTATCTCCCTCAATTCATCATTCACATATTAAATGTTCCAATTCCTTTTGATGATGTCACAGAACATATTAACATCATTTGAATAAGTCAAGGGGAATTTAACCTGACTTTTACTGAAACGAACAATAATGTGGCGAGACAGATGCACTGGGGATTGTGTAAACATTATGGTTTTGAAGTGGTTGAAAAGCACTGGAAACATGAGCCACAAAGCATCACAGAAAGTGATGAAGTCTACATCACATGGGATCATCCGTTACCAAACAATTCAAAATATAGATGCTAGAAAACTAGATATAGTGGTCCAAGAAAAGAAGACAAGAGTAGCATTGATCATTGAAATTGCCACACCCAGTGACTACAGTGTCTTGCATACAGAGAGACACAAAGTCATAAAATATCAGGATCTGCAAGCAGAAACAACAGCAAAGTGGAAGAAAGATACCCAAATAGTTCCAATAGTAGTAAGAGCAATGGGTTTTATAAAAAAAGAGTCTAAAATCTTATTTAGATATGCTATCAATAGATGTAACTCTGTACGAACTGCAGAAGGAGTCATTACTGGGCACATTGTGGGTGCTACGAAGATCACTTTTGTCTGACATCATCAAAGAGTGAAACAATAGTAATTTCATGAACTTTAATTCTACTTTGACTTAGAAATGGGGTCTATTCCCGTCATGGTATTAGAAATCCAAGACATATAGAGAAATTAAAAAAAACATGGGAGGTAAAATTGGATTAGCAAGTTTCAGGCCAAAATGCATACTTCCCATTCTCCCTTCACTTAGGTCCTTTCCACCCTCACTTCTCTTGAAATTACAACTATTGCAGTAACCTCATTCCATTTTGTATAGCCTTGGTCGTATCCATCTGTATCTAATCAATATTTTCTACACCTCTGCTTGCAAACATCATAATTCTTCTTTGTGTCTTTTCACATTCTCCTGTTTCTGCCTTTACATCTCCCCTCTATATCTCATAACCCTCCAAGATGTGTAGCTCTTCTTCAGTCCCTTTCACTCCACCTGCAATTATTTACTTTCTCTTTTTTTCTTGTTTTCCACCCTACTGCTCAGTTGATATACCACCTTACTTCTTCATTCTCTTTCCATTTACATAAAACGTCTGACCTGCTCAACCTGCACCCTACAGATCACCATCACTATTCCATGATCAAATGCATACTTATCTTTAATCCAATCTCCATGCACCTCTCTACAAAGCTCACTTTTCACTGAAATCTGATCAAACCAATTCACCCACTTTACACTGTTACTAGAAAAAGTGAACTGTCTCCCCATCTCCATTTTTCTCTCCACATGTTTGCCCACACCAGTTTAGTAAATACCTCCCACAATACATTTTAAATCAGAATGTGAAACAGTGGCACCAAAGAGACAAATCAAGCAAAAAGTTTAATAAAAACTGCTATCCCCTGCAAACATTATGGAATCCCTTTCTGCAGCAGGCATTAGTGCTATGTCTATATCCGACTAAAACTACTACTTTCTCCACATTTTCAAACATGATCCCCCTACAATACATTTCACTTTGAAAAAAACAACTTCTTATCTCTCAACACACAACTTACAATCCCACCCAAAGTCATTCTGAATAAAGATTCACACCCTCTTTTAATCCTCCTTTGACACATGCTAATCCTAATAATTTATTTTTAGATTCCCTTTCCTCCTCAACTTCATCTTTAATTTCTGCAAATCCAATCCCCCCCCCTTATCAATCTTGCTGTCTTCCTATCCTTTATAATGGGATTATTTATACCCTTAATGCTATATGTTGTCATCCTGATTCCTGAACTCCATTCCCCCTCTTGCTATGCTCCTCTGCTACTCCATCAGAGATTTGGATATGCTCTTCTTAGATGCCTATTGATCCATAGCCAATGCTCTATCAATAGTGCAGATCTGTTTTCATCCCCACATTACAATATGCCCCTGCAAGAATAATATAATTCTTTTTTGACCATCCATCTAATATTCTCTTATTAAGTGCCCCCACCCCAGCAAGATCTTACCTCAATAAGACAAATGACGCTGCCTAACACCGCCAAAATAATGGTAGCGCTTCATCAAGACTCTTTGGCTTCATTATCTGAAATTGACCTCTGTGTACCACCAGCCTTCATTGCCTGTATGTTACATCACAGTAGTATACTTACCCTTGTAAAAAGAGAAAGAAACTTAACACCTATCCCCAGGAAAAATAAAATATTTCAGTCTACAGTGGAAAACATTCCCCACTCCATGGAACTCCATTAGTATCCAAGAACAAAACAGCACACACTCCCAGAAGTACTCTAATAACAACCATGAACATACAACAAATGCAACCAAACAGTGTACAGAACATGTTATTAAACTACCTGCACATAACACATACCATGCACTATACACGCTATTAGACTAACTTGTACATAAAACTAGCATTCAGTAGCTAATATTCCACTAATGAAAACAGATTAAAATCTGTTCCATCACCTTTCTTAGTTCTCTGACATGAGGCTCAAAGAGACCAGCAATACTTAAAAATACTGCAAAAAGCAATATATTTTAACCCAACAAATCGTATTAGTTTACTATAATGGTTAAGGTCTTCATCTTATAGAAATAAGGACTGGGATTTGATTCTGACCTTGGGTTATTGGCAAGGCTTAAAACAGCCCTTCAGGGCAGATAGCCAAGTATTCACCTATGAAGAAATACTATTGGTATACACATTGTAAAATAAATATACATATAAAATATTTTAAGTCCAATTTTCAAAGTGACCACACTTTAATTGCTCACAATAGCACCGGTGTCTTGCGAATGAAAATAGTCAACATTTTCCACAACCATGTCAACACCAAATGTTATTACTGTTATACATTTGATGCCTAAAAGGAACAAGTGTAAACCAGTTGTGATGCATCTGATCATGCTTCCATATCACTCTGCACCATGGTACTCACAAATGTCAAAGGACCCTTCATTTCATCTTCACAGAAACTATGCACTTTATTTATACGCTTGAATATCATCTCCTGACCACCTTGTCCATACAGGTTATATCTTTGCAAAGTGACTCTGTCATCTGTCTGCACATCTAGTTTCCCCTTTATGAATTTTCTTGATTCTAATCTCACAATCCACAAAGAGGCTATTACCATCTGGGCTTGTTTCCATGTCATCTAAAGACTATAAACCATTCTGCTCTCCACTTCTATCTTAGAATAGAGAACTTTCTGTCTCACTGTCATACTGCCCTTTATCAGAATTAGGATATGACACTCCATAAAGGCAATGACTTCCTCCTTAGTGTTATAGAATGAACTTTGTGCCATGGGCATCTCAAATCCAAATGCCAAGCTTTATAAGAAACTATCTACTCAGTCCTACAAGTCTCTGCTGTCTCCAACTTCCATACTGCCTCCTGACTGCAGTTCTCAGTGACCCATCAAGGCATACACTTCCCCAATATATATATATATATATATATATATATATATATATATATATATATATATAGGGGTGGGAGTTTGGCATAATAGTTAAGGTGTTTACCTTACAAAAAAAAAAAAAATATATATATATATATATATATATATATATATATATCTACTTCACTTCACCTAAAACTCATTTGACCGAGATTCATTTTACCAACTTTTAGTAGTGGCAGTGTGTAGAGTATTGTAAGGCAAGTAAAAGGAATATGACCTTTTCCCCACTGTAGTGCGATCCTGGAGTTAGTATATATAGTTAGGGGTTGTATATTGCGGGTGTGGAAGACATAGCCCCCCCCCCCACCTAGTTTGGTTTTATATTGTCCAGTTTCTGTTAAGAGGGTTATAAGTTCTGTTTAAGTTCTGGAAAGAGTTAGTTATTGGTTTTGTAAGTGTGCGTGTCTATGGTTTAAAATGAAGTATTTTGAAATTCAGCACTGTAAGCTGTTGGTGAAATGAGAGTCGGTGAAAGGAGTTTTAGGTGAAGTGAACTTAGGTGATTTGGTCTCGATGAAATGAAAGTCAGTCAAATGAGTTTTAGGTGAAGTGAAGTAGATCCATATATATATATATATATATATATATATATATATATATATATATATATATATATATATATATATATATATATATATACATACATATATAGAGAGATAGAAATACATTATCTATCTATCTATCTATCTATCTATCTATCTATCTATCTATCTATCTATCTATCATCTATCTATCTATCTATCTATCTATCTATCTATCTATCTATCTATCAATCTATCTGTCTATCTATCCTGTCTTAATATTTTAAATAGAATCCTATCACTTCTTACAGGTTATGGCACTAATAATGTACCTCCCTGCTACTGAGTCTGAAGTCTCATGTGATATACCAAGCTCATAAATGACCCTCAGTCGTAATAAATTTCTTGCTGTGGTTCTTCTCTTCTTTGCTAAGATTTGAAGTCCTCCAAAACTTCACTGCAGACATGACTCATCCTCTCTTACAGCTGTATCTTTTATCAGTTAAGCCTTTTCTCTATAGGAGTGGCATTTAAAAATAAAGTGTCAAAGGTTAGTGCCATCTTTGAGCTTTTGGCCTATTCTGTGTGCTTGATTAAGTTGATCATAGAATCTAACTATATGTCCTGACAACCTTTTTAGGTAAATTTCAGTAAAGCTCGGAGGATCCATTCCCTCAACTCTTTAATCCAGACCTATGTATTCATAGATCGTCACCCTTTGCCCTGCTGTCATCATTATTCTGTTTCTCCATCAAGTAGTCTAAAATAGACTTCAGTATGTCCCATCCCTGTTTAATTGTTTACTATACTGTCTCAGCTATATCACCTTATTATGAAGACTGAAACAGATTGTTTCAGTGAATCACTCTGTGTTCATACCACTGCCACCTCTCTGTGTAAGGCCTCTGTGCTCATATTATTGCCAACTCCCTGAGTAAGGCCTCTGTGCTAACACCACTGTCACCTCCCTGTGTAAGATCTCTGTGCTCATATTACTGCTACCTCCCTGAGTAAGGCCCCTGTTTTCATACCACTGCCATATCCCTGTGTAAGTCCTTTTTGCATATATTACTGCCACCTCACTGTGTAAGGCCTCTGTGTTCATATCACTGTCTCCTCCCTGTGCAAGGTCTCTGGGTTCATACCACAGCCACCTTCCTGTGTAAGGCCTCTCTGCTCATACCACTGGCACCTCCCTGTGTAAGGCCTCTGAGCTCATATTACTGCCACCTCCCTTAGTAAGTCCTCTGTGCTAATACCACTGCCAACTCCCTGCATCAGGCCTCTGTGCTCATATTGCTGCCACATCACTAAGGCCTCTGTGTTCATATCACTGCCACCTTCCTGTGTAAGGCCTCTGAGCTCATACCATTACCACTTGATTGTGTAAGGCCTCAGTGCACATTCTACTGTCACCTCCCTGTATAACTCATCCATAACAATTACGTGTAGACCAGCTTATGAATACGACACCTAAATATGTCCTCAACTACATTATATGGTGGAAGACAAGTACATAGCTGTCTTAACTTTATTTGCTGATTTCTGCATGTTATCAGCATTCCCCATATGCTACAAGTCAATATATGTGCTACAAAATAGACTATCTGACATTCCCAAAATAATCATAGGCATGGCCATGAATGATCATATGCATAAAGGCTTACATTTAAATGACGTGCATGACTTTATCCAAATCTCACCTGGTTCCCAAAAGCAGATAAAATGATAAAGACTTTGTTAAAGCTCTGCATATGCAACTGAGAAGTGCAAGAGACAGTTCTTGATACCAAGTTGTTATCATTTCTTACTCATAAATAAAATGTTCATAGCTATATTCTTTATCTAAACATTAAGCTTCTTTTGTATCCCATAGACAGAAACAGAAAATGCTACCTTATTCCTCACTTTACTCCGCAACTTTTTAGCGAAGATGTTGGATTACAAATTTTATTGACTGTCCTGTTTTGCACATGGCATGATCAACTAATTTATAATTCTTAGTATGAAGCACTTTAATATGACTTTTATTTCATAATTAAGCCCAATGCAACATTATATGATTTAGTTACTTTGATCATCACAGAATGACAAAAGACTATTAATGCCTACATTATAAATCTTCAGTATCTGAGGATTGTGTTACTCCAGTTCAATCTATACTGGAAAGATATTTTCACTGGAATAAGTCCTGACTGACTCTGACTAATCTTGGATGAAATGTATTCTAGACTAAAATAGTAAAATACCAACATAATTATAAATGATGGTAGTCCATTATTTCAAGCCATACTAGAATGGGGCAATCTGTTGGGGGGTGGGAGGCAATTTAATCTCAAGAAATGCTTCTGGTCTGTAGCAGTAGGTCAGTAACAGCGGATGTTTAAACAAGTATGCCTTTATGTCTGGAAAAAAGAGAAACATTTTACCTATGGGATATATATCTTTAAGTATGCTAATGCCTTGCAAGGGAAATGCATGTGACATGGTACTTTTTTTCTTGAGGCAGTTAAAACAATAAATTCACAGAAGCTGTAAAGCTATCAGAATCAACACCTTATGGAGTTTGTGAGCACATCAATGGTGTCTCTGCTGCTGGGTGAGCATCTCAGTGAACATCCAAGTCTTACTATAAAAGGCTTCAAAAATAGCAACTGTTCAACAGAATACCAATCCTCCAGCAGCAAGGATAATTAAATGTATGTTCATAAGCAGCAACATAAAAATGTTATGCAATACTCAAGAGGAAATACTCACAAGGTGGCAACAAGACAAGGGAAAAAAAAGGAGTAAACAACTTTTGTCAGCTTACTTAGTTTGCTAAGTTTATAGGAAGTTGATAGGAAGTTGGGGGTATAGTATTCTACTTTATTCAAAATGATGTATAATAACAATACTAACTAATTATACAAGTTTAAAGGGTTCTTGTACACAGATCTGAAGAAGTCTAGAAGGACGAAAGCGATCTTTGTTAACAATAGGTTATGAAAATAGAATATGAGATTTACAATTGATTTTTTCATGCAAATTCTGTATTTATATATATATATATATATATATATATATATATATATATTTTTTTTTTTGATTGCCAAATGGATTAAGGTTAACATATTTCCAGCCATGTAGTATATTGTCTTGGATAAAATCACAGACTTAATAATCTACTTAATAATCTGGTTAAATAAGAGGTACCACATAATTATAAACTTTATTTAAAGTACATAAGAGTTATATTATTATGACAGCTACTAAGTAGGGCAGGACCAGCTCGAATCTCACACTGATTGGGAAGGGATGTGAATTTAACATGTGTACCAATAACACTTTGTTTTACAGCACAACAAACCACTTCCTTGCCTGATAAAAAAGTATATATATATATTTAGAAAGCTTATTAGGAAACTATTACTCTGTTATTTTTGTTTTACTTGGATCACTTGTCTGTGTACTTAATAAAGGATTTTCGACTGAAAACAGACTGCCTGCCTTGCTTGGATTACTTTTGAATAATTAGTAATTCTGTGTAATATTTCAAATGATATATTTTTTATTATTTTTTTTTACTTAAGACGAGTTTAAGTTCGCTACTTCTACTACTATTGTCTGATCTGATTAATATACATTGATTATCTAGAGATGAACGGAATGAAAATCTTCCACACAGAAAATTTTTTTACACTGTTTTGTTTTTGGATCCACTATACTTATTTAGTGGGCTGTTTGAGACTTCAGAGATACCATGGAGATTACTTCTTTTTTTTGTATGTATAAATGAGCTTACAGTATGATAATTAGATAACCCTGTGTCATGACTGGTTATAGATAAGGATACATCCTGTATCATGGAGGAACTCAAACAAATAGTTTATGCGGCTGTTATAATAGCAATTAACTATCTGCTAGTTAAATAGATTGGAAATGGAGTTTGTTGAACTTAAGTAGACCATTTTGCAAGTAGGGCAGTCTATGAGGTGTGAATAAATTTGTCAAATGTGTAATTGAAGTTATAGTTCTTTACTGCATTGCATTCATCAAATATTTAAAGAAATTTTGCATGATAGGGTTATTGGTTGCTGTTGAGATGGGATTATTTTAAATGGATAAGGTCTATTTATATTCTATACAGAAACAAGAATTTTAAGTGGCAGACCAAATGACAGTTGTTTCAATTCAATAAGTCAGTGACACAAGTTCATCACAGATGTATTTACTTCTTCCCTGTAAAATCAGAGAAAGTGATGATGCACTCTCAGATATCAATGAGAAGAAAAAATATCTGTGGTGAATGGCAGAATTGTAAAAATATATACGAGAGAGAGAGAGAGAGAGAGAGAGAAATAACTGAGATTAAAGGGGAAAATAGGTAAGAGCTGCCACTTCCCATCCTAAACAAAAGTCTGCATGGAAGGAAAACACAGTAATTGACTGGTAGCCTTGCAAACATGGTACACAGAGAAATATGGATAAAATGCAAACTGATCTGAATAAATGCATTCTAGCAGAACCAAGCTAAACTAGGAAGAGGCATTGCCCTCGGTATAAAAGAACAGGAAAATGACAAATGACTAAACTAGGGGAAGTTATGACACTGTGTTTATACACAAAAGAACTATTAGTGACATTATTAACTGTACAGGAGCTGTGTACAATCCTTCCCTGTGGAGATACATGAAAATGCTGGAAGGCATCCTTTTGATAGCACAGAAAGAGTAATTATGTTTGTTGGAGACCTTAACTTACTAGATGCTAAACTGAATACCTTAGCTGCACTACAGATAAGGAAAAAATTATACCTCATAAATAGTACACTTTTAATACCTAGTAAAAAATATCTCAAGACAGCATAATTTTACTTCTCTTATACTCAAATTGAAAAAAAAAATCTCTTTGGTATTTATATTAGATAGCCCTTTCACAACAGGGAATCAACAATTATTGTTCATTGTCAGCTTAATTACAGAAATTAATTTATCATGTAATGGCATCTGGATTTCAGAACATAAAAATGACTAAATGTTAAAAAAAAATTCTGACAAACACACATGAAAGAGACTGTGAAAGTTTTCTAGCATTCATTAGACCTGACATCACTGGATGAATAAGCCATACTTTGGCTGTAGGAAAGGCAATCAAAATAAGGAGAAAATATGCTCACTTTTTAAATATAGTAAGAATAAATGATAACAAGGAAATATAAGATATAATGGAAAACAGAAAGAAGACAGATAACAACATGATTTGAAGCAGCAATATTCTCAAAAGGGAGAAATGCAAAGGCTTAAATTAAGGATTATGCTGCAAAACCATTTGGAGACAAACCATTTAGCACATGTAAAACAGTAAAACAGAGATTGAGCCAAAATTAAAATTAGCAGTGCTTTGGCTTATAGGGAAGGTGAAAGGATGGCCTTTTGGATAAAAATATCATTCAGTTTCTTCAAAAAGGAAGATAAGAGACCCACAGCATTTTCAGCTGACAGCAATACCACAGTTACAGGTTTGGGGATACTGGGTCATTCACAAAATAAATACAAAAATGAATGTGAACAAACCAGTAGAAAATGTCAGAATTACCCTAGAAGTCATGTGGAAATGGTTGTCAGACTAACTTTATTTTATTTATTTACTTTTGCAATTAGGTGATATGTATAAGAAGGTTACAGCTTTTAAATAAAAACAAGAAAACTAAAAGCAAGGCAAGTTACACATCAATATATGTTAGTTTTATTTCCCATTTCACATTAAATTGTATATTTTTTGAAAGTGGATTGTAGAGAGATTATATTAAGACTTATACATATAACTTTAGGATCTTTTACAGTTTTTGTTTATCAAATGCGACCCTTTTACCTTTACCTCTATAAATTGCAGTAATACATGAACACTTAGAGTTTCTTATGCATGTAATTGGTCTTTCTACTTGTGTACAAATAAATCTCATCTTCAGGTACTTTGCTCTTTGAGATAAGTAGGCATGTTTATCAAAATGCATGTATATTTCCTTAGCATAAATAACCTCTACTGACTTTATTTGCATATAGATGTAGCACCTTGCAGATTTACTGTACAAAAGTCCGAAACACGGGACTGTGAATACTGTTGATAGATCCCTAAGCAGAGTTAGGAATATATAAAACTTTAAGGGTTATTTGCATATATCCCATGGTCTATCACTACAGAAAGTTTAAGGTATTACAAATACTTGTGTGTCCTTTAGTACCAGTTGTACATATCCCATGGGTTTCTTCTACAAGTTTAAGGTACTATACATTGAATATTCTAGGTTAGCTAAGTCTGTTTTACAGTTTTTTACTGAATGGTCTGTCATTATAACCTTTGTAACGTGTGTGTGTGTGTGTGTGTGTGTGTGTGTGTGTGTGTGTGTGTGTGTACACACATGCACACACACAGATTTTATATAGATATATATATATGTGTGTGTGTGTGTGTATGTGTGTGTGTGTGTGTGTGTGTGCGCGCGCGTGTGTGTGTGTGTGTATGTAGCTGTAGATATTATGTATTATGGAGTAACTAAGATAATTCAAAAATTTTCTTTAAATTTTGTGTATTTTTTAAGTCATTCATGATTTCTGAAAAAAAGATGGTCTTTATTATGAATGCATTTCAATTTTCTACTATTTTGGATCATTTATTTTCCCAGGATAATAAACTATAAAGCAACCTGTTCTGAAGACTACTTCAATAATTTAACATCTGCAGCATTAAAAACAATTCCACATACTACCAGACTAGTAAAACTGTAGCTTTTTTTTTTTATTATTTGGTTTCTCTTCATTTATGTAGTTGAGACTAGCATCTCAGGAAAGATTTGTCACTATCTGACCAGCTCTTGCAATCTATTCAGTAAGTGTAAGGCAAGAAAGTTATATGTTATTTCATATCATATTCAGCTCTGCCTTCATTCTGTTTTCATGTCTTCTTCCTTGGGAATAACATGCATAATAAAACTGCCTCTTTTGGGGAAATAACCTTGCATTAGAGAATTTCTATTTATCTGCAATAATGTCCCAAAAGCACTTAGCAAACATAAATAATGCCACAACACAACATACAGTGCACTATGCACTTATTAATAAAGCATGCAGGTATTTTACAGCTACAGAATAAAGATGTACAGACAACAGAGGGCAAGTATGGCTAATGGCAAAACTGCTTTAAGATTCATAGAAAATATCAGCAAAAGTGATATGTCAGGAAAAGGGAGTTCAGTTCAAATTTTCTTGCAGAATGACCTTTTATCTCATTCCCGTTTTATGCAGACAATACGAAAATGCTCAAATGTCTTGCTATGGAGAAAATTCTATTTTTTGTTAAAACAATTCCAGAATTCAAACACATACATTTTAATAAGTTCTGATGTTACAGTAAAACACACAATTTAATTGGACACTTAAAATAGCTATTAATGTCAATATGCATCATGTAAATGTCTTTGGAATATGTGTCAGTAATAGCATGAACCTTCAAAATGCATATGCAACAGATGGTTCCTCATGGTCTTCAAATGATGTGGTTAAAAATAAAATGCAGAAAAGAAAATTAAAAAAGGAAATCTCCTGTGATGCATAGGGAAGGTAGCAAACTGACTTGCAAGTAAAGTTTCAGCATTTGTATTCACATCTTACAGTACATTTTCATAATATTATGGCAACATCCCTGAAAGAATAAGGACTTTGAAACTACTACTTCAATATGAAAATCTCTTTAAGGAAATGAAGAACAAGTTTTCTTGATGTATAGGTCTGTGAATTAATTCATTTTTTTGTAGCTGATTCACCAAGGATGGCAAGTTTTCGCTACATTTGCTTTGTGGGCGAACTTTGGAGGTGTACATACATATGCCTATGTTGAGAGAAGCATATACCTTATTAGCAATTTGAACATTTTTACTGGAAATGTTGCTATGAAATGTTGGCTGTATGTCCATTATTTTACTGAAGCATTACTGACCTCTTGGTTTATTTACCAATCAGTAGTATGCCCTTTCCATTATAAAACTGTCCACCTTGCAGAGAATGCTGGGTACTGTTGAATGAGCCTGAAGCATAACTTACAGAGTAATCTGGGTAAGTTTAACTCACTGAACAATGTACTTAACAAATCAGTGGGTATAGATATATAGGAAACAATGCTTTCATCTTACAGAGAGAACAAGGACACTTCTCTAATTTATTATATGCTAATCCCATAGTTACATGACTGTGGGGAAAAGTAAAATGTCACGTACCAGTAAAAATAAAAAATAAAAAAAAACAATGCACTTACACAATGGCATCCAGGATTGGCTAGGTGTTCAGATCAGGGAAAATGTATTTTGGGAGCTACCATTCATCAAATGATAGCTATCCCACAACAGTTACATACGTCCAGTAATTTCTTTAGCACAGAACTCCTAAACTTAAACAACTGTTCAAGCTTAGCTGATTGACTCTTAACATTGTTTTTTTCTTTTACGACTTATGACAAAAGCGATACTCTGTAACTCATATGTGTCTGCTTAACTGGCGGTCTGATCCTATAACCTCATTTTGAAACAGGAAGGGAGGCCCTACACTGCTTGTCAGAGATTGCCCCTTCACTGAAGCACAGTATCATCAGAATAATCATTTGCCCCCCCCCACTCCCATGTGAGGTGCTGAGGGAGCTTGCAACCTTGCAAACAATGATTTGAAAAATTTCCATTTACTTGTGTTGCTTATGAGTTAGAGTAATTGCTAATTGAGATCTAAGTGCTCAGATCCATGCAATATGAGGAACTGTTGAAAGTTCTTGGGTAATAAGCTCAGGTCCCTCAAGTGGTTGTAGTGAAAATATTCTAGAGTTAATGCAAACACTGTCTCTTTCCATGCCCCCCAGCAATTCTTTATTACACATTCTCTCCTTAAACACTCAAGTTAACAGGTAATTTCTTGTCATAAGAATCCCATATAAATCCACACAGACTCTTCTTAACGGTGGCTTTTTTATGACACAAACCGGTCTCTTATTACAGTTCTGTCTTCCTACTTTCAGCATCTTTATCTGAAGTTACTTTGTACACTGTGCCATTTCTCAGCAAAATAATTAATTGTAAGTTTTATTTCTTCATAGATAACATTCCTGTGAAAAAGCCAAGCATTTAAATATACTGTAAGATTAGGGATAATATGACGAAGTAGAAAAGAAAACATGCTAACAATATAAAAGCATGACATATAGTGCAAAGGTTCAATAGTAAAAGAAAATGCACAAAAAGTCATGCTCTGTTTTATCATCCCACTTAAGTTAATAGTCATTAGTATTTTTATGAACATAAGAACCTGATTCTTTATTCCATTCAGAAGTTTTCTTCCAGTGCTTAAAATAATATCTAGGATCATTGTACCTGACTGTGCTCTAATAACGAAGAAAAATACTCTCTACAACTGGCAGCTGGATGCTATACATTCATGAAATAGCATTGTAGATGTTCCCACATCTTATTAGAAAGTAACCAGCATAAAAGGCATTGCATATCAAGCATTTGTTTTGTGTTTTTCCCTTATCCTCTTGTATTGTCTGACTAGTAAATGCTGCCAAATAAGAGTAATCGTACTGACAGTGAGTACAGTAATATGTTTGAAATTTGCACTAAACCATTAAGTAACTATGTATTTCAAACACTCTCTTTAATGAAATTCCCTGGCCAGACATTCCGTTTGTTTAATAAAAAGATGCAATCAATTTCCAGTGTCTTATGAAAGAGGTTTACCTAACAAAGATACCTGAACATCAATTTTCCTCATTGTGTCTTGTCTTACATTCACATTCCTGTCAGCAATTATATGTTTTTCAACACCAGTAGCAGAACAAAGACTGCAAAAACTGCCACTTATATTATTGATATGAATGACCAAAGGACTTTATGTAATGAAAGCTTCTTTCTGTGACATCAACACCATGTAAATAATCTTCGTTCAACAAGTTAGGTTAATATTTTAGAGATTCATCTTTATCTTATTATTTTTCCATAATTCTAATAATCCTTGCAAAGGGTACGAGTGTTTCATTTTGGAGTGTTGCTTTATTGGCCATTCCTCCAGTTTCCATAGATTCCAGGCCTGAATGGCATCACTTCTCTCTCTGCTGTTAATCACTTCAAATTGTAGTCCATATTAAATGGGTTTAATCATACACCATGACCTCAGCACCTGACATCCTACTGAAAGTCTGGCATAGTTTTCAAGATTTGGAATTGTAAGCCTCAACTTTCCTTTGGATGGCAAGTGTATGTTCCTGTGGATTCATGGTAGCCATGAGTCCTAAAGGAATGATAACACCACGTTTTATTATTTTTCAACAGATTTCATTTTTGCTAGATGTATGAAATACCTAAAATACAAAAGTATCTTTGTGAGCCTAAAAAACAGAAGATATAATCTTTTATGATTGTACAGCTTAACAAGTTATGTGTGGAGGAGATTTTCATATTGTTGTTTTAAGTTTTCATTAAGTATGACATTAAATTACGATACTGTCTGTGTCATTTTTGTCTTAAACTGGAAGGTGTAAAAAAGTTTAAGCCAATAATTTATGAAAAACATTATTTAAGAAAAAATATCAATTTCTGCCCACTGAAATATAGCACAGGACTTTTGGAGATATGCTTGCTTTCCCCATCAGTGCTGGAATTACTTCCTGTCTTACCATATATTTTTATTATCTGCAAACCCAAAGTTGGAAGTTGATTCTCTGTGGAAGACAGACATCTTGCAATGGAGAAATCATGTACCAGCAAGTTAAAACTAGGATTGTCTAATTAATGAAAATAATGTCTTAATGAACTTGGAATGTATCTCATTTCATGACTTTCATGTAACTTCTGCCCAATGTCTCTTTATAATGTAGCTTACAAATGTCAATAAAATCTACATGACAATCGAATTTTCCCAGAAACTGACACATTATATGCCTCCAGTCTATGGACATGAAATTACTTCTAAAATGTGATAATAATGACATTCTCGGCTCAAATATTTATTAATTAATTTAAATAGATTTATGCATGTATGTATCTATTTGTTTTAATATTATGACCAAATGCTAAGCAGCATTCTTAACAGGAACAGCTTCTCCTGTTTTACCACTTACAAAACTTTATTATTGTCATTTTCTGATTAAATAATGAATCACAGTCTCTAACCAGTATGCTAATACTGTGACATAAATCTAACAATCAAAAGAAATTATTGAAACTGGGTAGCAGCTTCAAGGATCTGTAAATTCTTAATAAAGTTTAGGGAGTAAAATAATGTTAGTCCCCCTCCCCACCCCCGGTTGAGTTTGTAAATTACTTACATATTCCTTGTTCCTTAAACACTTTAAGAAGTATTGTATAATTTCCCTCTTGAATTTTCTAAATATATCAATTTATAACTTGTGTAGGTTTGAGTTATTAAAAGCCTTCAGTCAAATGATGATGCTATAAATATTTGAAATTGTAAAGTACCTTCCAAGAAAACCTAGAGTTCTCCCTTAGTTGTGGAAGTAAAAAAATTTTAAGAAACAAGCTATACCATGTGGTTGATTAACGATAGAAAGGCCGATACTTAAATTGTGATAAATATCTCATATTTCATCTTTTAGTACTAAAATTGTAACCTTAATCTTTAAGCAATATCACAGCAGGATTGTTGCATAATTTAGTACAAATGTGCACTGAAATAATGACATATTTTCAAATTTCTAATGTGTCAAATAAGTAAAAGCGAACACAAGCCACTAGGAACTCAGGCAAAAAAATGGTGTTAACGTATTTTAATAAAACCGTTTTCACTCTTGCAAAGCAGGAGCTTCTTCAGACAAATTAAAAAGCAAATACACTTCTTTTAAAAGCACCAGCTGATTAAACTTATGATGTCATTTCCTTTCGGCAAAAAAACTTACGGACAACTTTTTGTATACTGAAAGGACAAGCTGTAATGAATAAAATAAATATACTGAGTGTCCTCATACCAAAAATTGAACTCAAACCATAATTACGTCTATGTAGACAATAGTTAATTGTATTTAATGAAAATATAGTTAAAAAACATGTAATAAACTAAAACTTTTAGTCTTAAGCATACTAGACACCCCAAAGGGGCAAAAAATAATAATAATAAAAGAGTATGTATAAAAATATACATCTATTCTGTACAGAACAATAAGACAAGAACAATGATTGCAGTAAATTCCTACACTAAAATTGGTGTGTGTGTATGCCAATGTACAGTCATACAATAAGGCATGTGTCCTACCCTCAATAGGTAGTAGTTCAACATCTTAAATAACTTTTGTATTTCAAAATGACTGATATATTACAGGTCTCATTTAACCCAGGGGGGGAAAAGGCATTTAAAAGTAGTTGCCATTCAAGTTCTTTTAATTCAAGGAGAAGGGACTGAGGTCCCCCCCTAATACCCACTTTTACCAAATCAATACCCATAAAAGAAAAGCTATGTCCAACATGATCTAGAATGTGCTTTGATAGGGCATTGTCAGTTTTTTGGTTTCTAATTGCGTAATTATGTTGGTAAATACGGTCACGCATCTTTCTGTCCGTCTTACCAACATAAAACGCAGCACAGCAGTTACACTGGGCCAAATAGACAACAGATTTGGTTTCACACCCAATCTTATGTCTGATGTAAAATTTCTCGTTCCTTATAGAAAAGGAATTCCCTGTTTTTAGTAGCCTGCACCAATTACAGAAACCACAAGGGGCACTGCCAGTTTGTCTTGAAGTGGAATTACTAAAATCTACATTTTGCAGCAGTTCTTTTAAATTTCTACCTCTCCTAAATACAAATAGGGGGAAAGAGCCCAGGATTTCTAATAAGTAGGCGTTATTCACAATAAAGTGCCAGTTCTTCTTTATAATAGAACACATACAGTCAATGTGTTTATTATGGGTTAAAATAAGACTGGTCTTGAAGTCTTGTGTGGGACTCACAGTAGTTAGTCCATTATCATTATTCTCATGTAAGGAAGGGCTAAGTTCATTACTAGGTAAAGATGTTTGCATGTTTTCAGTATTCAGAGGGTCACTTAAAATAGAGTTAGAGAGTAATGGCTTGTAAAACCCTAACACTCTTTTTTGTGAAACTTCTCTAATTACACTATCAAGGAGTTCACAAGGGTAACCCCTATTCAAAAACATGCCTTTAAGATTGGCACACTCAATTTCGAAAGCAACGTCAGTATTACACATACGTGTAGCTCTCACTAATTGGCCCTTTACTATGGACTTTTTCTGTTTCCATGGATGGTTGCTGGAATAATGTAGGAAAGCATTACAGTATGTGTGTTTTCTAAAGATGCTCGAAAGAAATCGCTTATTATCAACATCCTTAATAAGCTTGACATCTAGGTAATCTAGCTCTTCATGGGAGAAGTGGTAGGTAAAAGTTAAGAAAGGGCAAGAAGCGTTCATTTTTCTTAACAAATTGAGTGCACAATCTTCACCTCCCTGTATAAGAATAAATACGTCGTCTAAAAAACGCGTATAGAATTTCCTTATCTCCTTGAATAAAATATCTTTGAACAAGAAAGTTTTTTCCCAATACGCTACCACAAGATTGGCAACGCTCCCCCCACATGGAGAACCCATAGCAATACCACTTTTTTGGAGGTAATAGTTGTTGTTAAAGATGAAAAAGTTAGATGTTAGAATGATGTCAAGTAAGATGGTAACGACATCAATTTCATCTTTAGGTGCTCCAAGGTCGAGTAACATCAATTCAACCCATTCAATAGCCTCGCAGTGTGGTATACAAGTATATAAATCAACAACATCGATTGTTAAGAAGTTGTTTGAAGGGTCGAAGGGGGTATCATTAATGGACATCAAAAAAGACCAAGAGTCTTTGCATATCTGGGGTAGTAACTTAAGATGTTTATTCAAGATATGATCAACAACCTTAGCACAAGGGTACGTGATACAGCATCTCCCATCCACCAGAGCCCGCATAGGTGGATCCACCAAGTTTTTATGTATTTTGGGGATTCCAAACATAACTGGGACTCTGGGGAAGGAGATGTTGATGAAGTTGAAGGTATCCATATCTATCCTTCCTTCTATAAATAAGTCTCTAAGGTACCCTTTAATGCGGTTGTATTCTCCTGACATCTCATTGAGGGATGAAGGTTCATACGCTGGTGTATTAAGTACTTGAAACATTTTGGCATTATAATCATCCTTGTCAAGGATGACCAAGCCCCCACCTTTATCTGGTTTAATCACCCTAATAGGAAAATTCCTAAGATTTTCCAGACTAGCCCTTTGTTCAGGTGAGATGTTATTTCTATTATCAAACCACCTAATGTTCTGAAACAGAAATCTAAAGTCTATTTCACAAGCATATTCAAATGTTTGTAAAATAGGGTGTAGTGGAGGATTAAACGTACTCGACATTTTAAAGGGATGTATGTCACAAGCAGAATCACCTTTGAATAAAACTTTAAGATTTAACCTGCGTACATAACATTTCAAGTCCATCAAACATTTTGGTAGACTAATCCTCTGGTCAGGAACAAACGATAGCCCAAAAGCTAACAGTTCAATAAGTTCTTGATCGATGTAAACATCAGAGAAATTGTACACAGTGAAATCACCCTTTAAGTTTTTCAAAATAGTTGGTTTGCCAATTGGGACAACAGGAAGTTCATTTCCTAATTGTTCGAGTTGTTTTTCCTTTGGTTTTTCCTCCGCCCTAAAAAAGACTTATTCTGGTTGTTGTAATTAGGGTGAAATCCATTTTTATTATAATTGGATTTTATTCTGTTGCTTCTCCTCGGTTGTTGGAACGATGGACCTTCATCACCATCTTCGATTTCGACATCAATCTCTTCTAGTGGGTAGAGGCCATCCCTTCCACTACTGTTATTAATAAGACCATCTTGGTTAGGAGGGCCCTTTGTAATTCTAACCAAGTTGGGATACGCCTTCTCAGCAGCGTAAGCTTGACGATCTCTAGTTAATTTTTTGATTTTGTTAGTTTTTAGTTTGACTAACAAGGAGTCG